>NC_044252.1:28446666-28787500 GCF_003957555.1 Calypte anna | reverse complement strand
GTCTTGGATTACTGGCTCCATGGAGTGAAACATTAATGAAAGGGATTATGCTTATTATTTCTCAGTGCATTGTGTGTTCTTAGATATTCTTATTGGTATTACTATTATTTACCAAGAAAACTGATATTTACTTCCACTGAAACATATTTGCATGTGTGTTTAATACTTCCTTCCACTGGCATAGCTCTAAAATGGTCACAGGGAAAATAGCAGAAGATATATGATTAGTTGCCTCTCTCCTGCCTGTCAGTTCTCCTGTTGCCTTTACTTGATAAAATCAGATCCCTTGTCACATAGAGTTTAAACAGGGTCTTGTTAGAAAATACAGATAATATATAGAAAAAATATATATAGATAATACAGATACTTCAGTATTACTTGCCTTCAGTCTTAGGACAGGCCATTTGTGTGGAGAATGACTTTTCATTAGCAAATCCAAGTGGGTAAAAATCCAGAGAAATTGATTTAAATTTTTAAATATGGAATTCATCACTTGCAAAGGGAAAGTGCCAGCCATTACAGGCTGTTCATTTATTAGTCTGTATTTCATTTCTAATTTGAGCTTCTGAAGTTTCTATCCAGGACTGTAGTTAGTCTAACCTAATGGCAAAGCTCTGCCAGGGAACTGCCTTGACTTAAAGGCACAGACTGCCACAGAAGAAAGGTCTGAGGTGCATACATAAAAGAAGAAATGGCCATCTAATCAGTAGAAACTTTTCTATGTCACATCTTGAATTCCTAAGAAGTATGTTGAATGTTGAGAACAAGTATTTGAGGAGACTGGATTAATGGGGAAAAGATGAAACTCTGTTACTAAGTTACTGCAGTATTCACTAGAAATCTGTTAAGAAAAAAGCCAAAAACAAAACAACACAAAAAATCCAAACCAAAACAACCAACAAAACCACCCAAATAAAAAAAACACACAACAACAAAATGCCAAACCCCCCCCCCCAAAATAAAAATAAAATAAAAATAATTTTAAAAAAGAAGAAATACTTCCATTCTGATGCAAGATGCCTGAACCCTGCTACTCAGAACAAGTCTCTAGGAATCTCTTTCTGTGTACAGGAGTTTTGAGTATGTATTTACCTTTTGTGGGCACTGGGGGACAGGTAGTACTTGTTCTGTGATGGGATGGTGTTACTGTGTTAAAGCTTCTTCATGAAGCAAACCTAGCATCCACCTGGATGTAATTAGTATGAAACCTCTGGCCTCAGTTTTATCTCCATGTTATCTATGGATAAGACAATTATTCTGATGTCCTAAACTTCTGTATGCTTCTGTTGGACAGTCAGACACGGGAATTTAGGCAGAAAGACACAAGACAAGCCTGCAGAGCACCAGCTCAGCCAATGAGGCTTCAAGGTATAACAATTTCAGACAAAGGTTATCTATTATCTATCCCATTTTTGGCAGGACTGCCCTGAGCACAGGCTGATGCTACAGAACCAAATGAACAGCAGTGCCAGTAGGATTCCTCGGATCCCTTTATGTACAACCACCAGTGCTCCCAGTACAACAAACCTGCTCCCAGTGCAAGCCAGTTGGCCGTGTCCCTCTCCAGAAGGAGGTGGATGAGGGCAGAGCCTTTTCCTTCAGCCGCGGATGGCTGCGGAGGAGGTGCGGGTGGAGCGGGGCGGGACCGGGATCCGCCGCTGTCCGCGGTGCTGAACGCTCCCTGCGCGGGGTCCAGCGGGGCCGCGGATGCTCCGCAGGAGCCGACGTCAGCCTAAAAATTGAGTCATAGGGTCATAGAACGGGGAGAGTTGGAAGGGGCCTTAAGCATCACCTAGATCCAACCCCCTTGCCACGGGCAGGGATATCTCCCACCAGACCATGTTGCTCCAAGCCCCATCCAACCTGGCCTGGGACATTTCCAGGGATGGGGCAGCCACAGCTTCTCTGGGTAACCTAGGACAGTGTCTCGCCACTCTCACAGTGAAGAATTTCTTCTTAATATCTGATATCAATCTCTTTCAGTTTGAAAGTGTTAGTCTTTTCCCTATCACTCCATGCCCTTGTAAAAAAGTCCCTTCCAGGCAGCCCCTTCAGGTACTGGTAGGCAGGTATAAGGTCTCCCCAGAGCCTTCTCTTCTCCAGGATGAAAAACCCTCATTCTTTAGCCTTTCTTCATAGGAGAGATGCTCCAGCTCTCTGATGATCCTCATGGCCTTCTCTAGGTTCACTCCAACAGGTCCGTGCCTTTGTAATGTTGGGGGCCTGAAAATGGGCACAGTTCTATAGGTGGAGTCTCAAGAGGGGAGAGCAGAGGGAGAAAATAACCTTACTCAGCCTTCTGGCCACACTTCTTTTGATGCAGGACAGGATACAGTTGGCTTTCTGGGCTGCAAACACAAAATTGCCAGATTATATTGGGGTTTTCATCAACCAACAGCCAAGGGATGTGCTCAATCCATTCTCCCCCAGCCTATATTTGTGCTTGGGATTGCCCCCAACCCATGTGCAAAACATCCCAAAGAACTTCTTTAGTGGTAAAGTAGCTCTTGGGAAAGCTGGAGTCAAAGGTCAGGGATGAGATAGCATTTCATTAATGACCTCTTTAACCAAGGAAGAGAATTTAGCAATGGCAAAACTATTTTGGCTGGCAGACTGTTGCTGCAACACCCTCCTTTTACCACACTGCACATCTTTGTCAGGTGGGTTAGGCAGCTTAATTCAGACCTGCTACTTGAACCATATTACCATGTTTCCTAACTTCCAGATAATCAAAATGTACATTAAACAGTTTTGTTCTGTTACAGGCAACAGGAGTAAGCTTGACATAATTATAAAGAGACTTCTGTGACCTGTGGGCAATCAAAATCATTAATTTTGATTGATGCTTCCACATTTGCAGCTCTTTCCAGATCTACAGTCGTGTCTCAGGGAAACTTCTGCTGGAAATTATCAAATTGTAACAGAATCCATGGGGACAGAGCATACAGACCTTGGCTGTCAATCAGAGAGCTCCAGTTCTAACACTTTGTCCCTTTGCTTTCCCTTTGCATTTTGCTCCCACTCTTATTTAGTTTATACTGTAAGATTTGCAGGTAGAAACTCCCCCCTGCTGTGTGTTTGCATAATTAGGGCAGTCAGTAAGCATTGCTTTAATATGAATAACAATAACAAACACCTTTTCAATCCTTGTGCATATAGTAAACACTGAAAACCATACAGCCAAAAGTTCAAACCCTTTAATGAACTGTAATACTGGCTTGTATTAAAACCAAGACAAATGATCATTTTCTACCTGTTCATTTGCTTTCACAATGTAGAGAGCACATCTCTTCCTAGATGGGGGTGGATGCACCACCACTATAAAACACCCTTGCTGACTCCCATGGGACTCTATTAATTAAAAAATATATATTTCCAGAGTTCACCTGTTTGCAAGCTTCCAAGAAGTCTGCTATCTGTCTATATTTATACATATGCACACTTCTGTTAAGAAGAATCCTGGGAGCAGCCTGCACTGCATAACTAATTGCTGTGAAGCTGCTCCTGGCACAAACACACACACACAAAAAAAAAAAAAAAAAAAAAAAAAAAAAAAGAATTGCAGTGGCCAAGAAGATTTTGGAATGTCCATTTATTTGTGCTGGACAAAGCAGTGAGAATCCCAGCAGCATTGCAATCCAGGACAGACATTTTGAGAAAAGAAAGGTAGAAATGAATAAAATAACTTAAATCCCAAAAGCTGCATCAACACAGAGGAATCCCTGAAGAATTATTTCTGCCTAATTGGCTTCCTAAAGTGGATGATGGGAAACTCAGATCAGGATCCTGAGATGGTTCTTGTGCAGTGAACTTTGGTGGAAAGCAGAGTCTTTTTTACCTTTCTTAAGCTGAACATCAATGCTTCAGATTGAAAGGCAGAGACTCAACAATTCTTTGCTTGACATTTTAATGAAGATCATTATTAGTTGTCCCACTCTAAGTTCTTAATGTCTGAAGCTTAGAGCAAGAGGTCACAAATGACAGAAAAATGAGAAAATATAATTCAGCTTCTGTAAAATAAAGTTTTTACATGTGATCTTCTTCTCTTTCAGCCTAAGATGAAGAGGATGAGAGACTTCTGTACTTGCAGGGTATGAATTGGCAGGTGGTGGTAGGCAGCACGGGGTGGGGATTACCCCACTGATTGGAAGTTAATATTGAGTCTATTAACACCTGGCAGCCTGGGCTGGGACACCAATCAAATTAGTTACTCACCTTTTAATACATCTTGGAACAATGCTAGTGAGCAGCCTCTTTAGTCTTGATTAATGTAAGAATTAATCTGCTGGTGAGCTCTGAAAGTAACTTTCCAGAACTGGGGAGTTCTGCATCACAAAACATTGTGGGATCAAATTCAGATCTTACCATGGCTAGAGCTTTGTATTAATTAAGAACAAATTTTCCTCTGTATACAGGATTATTTGAGGCCCAGACCTCAAGAGGATTCAGTGGAAGTGTTGTGCTTTAGTTCACATGCATATAGTAACATTAAAAAATGTAGAAGAAATTTTGCTTCAGGAGCAAAAGTATTATAAAACTGACAAATTAAAGGTCAATTGAAACACTGGGCACTGTTTAAATCAGAATGCTCTCTAGATGATCAATAGTTAATTCAATATTCCTTGGTTTATTCTACTATGTAATAAATACTGAGCTCTGTTCATGTCTGGGTAAGGTGTGCTTTGAGAGAGGGAAAGAGGAAATAACACAAGCAGCATGATTTTTTCATGGGTTATCCTGCAAAAAACCACAGAGTCAACAGCTTTATTTTCTAAAGTGGTGTAGAAAGAGTAGAAATCCTTAAGTGGAAGGAAATAACAGCTTTATATGGCCAGCCATTTTATATGATGAGAGTAAAATTTCATAAAGAGAAGTTTGGAAATCTCTCCGTGGAGAACTTCTAGTCAGCATCATAGAGAAGCACTGGAGAAAGCTGAAGGGAAAGCCTAATATTTCAAAGCCTGTGAGTACAAATTACCATTTAGCAAGTGCTTAATGTAGAGAAACAAGATAAACCAGGTGCCTCGAATTGCCAGTGAGTGGGTGTGAGTCCACCTGTGCCTGATTAGGACAGGCCCCTATTGGGCATGAGCAAGATCAGGGGGCCAATAAAGGTGGGACACACACCCACAGAAGGCACCTCAGCTCACTCTGGTGCGAGGCATGGAGAGGCCAGCAGCTCGTCGAGCCTCTGGAGCAAGAAAGGCTCTTCCTGCTACACTTCTACCCTGGAAGCGCTGTGTGGTGGCTGGAGTCCTGGAAGAGACCAGCAGCTCGTCGAGCTTCAGGAGCAAGAATGGCTCCTCCTGCTACAGCTTAATACTGGAGCCTGATCCTGTACCCCCATTTTCCACAAGTTCTTGCTGCCTGTATTTGGCAGCACGAGGCCTTTGAGGTCAAGGTGTTCAGTTTCCAGTTTTGCCCTCTAGGTCTCAGAAGTAAGGGAGTATTTCAAACCTTGAGCTTCAAAAAGAATTTAAGAAATGCACAAGAGAGCCAACTTTTAAATGAGCTGGAAAGATTTTATGAGGACATAAGATCAACAAGTAACCAGGACTCCAGCTGTGAAAGAAAATGTGAGAAACAGGCACCTCTTACAGTGTGAAATTAGTCTAATTCTTGGGGCTTTTGGAGTGGCAGTATCAAACAAGTGGCCAATATCCTGTACACTTTCTGCCATCCACATGGCATCAACTCCATTACCACATTCTGTGAAGCAGTCTGATTTGCCACAGGTTTGTTTAACCCTTCATTTGAAAGTGGAGAGGGATTTTATTTTTTTTTTCTCTCTCACTAAGGGCTGAACGTGCCCTTTCTAGCACACCTAGGAAGGCTGAGCATGGACCTCAGAACTACACATGCAAACTTCATATAACCAGGAGTCATCTGGAGTGGGGATGCAGATGCAGAGGTACCTGGTCTAAAAGGGGGGTTGTACCTTGGAAGAGGCACCTACACCAACAAGGGTCCAGCTAATTATACATTGCTGGTGATGAACATGGGTCTCCCAAAAGGGGTGGAGGTTGGCACACTGCTTTAGACATCAGGTGCTTTCATTTACGACATCTGATAATGCCTTTTTATAGCTTGGATGATATCTAGGTGTGATTAATAAAACAAAAGAGTGTCGGAGATTGGAGAGGGAAAACTAATCCAACCAATATGGTTGATAAACAAGCTTCAACTTTATTGTACAGTAACTTTTACTTGTAGTGTTTCTGTGACCACACCCCCATCACCACACAACAATATAACATATTACTGGACACCCAGTGTGTTTACCTGTAGCACAGCCCATCCGTGGTGCAGGTAGCACAGAATTATGGGCCCATCTAATTGGCCCCTCAAACATGAGGGGTTGGGCACGGCAAAAGGGTCACACCCCTTACCTTTTCGGGAGCATTCGGGAACATTCTCCAACATTCCACAACAAAAGAGAACTTTGGCAAACCCAGACATGAACTGTGCCTCACAGATCTGTGGTGCCTTTTCATCCTGCCCTGTTTTGCACCATCACCTGGAGGAATGGGTGTCCCTGGGTCTGGTTTCTGCCAGCACTCACAGTCTGTCCTTGCATTGTTAAAACTTCAAACAAACTTGCTGGTGCAAGATGCTTTGATAACAACAACAATAAAATGCACTATGTAGAATAACTCCTCCTTGTCCCTGAGAAGCAACTCTTTCTAGTCAAACCACCTTTGCTGTTTCAGTGACAGCAAGCAAGAGGAGCATTAAGAGGTGAGAGTGTGGCTGGGTGCTTGGGTGGGCGATTGTGTCTCTCTCTGGTGGGCAAGCCAGGTAAAACTGCTTCCCAGTAAATGTGCAAACCCAGTCAGAGAACTGTGTGATTCACTAAAGCACCAATCCCATCCCCTTAACTCAAATTCCAGGCAGCTCCCAGCTCACAAAGTAATATTGATCATCTTTTTAAGGGGAGGAATCTCCATGATGATATTGTTGAAGAAAGGAGGAACATTTGGTTGAGAAGCTGTATTTCAAGCAAAATAACCCTTGAAGGAGCATTCACTTTCAAATCAGTAAGGCACAAGTATAGGGAACTCACAAAACAGCAGCCAGTTACATACACAGATTCAATGAGGCTTTTAGGAGAAACAATGGGGCTGTTTTTAAGGGTGGTTGCCCTGTTGAAGTGTATTTCTCTGAATAGCAACAATGCTGTAGTGCTGAATGGATTCAATAGTGCTGTCTCAAACGTGGCCAGGAGTGTCTAGAAGTGGGTGGAGGTAGAAAGAGCTGGTAGTACCCTTCTTAAGGTTGACTCAGACCACCTCCTCCAATCCTTTCTTTGCTTTGGCAGGGACTGAGGTTTCCTTCCCCTTTCCCTCTGTGACAAGCTTCCTTCTCTGACTGAATATTCCCCACCTGGAAACAATAGAATGAAATTTTTAAAACGTGGGCTTAAAGGATTCAAGTGTAACTTCGAGCGAGACATCTGGGTAACGCAGGACTCTCCTGAGGGAAGTGAGTAATATCTTGGCACCTTGGCTGTTTGGAACTGGGAAGGAAAAATACATACACAGATAGAATATAATGTAGGAATCAATCCTGCCTTGGCCTCTGTACGGAAAACAAGTGACCTTAATGATCTATTCTCTCTCTAGAGCACTCACACAGAAAGCCGTGCTCCTTCCAATTCAGCTGTGAGCCCAGCACATCACACAATGGCCCTCACTCCTCGGGAAGCTCTAAGTGCCACTGCAATACAAATAAACAAGTTCTGTGCAAGATGGTGAGGGCACCAGCAGCCTACAAAAAGCAGCTCTTGGGGACGTACGAAGACTTGGGAGGGGGTGGGGGGGTTGTTGTGTGTGCTGCAGGAGCATTTACTTGAGGAAAATTTGCTTCCCTCGCTGAAGAATAGAGTTCCATTCAAAAGGTGTTCTTCCTTGCTTCCTTTTTGCCTTTATAAATTTCACATGCACATTCCTCTATGTGGCAAAATAGAAACACAAAGACTGGAAGCTTAGGGGTGACATTGCTGAGCAGTGTCATAAAATACGAGGCATGAGACAGAAATATATAAATAGCTGCAGGCCATGGTCTGCTCTCACTGCTTATGTGCAGCTTTATTAATACTAATAGGAGTTAAGTGCCCAGAATGAAGTGACAGCTATTGCCCCTCAGCTCTGCCACCAGTTCTTGAGCACTGCTGTGGTCCAGGCAGCTTTTTTCCACGCTACACAAAGCTGCTTCCATCACAGTGCAAAAAATACCACCAGATCCCAGGAAAACAGCAGACTCCATCTGCTGTGATCTGATGTATGGGGGTTTTGAGGTTTCTACGTCTAATTTTGCTATCATCTATTGTATCACAAAAGCATTCTTCTTCTTCTTCTTCTCTCCTTCTTCTTCTTTTTCTTCTTCTTCTTCTTCTTAGTAGTAATACCATCACCATCATCATAATCTTGGTGTGCTCATGTCACTTTCAAGATGATGGCTCTTTGGCATAACTTTGAAATTGAAAATGGTGCTTAAAATTGCACTTGAGTGTAGAGAAACAAGATAAACCAGGTGCCTCGAGTTGCCAAAGAGTGGGTGTGAGTCCACCTGTGCCTGGTTAGGGCAGGACCCCTATTACCAGGGGGCCAATAAAGGTGGGACACACACCCACAAGGAGGAAGCTCAGCTCATTCCTGTGTGAGGCAATGGAGAGGCCAGCAGCTTGTTGAGCCTCAGGAGCAAGAAAGGCTCTTCCCCCTACACTTGAGTGTCCTAGGAAATAGTCCTGTGGCTGAGAAAGCCACAGACAGTATATGGCGTAAGACTACTGTGCAAAGCTTATGTGCCTCTCAGCTCATGGGCTGGGGGGTTTTGTCAAGGGATTATTTTTTTTTTCTGTGACATTGTCCACTACATTTATGGGTTCTGAGAAGGGAATTACAAACCCTACAGGAACAGTCTTTGGACAGGTTTCCCTCTAGGCAGCAATGGAGAGCACTGAGGTGCCCAAGGTGCTGCAGGATGTGAGTTGGGGTCTACCTGCTGCAGTGCTGGGCTGTCTCTTCCAGGCTGGGAGGAACCTGCTGGGTACTTTTCATGCTGGCTGGATAGGGAAGTCTGGTTCTTTAGCAGTGACCTTCCCAAAAAAAATCCCAGGTGTGTGTTTGGAATGACTGTACAGATGTGAGGGCTGTGAGGGATCCTGAGGATGTCAGAAGTCATTCGGTGTTGGGAAGAAAAGGGAATGGAAACAATATAAAGTAGTTTTGGGGTTTTTTTTCAAAGCAGTATGGCTGGAAAAAGCTGCTGGATAGTTCTCAGGGTGTATTACACTCAGTTATCTCATAAAAGCCAGGCAGCTAAATTACTGCTGGTAGCACAGAGCTGATGTTCAGCTCACCTCTGCTTCTAGCTACTTCTCTGCTCTCAATTCACATTTTCCAAACAATTTTCCAATATGTGTTAAAACACATTTTTAAAAACAGCTCCCCCAAATTCCTACCTCCCAGCCTCCACTGTTGGTAGGAGTAAGTTTCTATCAGCTTCAAGTGCATTGAATCAGGTAATCAGGAAGAAATTGCCACACAAACTCTTTGAAGCTTTTATCCCTCTTAAGTTTAAACCCAGGAAAATGTCTTTATACATATATAAAGGAAGCACCATTTTCTCTGCCTGCTTCACCCTAGATTGGATCACATTTGGGTGATTCACCCTTGGGTATTTGGGTGATTTACCCTTGGGTATCTTTCCTTTGCTGCAACCACACAGCTGATGTGCAGGATGGAGGATGCCCTGCTGCTCCCTTGCTGGTGTCTCACCATACCCCCAGCACTGCAGTCCTTACAGAGCCCACATTTCCAAACAAAACAGGCACTTTTGTGGGCTTGGGATGGTACAGACACCACCCCTAAGGAGATCTCAGGGAGTACAAAGGAGGGAGGTGTTAAGATGAGGCTGTTGCTATAAAACGAAAACTACGGTCAGACCCGCAAGGAGGATTTGCTGCTAATCCACAATTTAAAGGGAGTGATTTCTCCTTCTTGTCCCTACTGTGATTCCCACTACACAGGCTGGGTACTAAAGCTTGGCTCTAGAAGCAGAACTTGAAGCTTACTGTGCTCTTTGAAAGAAAATATTGGAGGGCCTGTTATATCTCTTTATTAATAGGTTTTGACTAATCCTCTATTCATTGGTGTCCATTATGAGATTATACAGCTAAAATTAAGTTAGTACATACAGTATGTCTGCAATGAATTCGATAATTGTGTGTTTCTAAAGGAAAAAATGGTTCAATAATTATGGCTGAGACCAGCAACTGGCATCACAGTCTTTGTTGACTGAGGAATATTGCTGAAGTGAGGCAGCTTTTCTTTGCCTGTACGAGTTAAACCCCCAAATTGAGGTGGTTCTGCTCTCTTGGAAGAAATGTTAAGAAATGTTAGTAGCATGCATAGGGCACACACAGGCATTTTGAGGAGGAATCAAAAGCCCCAAGCTGGCAACAGTGAGAAGTCTGGTGGCAGGAGATATTCTCAGAGGAGAAGAGATTTATTAGCAGCTACATTTGTAGTTTATTTCTAGCAATAGGATTTGTGTTATAGGAAAATATGTCACATGGGCTAAATCTCTTTTTTGCAATTACTGTATAAGTGAGAAATTAAGTAGCTATATTCCTTCCTTTCACACAACTCAACTGATTATATGTGTTTTTAAGAAGCCTTTTAAAGTGCATATATTTGCTTTAGAGTGTGGATACCTCTCAGAGCTTGATGGGGCAGTTTCTGCAGAACTTAGTTCTAAGATGAGCCAACTCCTTGAGTTGAGGAGGATATAATGAATTGCTCAGTCACAAAACCCCAAAGCCCAGGAGCCTCAGTACCCCAAGGTTTGAAGCAGACACTGCTGGATCGATTCTTGCTCCCTCACTCCTCTTTGAGGGTGTTAAATCTCTGAGAAGTCCAATGGAGTGCAGTCCCAAGGATCACCAGCTTCTTCACAGTCCTGGCATCCTTCACCTTTATATCAGAGCATGATTTATAGCAGATAGTCACATCAAAAAGAAATTATAAAGAGTAAATATCACTGCAGAAATTAATTCTTCAGCATTTTCACTGCACTTCATGAATAGATATGTTGAATATTACATCCCATCTGGGGGTCCTCATAGCTTAAAGGTGGATTTATGCCTACAACGTTGGACATGAACCTCAGATAATTTAGATATTAATGTCAGCTCTACAGCTGTCTTACAGTGTAATGACATTAAGAGCCTCTATCTGCTTCAAGCTACTTTGTGATCATCACTCAGTTGTTAGTCCACTCCTTCTCACAGGAGGCTTTTCCATAGGTGGCTTTATCTGGCAGCCCATCTTGTCTACTTATAGAAATATACACATATACATACCCATAAAACCTCTCTGAGATAAGGACTACATTGTCAATAAGCACCTATGACAGATGTGCCCCAGTGCTGCATGTACAGTCCCCAGCAAAACCAATCTGAATTACCTGTTCCTGGGAGGTTTGCTGGATCTGACACACTAAAAGGATGATATCCCTGGTGGACCGAATTGTGAATGCCAAGGGTTTTTTTTATTGATGAGGTGAGGAGGTTGTTTATCTGCTTTTTATGGGGAAATGTATTTATATGATGCTGAATTAGTTAAAGCAGAGCTTTCTACTAACCTTAGTTTACTTTACATCCAAGTCCTATGATCGGGCGTGGATGATACCGAAGTTTTCTATGCTGAAAACAGGCAGAGAAGAAAATAGCATATCTAATGTATTCCTCCTGCCTGGTCACTACATACCTAGATAAAATCTGGCTACAAGTGCTCCTATGAGGATCTTCCAGGAGAGGCAAAAATTCAGCACAAAAACCAGGCAGCTAAGTAAAAAAGGGAAGCTAATCTTTCGAAGAAAAGTCAATATATTATGCTTCAACTGGCTGCATACTGTGCTGAGCAGGTAAATTGTAAGAGCTTTACAGGACACTTGTTGCTAACTAAAATAGCTTTTTGGCTTTAAAATCTCCCTCTTCTTTTCACTAGATTTCTCAGGTTATACCCTATTCTCTCTCAGCTGGCTGGTCTCTCTCTCCCCACCTCTGCTGCTTGCCAAAGGAATTGCCTCTTTGGAAGCTGGCTCCCTGGAATGCAGGGTCACAGCTGCAGTCCTCACTCAGGCAAACTTTGTATAGACTCAATCACACTTTGGTAGAAATAAGGACTGCAAAACCTCACAGCCAGGGTGATGTGTCTGTTTAATCAGGGAGTCATCAACTGAGAAGCTCCGAGGACTAAAACAAGCCAACAGTGAGAACTTCCCTCCCTGCATCCTCTGTTTCTAGAAGTGAGAGAAACCCTACCCTCATCAAAGTCAGAGACATAATTGACTTTGACTTACAGAACCAGAAATTTCACAATTAAATAGATTTGATATGATCTCTGCAGATGTCTGGAAGAGCTGCAAGACCATCACATATGATTTCCCTCTTGTAATATGATGCATTGAGCTGACTCATGCCACTCACATTAGCTGTGCTGCTTTGTAAAGGCAGTTTTTCCATCTAGTTTAGTCCCTGGCATGTGTATCAGACCTGAATGGCTCTGGATTTCATTTTCTATTCCTTCTCCTTTTATTCTCCTCTTTAGCAACAGAAACTAATGACTGAGAGCAAAGGACGATTTTGCTGCAGGGCTTTCAGACTTCAGGTCATTGATTCTGGTGAAGCAACATCTCCATTTTTCCCAGCTAAGTTCTCCCACATAACATTTTAGATTTTGTGATGGAAATAGATGGGATGTATACCCCCACAAACTGGTAAGAGTCCCTTACAGAGGTAAAGACTCCTTGGGAAAGCAGGTAAAGGCATTTCCTCCCGAACTCGCACAACCTGTTAGCTGCCTACAAAGGAGGGAAGGGCAAGCAAGGACTGGGAGGTGTGGAGCAGACCAGTCAGCTCACTGGTGGGAGACAACTGGGGTCCTGCTTGCAGGCACTGAATGGTATTTCCCCTTCACCAAATTCCTGGGTAAAGGTGATACCTGCCTCCTCCAATGATAGATTTTCTTCTGTGGATGTATTCTAAAGTCACTGAAAAAAAAATAATAAATTAACAATAATTTTTTTTTTAAATTTATGTGCAATTCAAATAAGGACAAATCACTTTGGGACCTATATTTTAGGAATATAGGAAATGTGATGTTCTGTTTCATAGCAAGACAGCTGCCTGGACTTTTAGTTTAACCCCCTGCCAGCGTGCTGGTGCTGGCAGTGCTGTCAGGCAGGCTGCCAGGGTAAGTCTATAAATTACTGCAGCTTAACTTTTATAGCCATTCAGTTTCAGAGAGTGATTTGCAGTTCCAGAATTGCTCAAAATACTCTTTATTCTTGCCCTACTACTCCAAAACCTGGAGCAATCCAAAGCATTGTGAGTAGCTGGCGCTTCTGGTTTTCTTCTTTATGGTTGCACTGACCCAGCAAGATGTTGTTGCACCCTAAGAGTGCAACACCAAATCCCTTTCTAGTCTCTGGAATGACATTAACACCAAATCCCTTTCTAGTCTCTGGAATGACATTTATGCAAGACATTCACCTAAACATTCTGAATTAGATACCAGTTTGGGGAAAGAAAAAAAAAAAGCCAAATAATTTCTCTCATCTATCAATGAAAATAAAAAGAGATAAAGTCCTGCAATACACTACTATCCTATAAATCAGCCCAGCCCTGATAATCAGGCACAGAGAGAGAGAAGAGAGGGAAATAAACACAAATTATATCTCTCCCTGTTTGCAGAAAACTAACCTGGAATGGTACCAGAAAAACAACTTGAAAAAAATCCTTTATGAAAAAATTTTACATCCTGTCATCTTTGGGCTTTGTCAGACAAGTATTAAAAAGGCAGGAGAGCATGATATTAAGACGCCACTACCTAATAATTTCTTGATAATTGCCCTTCAAGAGCAAATGACAATGAAATGAGTAAGGTAGAGCTTTCACCCACTCTATCCTGATTTAGACAGCATGCTTTGGTACACACTTCCTTTGAGTAAACAGTACCTATAGTTATACAGGATCTATTCTCCCATTGATGCACCAGGGATTTATGTAGGTGAGTCCCATTAATGCTAATGGAAGTTATGTGTGTAATTCCCCTTTTTCAGCAATGAGAGAATAGACCTTTATGTTTCTAAAGTAATTACAGCCTTAGCTCTGGCTAGGCTGTTCTCCCCACCCTCCCCCCTTTGATAACTTCTTTCCTTCCCTCCCCAGCTTTGGCTCTGGGAGGAAAAAAAGGGATAAATTCCTCCATTCAGAAAGGAAAATTGGAGAAATAGCTGAAAGGTGAAACAAATGTAACTAGATCCACTCATTGTGTGAGGGAAATGCAAATACAGGAAGCCAATCTACATCCGCTACCTTTGCTGTGCTTTTGGGGAGAGATGGAGATTCATTTTCCTTAAATTGTGTATTCACTGGGTATTCACTGTTTTCTGGGCATGTGAGTTATTTAGAGAGAACAAGGGCCGGGGTGGGGGGGAGGTTTTGGCTCTTTATTCATAACCTGTTTCAGCAAAACTGCCCATTTTGATACTGCCAGACTTTTTCAGAAAAAGGTAAAAAGTGAGGTGAATGGAGGATTAGCAGAATACATTAACTGATTCACAGAAGCCACTGTCATCATCTGAGGCTGAGCTGGGGGATAGTGTACCCCATGTGAGAGCTTGAACACTCTGGAGTTCTGAAACACCTCCTTTAACAGGGTTTGTTAGCCCTGGGTTTAATGCCAGCATATTTCCAAGGGCATCCTGAACATGGTGTCAAGCCCCCAAGTTGTAAATGTTATGTTTATTATTATGTTAATTTTCTGTTCCTGATTTTGTGATTGATTATGTCTGTAAGTCATGTGCCAGGTCTCTCACTAAACATCCCCTTTCTAAAATGAGGATACCAATATTTTCCTTTTCCAGTAGGAGAAGCCTATCTCATTGATGCAGATGGGGTGTGTAGAGAACACCTGTAGTATTGACCTGTTCAATCATTCCAGGCATTTCTGTCAATAAAATCACAGGACCAATATTTTACATCCTTCTGACAAGGTCAGGTGAGAATTTGCAGTTCTCCTGACTCCGTGTCCCTCCTCACCCTTGCTCTCCAGATCTGACCCATGGGCCCTTCATCCCTTCCCCAGGATGGAGTGGGACCCTCCAAGAGGCCCCTTTGGGGCTGCTATTCCTGATGTTTCTCTCTTCCTTCCACAGCAGCAGGGATCCCTGCACACACCACCCTCCCCTTTCCCACCCTTCCCAGCCGCCTGGTTTTGCTGCTTGGTGACAGACACACAAAAAAAAAGGGGGGACTGAGGACATTTTTTGGCTCCCTGGAAATGCTCTGCTCTCTGCAGATCTCTCCCTCCCCTGCCTCCATCCAGCCCTGCTGCCATAGCTACGTTTGGAGTCAGCAGAGCTCTCCTGGAGCTGACTCCAGATTCAAGCAGCTCTGAGCCTGGTTGCGTTTTTCACCTGTTTCCCTAAAAAACAAACAAACAAACAAACAAAAAAACCCTACCACCCACAAATGTAACTTGAAAGACAACAAATACCACTTCAGAACTCCCCAGGGGCTACGTAGCATGCAGCTCCAGGTTTTGTGGGTGCAACAACAGGGGTGAGGAACCCCACTGCATGCTCTGCCTTCTGGGTTTTTTCCTCTCATTTAGATTCTTCATTTTAATTTTATTTTTTTTTCCCCAGAACACAAGGGAGACAGATGATATTCAGCAGGATCAGGCCCTCATTTAGGCATCTTTCTATTTTACTAATCTCCTGGAAAAAGGAATTGTACACTCTTATGGTTCCTTGCCACCTGGCAGGGATAAGAGAAAATACCCAACAGTTTCTTATAGGCTCACCCAGAGTTTAATACCTCTCCTGCCACGTCAAGAGAAGAAAGGAAGAGTGGGTGGAAACTTTTTTTTAAGTATCAAATCAGTCAAAATGCTGATTTATTTTCTTAAAAGCTTGGTAGAGATTAACCCCTGTGACATTTACAACACACATACATTAACAGGATTGAAATGCCACTGGAGCTGTAAACGTGAGGGGGAGTGGAGAGAAATGATTGGAATGGGGAGGGAAAAAAAGTTCAACATATTCACTATACCTCCCCAAAGAGGCTGGGGTGGTTTCCAGAGGCTATTTCTCTCTCTGTTGCTGTTGTTGTGGTTGGTTGGTTGTTTTTTTAATGGTGTAATGCTGAGTGGAAACCACAGGTTCAGACACACCAGCAGCAGTTCACAAGCATGATTTCATCTGAAAGCTCTTTCTCTGAGCTGTCCAGTAAAAACCAAGAACCATCTGGTACTCCAGAACATTTACTTTTTACTCACCTTGAAAATAAACACTTATTTTTTTTTCTTCTCCTAATGATCTGCTGCCTTTCCTAGGGAAAGCCCTTGCTATGAGGTAAACTGTTTTCTGCTTTGATCCTGTGCAGCTCCAGCAAAGCTGGCAAGAGCCTGGGGGAGTCACAGAGGGATTTGCAGCAGGATTTCTTGGGTTAGTTCAATCTTTCTCTTCTGCTGCCTCACCTCGTGCAGCTCCAGGCCTGTTTCATAATGAGCACTGGAGGTGGGTGACCCTGGGACAAGCCCTGCTCACCTTACTCATGTGAATAATCAGTTCAGTTCAGGAGACAGAGCACAATTCACCTGCAGATGACTCAGGGGTTGAGGTCTACACCTGCAAAGCTGATTTTTTCTTGTTTGTTTTCCAGTTGTATCTCCTCAAATCTGCCACCTTTTCCACCAGCAGATGCTCTGCCTTGGCTGTGCAGCTTCTCTAGCACATCACAGGGGAGAAGCCATGCAAGCACCCTGCCACTCAACTAAACTCTGGTTCCCTCAGTCCCTTCGAATTCCTTGTCTCTGCTTTTATTGCTGAGAGGCAAACTGAAACAGAAATAAACCTATGAAACATCCAAAATCATTCCAAGTCAGCTGTATGCTTTAAAATTACAACTATATTGTGGGAAAGGGGATGTTATTAGCCTTCTTAACCATTCACTAGAGTTGTGATATTTCCATCATTTTTTACCTTCTGAGGAAATATTTTTTCCTGTCTTGATCATCTGCTTTTCCATTCATCTCCAAAAGGTTATTTTGTGGTCCTCCTTTTTTTCTGAGACATACCTTACCTTAACATTTTTAAGCAGCCAACCTATAAAGGGACAATCCAGAGAAAGAGTTACTTCTATCCTGATGAGAGCTGTGAATCAGGCATTCATACAAAAAATGCACCTTGAGATAACAGAACAAGATTAATTTCTGGTAGCTAAACTTTCTTTTTTGACATTTAAAGAAGAGATGTATGTATATATTTTTGTAATATGAGTAAGGAAAATTCTGGCAACCTCATCTGCAACCCTTCCATCTCCAAAAGTTCTTTAGGAGATCAAAAGGAGATTGCACCATTTTTTCCCTCTCCTCTCCAGGAACTCTGCATTTATTTGGCATTTTGCATTCAGAGGGCTGGTTTGTTTGCTTTACAATAATTGTGCAAGTGTAGTGTCTTTGTCTGACCCTCCATCTCTAAGGATGAGTCCTTTTCCTTTGAGCAACAAGTCTCTGCTGGTTAAGGAATCTATCATTTTATATGACTTTTAAAATTCTTATTTATTGTAAACACTCATGGAAAAGTACATCTGAGTAGCTGTTCTCTGGTGAAAGAATTGCCACTGTAGTTTCATTTCTGTGTATATTGATGTGTTGTGCAAGCTTTTATTACTGGGTTTTTACATTCAACACCTTGAAACACTTCTGTGAAAAGAGTCTTTTAAGTGTTTTGCCCTTGCCTAGAGCAGTGTCTAATGAAAAATATTCATTATGAGCAAACGCGGGGATGAAAATACACCAAATGTATTCTATCTGAAAATTTGCATTCAGCAAGATTATAATAATACACACACACTTTATATCTTTCTACTTTATCAGGCTGTGGGAGGCAAACTCCTTTGACCTATGAAGTTGATCTGTGAACTGTGTCAAAAAATTCAAAACCTCACGGCTGAGGTTTGTGCATTCTATTAGCATAATTTACCACCCAAGCTGTAAATGTACACTTTGTACAATGGCATGCTGAACAGATAGCATTTTACAACTTCCTAAGGGGGAGTGTTTATATCTAACATTTCTTGTGCATGTTTGATTATAAGTTTGCCATAATAGCTGCTTTTTCTTCACCCCTTTTTACACCTTTTTTTTTTTTTTTTTTTTTTTTTCCCTTGCCAGCTGCTCTGGAAGTGCCTAATAAAAATGTCTTCTCTACTTCAGATCCTGGGTGTTTATTTGTGCCACATAATGGACCAGCAGAATATGCAGGGAAAAGGACTTTGGCCTGGACTTACCCACTCTTCCTGAGAAGGATGGGAGAGGAGATGTGGGCTCCTTGAGTTGCACTTGGGTTTCTCCCCTGAGCACCTCCAGCCTCCAAAGCACAGTTTGTGAATTAGAAATAACAAAAGGGAAGAAGAAACCAAACCTGAAGCTGAAATAGAAGTAGATTTTATTTTATTTATGTGTGTGTAGGGGAAGGGGTGTCTGTAGAGCTTACTTCAGGGTTACTAAAGCTTTGTACGATTGATTCAGAATCAGCAAGTTGATGTGTGCCATCCCCCCCTCCCCTGCCTACACCCTCCCTTTTTTTTTTTTTTTTTTTTTAATTCCTGAAATTAAAATGTGTTGGAATGCTCAGTGCTGCTTTTCACTCTCTTTTCAATGGGCCCTTTAGTTTTTCACACCAAGGTGTCCTTTGGGGTGCCAGGTCAGGCTACCAAAACAGCTTCTAGGAGGGGATTAGGACCAATTAACATCTTTGTACACAAAAGCCACTGGCAGCTGAACAGGCGGCCTGGTGGCCTGCTCGGGAGCTGCATTTTAAATAGGGGCCTTCTGTACTTGAGCTCAAGTGGGAAGAGGCGGAGAAAGTTTTTATTTATAATTGAAAATGCTGCTCCTGGATAAAGTCTAATGAAAGGCAGAGTGGTGTTCAAAAGTATCTAACAAATGCCATTTGAATATTGGCCTTCATTGTATGATTTCCATCAAGGATAGCATAACAATATAGTCATTTCTCCGACATATTGAGATGAAGTGATTTTTCTTGTAGAGGCAAACAGCTTCATCCACAACCCTTCTGGTTTTCATTTCTTGTTTTAAATTCAGCTATACATTAAAGACATCTGGTAGGACGGCTGCTCAGGACCCATAAATGTCCATAAATTTCTTTCTGAAAGGAATTGTGCCACTCATCCACCTTGTCCACGATCTCAAGCACATAGAAAAAAAAAAAAAAAAAGAAAAAAGAGAGAGAAAATTTAAATATATGCATCAGGATGGAGGGGGAGGAGGTCCTAAGAAGGAGTCAGTGGGCTTCATATGGGGAAAAAATAAAGAGCTACAAAGCTGAAGTGTTGTATGAAGCCAAGCCAGATCCTCACAAAGGCAATGGCCTTAGCAGCTTGGCCCCAGGTATTTTGCACCTGACTCAATGTCTTTACTTCTGCCTTGCTTTGTTTTCAGCACATATCACTTCTAAATCATCACTCTTGCAATCTGATCAGGCATTAAAGCAAAAGGAAAGGGAAAGAAATATATGGTGTGCGAATTACTATTGTGGGGAACCTAGCAATTTACAAAGGCTTGTAAGTGGGAGTTGTGTGAATGTGGAGCCATGCCATGTTATAAAAATTGTAATGAAACTGATTTCTGTATTTTGAGGATGATTCGTTTTAAAACACAATGTTTGTAATCACAGCATAATCATTCCTCCTCCCCCTTTCATAATAGTAATAACAGGGCAGTTTTTGTATATTTTTTATCATCGAGGCTGGAAAGCCATTTCTAGAAGTTTTCTAACCATGTGTTTGATAGGGAAAATGTTAATGTTAGGAAATAACTGCACAAGTGTATGAAGTCCACGGGACAAGCTGATAGTGACATCCTGATTGATGATTTTAAACAAAGGAATTATAGGGTGGAAGAACAGTGCACAGAAGTTTCTGAGAGCCTGGAACTAACTGGTTGAAAGTAAGTAAGAGGGAGACCAAGAGCTCAGTCAGCCTGGCTTGGCTTAGCTGCTGCAGTCTGCTAGAAGAGCACGGGGTGACATTTGCCATGGTGCTTATTCCTGTATTTTTGGTAAGCAACTAAAATATGGATTTCTCTCGGGGTTGACATGAACAGAAAAACCCTAATCATGATCATTTTCACCCTCCTGGTTTACACAAACAAGGAGAGATTCCACTTAGCACGAGGTTCTGCAGCAAACATTAATACACTCGCTATGTGTGGCTTTGCCCCTTCCTTAGCCCCTCTTTAGTTTCAGATACCTTATTGTATTTCTTCCGACATGTTGATTCTACCTAATGTTAAATGGTAATTGGCAGTAGTATAGGTGGGGAGAGAAACATTGTTATATTTTGTTCATTTTTCACACTTCAGCAGTTCTCCCTTTCTCTCCCCGGCTCTCCGCTTATTAGTGTATGAAATGCAGGTGTGTGGGAAATGGCAAGCACACATTGACAGGTTATTTTGTTGGCCACTGCCTAATTAGTAGCATAGTGGATGCACCCTGCTAAGCTTTAGTGTGGTGCAGTAGAGCTGGTCTGTTCTAATTTCCTCACAGCTTTGATATTCAGCAAGAGATTGACGGTTCGCACAAAGAGCCAAAGCGCGACGGAGGCCTGCAGAAACAATGGCCCTTCTTGCTTGTAGACACCACAGATGTGAGAGAAAGCTGACTAAAAACAATTGCCCGACACTGTCTAATTGTCTCCAATGTCAGCATCATTAATGTTTTCCCATGTAAAAAGTAAAAGGCCAAGGTTGTATCCTCCCTTTATTTTGAGTCACATGATTATGTAACTTACTGAGATTCAGATTAAGTGTTAATTGTATTTGTGCAATAAAGAAACTGAAGCTACCTTGAATTTAATGAATATGTACTTAATTAATTTTGACAGCCTTTATCTTTATTACCTATTGAATAATCACAATCAGAATTAATAACATTTATAGGCAATTAAAATTACAGCCTATTTAATGATAATATATGTTTACATCTTTTTGCTGAGATACAAATTATGAATACTTATTAGCAAAGAAGTTGTTTCCCTGCCAGGAGGGTTTCTTGTCTGTGCTAACAGCAACAAAACAACAATAATCAGTTCAATGTGTAATAGTGCCTTTCACATCACACAGGCTCCCAAAGCGCTGCACAAGGGCACGTGAGAAAAGGCTCTGCAGAATTTAGAGGTAATCACTAAATGGCAAAAAATTGTAGTGTGCCTGGAACAAATGCTTCAAAATTACCCACGATAAGGCAAGTCTGACAATATGGGACCAGCTTCAGAGCTTTATTTTCTAGCAGAAAAAATAGTAAGAATAAAGAGAGTCCATTGAGGTTGCAGTATCAAACTCCTTGCTGAGCCAGAACTACCAGACCAGAGCTTCAGAAGCTACAAGCCAGAATAACTCCATTGATAGGAGTTAGGATAAAAGTCTTCTGGCCCCAAATCTTATGTAGAAATTCTAATTCCTTGGTACTACAGAGGGAGAACAGACACGGCTCTGATTCTACCAGTGCCCACAAGAGTAGGCAGCTTCATGGGAAATCCAGTAGATCACACAAATAAAGATTCTTTGGAACACTGAATCCTCTCTGCTGCAATCCAAGACATTGCAAATTAAAAGGACATGAGTTGTTCAAAGAAGGAAGAAGGATCAGGCCTGGTGTTTGGAAGATATCACTTAAACTATGACATAGATCAGAGAGAGGCAGCTCATGCGTGTGCCCACACTGTGCACATCTGTACTGACTGGGTGAGTCTGCACAAGTCATGTCACTCTTTGCATGCTTATTTTCATTGCATTTCTGCCCCATTCAGAGGGTGGCAAGTCTTTGTCCCACCATACAGCCACTGTCCTCAGAGTGAGGGGCTGGGTGAGAGCTACGGGAACAGGACCATACTGACTTCTGTAAATATCTGTAGAAGTAAATGCAGTGTACTTGGAGACTGAGAGCTGGAAAGGATTGCTTAAATCATGAGGTTCTCCTTGGTCCTGGCTTTGGGGATTAGGACAGGAATTTATTATATTTTTTTTGTGCAGAAGTCCTAAGCAGGAAGCACCTTTCTGGGAGCCAAGCATAAAGGCAGAAGATGGAGCCTGGGCTTCATGCCACAGTGACACTAATAAGACACAGGGGCTTAACTTGGCTATTAAAGTCAAGCTTTGAGCACCTCCATGGCAGTCATCATACCTGTGTAGAGTTAATGGAACAAGTTGCACTTCTGTTTGACTGCTAAGACAGCCACGAATTGTACAGTGTGAAGGAGGAGGGCAGTGGGACAAGTGAGTAAAGAGCTACAGTTTGGGAAAAGAAAGCCTTGGATTCAGAGAGACTAAAAGAGTTTTGCTTGCTCATCCTATCAAAATGAGCATGGAAAAGGGGAAATTACTGTTCTTTGTGAATATGTACAGAAAAGAGCCCTGAGGGAGAAAAGCTATAAGGTAAAGTTGGTGCCATGAATAGGTAGTTAGATATTGTCTAACCTATAGTTTAGCATCTGAGTAGACTTGTAATCAGAGTAAATGTGAGTAGTGCCTACTAGTTAGGGAGCTGGATAACTGTATGAGAGTGTTGAGTGAGATGATGCTGAACAGCACCTCCTGGATGTTCTCTGTTGGCTCAAGTTCCCTGAGCAGCAAAAGATCCTGCCAGAGGTGGCTGTACAGAAAGAGCTTTGGTGTGCAAGAAAAAAGTCCTCCTCCCATCCTGACTTCAGAAAGGCAAACTGAGGCTTGGAAAGTTAAAAACTAGCTACACTAATTCAGATCTCTGAAGAAATGCATATTCACAAGGTTTAAGTAACACATCTGAGGACCTCTTACCACCCATTTAACACTGGGTCTTAAGACTGACCTCAGGGTAAGAATCCTGTCAGCTTCCCTCTTGCCCAGGGAGACAGCAAATAACCAGTTACTGCTGGACATGGCCAGGAAAACAAACAACTCACTGTTCTACAATAGCTAAGATGTATGAAATCATTATGTTAATTTATAGCATCAGTGCCTACAGATAGTTATGCCACTCAGTAAGCTGTGGCATGCATACACAGTGCTTTCACAACCCTGAGTGCCTGCTCCGTTCTTTTATTCAAATGCAAGATCCACCTCTTTAATCTCATAATTCATCAACTTTGTTACTCTTAAGATACTGACTTTTCCATCAGGCACAGGGAAATGAATCACTCATCCCTCGTTGCAGCTCTGTGCTCTTCTGTCAGCTTCTCTCACCTTTGAAAAGTTTCCTTGCTTGCATGTAAGATAACTGAGAGCTCAAAGCCAGGTTATTTCAATCTGGGGTTAAACATTAACCTTTGCTGCACTGCAGAGCAGGTGCAAGGAGGCTGTGCCACTCATATACCTACTCAGAAAGTGCAAAACAGGAGCAGATGCTGCCTGCAGCAGACAGGGATCCAGGAGTCCAGGGTTATGTTGGATGCCTGATGGAATGACAGTCAAAGGTGAGACCTTGGGGACTGTTTTACAACTGATTATTTTCAGGGATTTTATTTCCCATTATAAAAGTGCTGGAGTTCAGTCCTAGCCAAGCAGTTAATTTCAGTTATTGGTTGTACAGCTGCTTTTCTCAACATGCCCAACAATGTAATGTGCTGCAGGCTGAGTGTGCCTGCAAACAAAAATACAATATCTGGAGGATACCAGTGAGTAAAGGATGATAGAGAACTGCCACTAAATACATAACTTTCTTGTACAGGCCAGTGATGAGAGAGGAAACTTGCAATATTCCAGAAATACTTGCTCATGGAGGGGAATGTGCCTTGCTGTCTGTCCATAGGACATCCCCACCTTCCCTGGTTCTTCTCAGCTCACCTCTCTGCATATGAAATGTAGATTAATCAGGACCTGCAGCACAAATTCCCTGATTTAAGCAGAGCAGTAGGAGATGGCTTATTGAGACCTGCACAGCATTACTTGCCCAGGCACTGCAGTTGTTCTTGCTGCAGGTGATGCTCCAAATATGAAAACAAAGGATGCAGACTTAAAAATACCCTTTTCACAGATACCAGCTATCTCAGAAGCTATTCTTCCTTTAGTAGTGGTTTGCATTAACAAATATAAGACATCAGCTTGGTTTTCTTCACACTATTTCTTGGCAAAGGATAAATTACAAACTACAGGTATTTGCAGCTTCCAGGGCATTTTCTTTTTTTGTGATGTGGCAGAGTAAGCAATGTGCTACTGAATGAGTTATTTGGGATGAAGTTCTGCTTTTACAAACTGCCCTTGCATTCCTCAAAGACATTCAGTGGTTGCACAACACACCATGTTATAGCCACACCTGACAACAAAATCACGGAAGGTGAGTGCTTGTCAAAAGCAAAAGTGGTCATATAAAAATATCACAGGTTTTGTCTAAAGGGAAAACTTCCCTTCTGGTGCAAGACATTTTAAAGAAGTCTTTAAGTAGCAGTGTTTTCACTACCTGCACTGGGAGACTCTGAACTCCAGATGCTGCTACAGGACACAGTATCCTTTTGCCTAGCTAGGAGATTCAGCACCCAGTGAACCCCAACTTTGGCCTTAAAAAAAAGTTGGGAGTTTACCTATACAGCATCTCCTGTCAAAAATACAGCCTTTAAGCTTGGTTCCATAAGTGAGTCCTCTACAACTACTCTCTTTACCTTTTCTTTCAGTGCCTATTTTATCTTTTCTTAGTGTTCTGAGTTTCCACCTGAATGCATTTTGTTTATATTAATGAAAGGCAGCTTAAATAAATGGTTCTGTTTAATCCATTGCTATGGTACCCATCAGGGAGATCAATAAATGAAGCAAATCTTACCAGAAAGAAGGAGGCCAAGGGAAAAAAATGTAGGTGAGTTTTGTAGTATCATTCACTCAGATAATGGCAGCCTGCAGTAATGTAGGCAAGAACAACAGTATCGACTTATAATCCATTATGAACCAAGGTGTTAGCTTTGTTGCATGGTCTTGTTTTCATTTTTTAAGACTTTCCCATGGCTTTTAGTACTTAACATCTTCATTAAGGATTTTAAAAGCAAAGATCTTTGCTTACGTCTAAAATATTTTCCCAGTGCTGTGATGAAGCACAGCCACTTGCTAATGGATTTCTGAATGCCATTTTCATTATAATATTTTTATAAGACCCCTCTCTTCCTCTATTATTACATTTGTTTTTGTAAGATGGTTGAGGCTACTCATCATGTACTTTAGACCCTTTAAATTTTGTTCCTGTTTACCTTTATGGGAGTGAGTTGGTGTTTTATTTATATAAGAATAAAGCCATAATCCAGTTTGGTTTTGGCAACTAAGTGTGTTTATGCAGCACCTACATTTATTCCCAGGCTGGATAATGAGCCATCTTCCTTCAGCATGAATCAGTCATGCAGTTAACTTGGAGCAATAGACAAGTAACAAGGGCTGAAGCATTAGTCAATGCTGTCTTTATATCTCTAAGTGCCCAAGTATTCCATAATGCCATAATAAGTAAACTCAGATGCATAGGATAAGTGGTGTTATTTAGGGAAAGTGAAATATTGACAGCTTGGCTATCTCGAGCATGAGTGTGCAGGCTGTCTCTGAGCACAGGGGAAGGGAGGATGTAGGGCTGCAGTCCCTGCCCATGTTTAGGCACCTGTGAAGGGATGGCTCCTGTTGGGACCATCTGCTGATGGCTGGGGAGGGATGTGGGATGTGGGTGTCTTAGTTAAGGCAGTTTTAGATCAATCCCCCTTTGGGAAGGTCTTGCACTGTGGGAAGATCTCACATTCAGACTGCCCTGCCAGTGAAGAAATTGTCTTTTATTTAACTAACAAGCCCACAGGCCTGACTCCAGTCCACCAGGACCCCACCAGCTCAAAAGGTTTTCCTGGGTTTTTTTTTCTCCAACCCCTTCAGGTAGCCCTGCAGCTCATGGGGTGGGGGCTGAGACCCCAATCCTCCCCAGTCCACCCCACAGCCAGGAGGTGGGAACAACACTTCCACTGCTACAGGAGCTTTGGCAAGGACATGTTTGATGTCTTCTTGGATGCTCCTCCAGGGCATCCACCACCCCTCTTTTCACTTGAAAATGCAGCATTAGATTCTCTCATATTCTGTATCAAAACTAAGTGGGAACACAAAATTGTTCTGGTTATAATCTGTCAAGAGCAGGCTCTCTGTCCCCATCCTCTATTGTGGTCATCCTTCTTGATTTAATTTTTTGGAAAGTAAACCTGACTTTTGTTCCCTGGATATAGTTCTCCAAGCTGATGTTAATGGAGACGTACTCATGCCTTAAGAATAATCTAAAATGAGTGTGGTTCCTGACTGCCCAGAATATTGAACAACTCTATGAAGAATGACTGTTGTAAATATTAGTAATGTTAAGATAGAGAGTGTTATTACAGAGCTTTTGTGATGTGTTTTTCTACTGTTTTTCAGTTATTCCTGCTGCAGTAGGTCAAGAAACAGACTTAGCAGCTCAGGTTTTGCTCCAATGGGTAGAAGTCAAGGAAAGGAAAGCAATTCTAGGGCTTGATGAGTGTTATATTCTGCCTTAATGCATCTTTTAACTGATCTGTCAGGAACATTTCAGACCTATTAATGCTGAAAATCTTCTTTCAGTTCAGTTCTATGATTTGTGCTGATAGCTTTCCTCTCATGGAGCAATGGTAACAAAGCTTTATACAATTCCTGCATAGTTAGAAGCAGATGCTACCCTTAGGAGGGTGATGAAGCCCACATGTTGAATGTGCCAAGGCAAGGACAAAAGGCCCAGAGCCTTGAGCCCAGAGGCTCCTGATAGGCAAAAGGAGACAGAAAAACAGCACCAGAGGCTGTCTAATGACAGCACAGGTAGTGCTTCCTTTTTACCATTCTCTGGTTGCATTATCTGGTTTTTCTTTTTCTTTTGGGGGGAGGGAGGGATGAAGGTGGAGATATTTAAATGGCTCATTGTCTCCAGGATTTTTTATGGCAGGATGATGAGTGTAAAGTTCAGCTACAGCTGGTTGGGTGCCATTGCAATGCAAACACACTGACTACAACCCTCAGCAATTCCAGATGGGGAATCCCTGCTCCTAAGGATGGGTGGTGGGCATTGTGAGTGGAGCCATCCTGCAGGGACCTGGAAAACACCTGACCAGTGCAGTATGGGGCTGGGCTCTGAGCAACCTGATCTAGATGAAGATGTCCCTTAGTACTGCAAGGGAATTGGACAAGATGACCTTTAAAGGTCCCTCCCAACCCAAGCCATTCTCTCATTCCATGTGAGTTTCCAATCTGCTGAGCAGGTGAAAGAAATGAAGAGGGCAGAAAGGCAGAGAGAGATACAGAGTACATACAAGAATGCTGATTCTGACAATGTCATATTGCCCAACTAGTTGAACTCTCATTCCTAGGGTCATCTAATCTGGTCTTTTGTTTGTTTTCTATTCTCCCTCACCACCACTTTCCTCCTTCGTATGTTTCTGTCCTCCTTGTACCTCTTGGCCTTTTGTAGACACCTTGAACTTGATGTAATCCCACTGAAGCAGCTGGCTTCATCCTAAACATCAGAAAAATGGAAGGTGCTGGGTATTTTGAGGTTATTTTCCTCCTATGTTTCTGACAGGAGGATGATTTTCTGATGTTTGACAAAAACCAGTTGGTTCTTAACTTGGAACCCAAGGCTAAGACATGTTTCAAAAGCCTTATAGAATCATAGAATGGTTTGGGTTGGAAAGAAACTTGAGACAACAGTAGAGCATTAGAAGCAGCAGAGCTAGAAAATTTATATTTACTGAATGTGTGGCTGCTTTTTGTAGCTCTGGATGTGCAGGAATGTTTGCTGGTGAGACAGCAAAAGAGGAGAGATTGAAATTCATACTTCATCTTTAGGTTGCCAGCTCAGACCTGGTCAAGAATTATTTGCTGATGAAAAATATCTTCTAGAAAGAGACAGAAGGACATTAGCAGCTGTCAGCTCTGGCAAACTGTATAAATTATTTGTGAGTGGAACAATTTATAGTGTTTTTTTAAATGCAGTCTGTTGTTCTTCAGCAAAAAGATAAAAAATGGGGTTTAAATCACCATCTGTGTATACCAAGGACTTCATCAGACCCTGATGGGCTTATGACCCATTTCCAACTCTGATGCTTATGTCAGAACCAGAACTGGAGGAGTTGTCATAGACATTCAGCCTCAGGTTTCCCAGCCAGGCAGCAATTCTCACCTCCTCACACCACCCTTGTTTCCAGACTCTTCCTGCCAACCAAGTTCATTGGAGAACCTGCCCTTACTTCCAGAAAATAGGCTGGTTCCTTTTAAAAGTCCAATCCCATTTATGACAGGGCCAAACAGGCTGTTCAGAAGAGCAAGACAAGCTGGACCAAGTCCCACACAATACACAGTTGCCTGGTTTTTGCTGCCCACCCCAGAATGCCTTCTCCACCAGTTTAATAAATAGATGCTAGTTAAATAGGCATAATTTTTAAGGCACTGTAGGAAGTAAAAATGTAATTTTTTTTTTTGCCAGGCATTTGTTCCAAAGAAATGTTCTGCTCAATAAAGACTGCCTGCTCTTGGCTCTTCTGCTGCCTCAGAGGTGTGTGCCTGGGTCTGCTGGAGGGCAGAGCAGTTTCTGCAATAGGTGATGTGTCTGTATGTCAGCTCACTTGGAGTGGGGACCAACACCTGGAGGCCAAGTGTTGTGAGATTTTTACCACAGAATCTATTTCAACAGCTGGTCTGTCAACATCTGGTGGCATTGCAGAACCCTAGGGATGACTCTCCTGCCTCATGTGCCATGGGCATGGACAACCTGATTTCAGTGTTAGCAGAGAATAAAGTAGCTCTCCCTCTCTGGAGGGGATGGAAGTGCTCAGACTTGTAGCTGTAATCCTGTTGTGAGACAGGAATGTGTGTTCCTGCAGCCTGGGCTAATAGCAAGCTTAATGCCCCCTTTGCAGCATTCCCTTTCCTCTTCCTTCTCCCTGCACCTGCTCCAGTAAATTCCTGCTCCAGCAAATAAGAATTGTCAAGATTACAGCCTTTGTTCAGAGCACTCAGGCCTAAATCTTTTCTTTGCAAAGTTGAGTGCCTAACTTACCATCCTCAAAAGGGTGGTTATTTTGTGTTTGTCCTATAATACCACCTAGAGGCCTTAACTGACTTCGGGTTGATAAACACTCAGCTTTTTTTCTGCAGATCTCAGTCTTTAAGGCTTTTCCTTAACCGGACGCTCTGAAAATGGAAGCCCCAGGAAGAGAAGTCACACAGGAGCTCTGATGTTTTCTTCCTAGCAAAGTGTTCTTCACCAGCATTACTGAGCCCTCTGACCCCTCACAGGAGGGGCTGCTTTTTCTGCAGTGGTGACTTTGCAGATCTTCTGGTCCCAATGTGAGTTACTTCAAAAATAAGAGGGACTGTGGCCATTTCATCACTCTGCCTCCCATTCCTTTATGGCTCAGAGTCAAAGGCAGAGTGGGTATTAAGTTTGAGGGTATCTCAGGTAAGTATCAGAAAACCTAACACCACAGCCTCAGTGTGCAACACCTCCTCACACCATATTCCTTCTGTCACTGCCATCTCCAGGTTATTCAGATGGTGCAGAGGTCCTCTCTGGGACATCCCTTCCCTGTCTCTCCTACCCTTCTCCTTGGCAAAGCCAAACTCTGTGGCCAAGAGGTCTCCTGGCCACCACTGGGGTCTCTGGCAGGTTTTTGAGAGCTGCCACAAGGTGGTGAGGTGCTACAGCTTCCCAAATCAAATGGCAGTCAGTAAGGTGTGGTTTTTTCTGTTAAGGTGTCCAAAATCAGTGGCAGTGGAACTGCTGAAACCATCCCACAATGTGGCTTTAACCAGAAACTTGCAGCTGAATTATTTAGTCCAGGTTACCCTGAAGACGGATGGCTTCTGGAGCTCATAGAAAGTGACATGGATCTAAACAGCCCCCCTGTAATCCTGAAGGACACAGTCAATGACCTACTGAGATGCTTGGATCCCCACAAGTCTATGGGACCAGATGGGATCCGCCCAAGGGTAATGAAGGAGCTGGCAGAAGAGCTCGCCAAGCCTCTCGCTATCATCTACCAACAGTCCTGGCTCACTGGGGACATCCCAGATGATTGGAAGTTGGCGAATGTCACGCCAATCCACAAAAAGGGCCGGAAAGAGGACCCAGGAAACTACAGGCCCGTCAGCCTGACCTCAGTGCCTGGCAGGGTCATGGAACAGATCATCCTCAGTGCAATCACACAGTACCTGCAGGATGGGCAAGGGATCAGACCCAGCCAGCACAGTTTTAGGAAGGGCAGGTCATGCCTGACCAACCTGATCTCCTTTTATGATCAGGTGACCCGACTGGTGGATGAGGGGAGGGCTGTGGATGTGGTCTACCTAGACTTCAGCAAAGCCTTTGACACCGTCTCCCACAGCATCCTCCTGAAAAAAACTGTCAGCCCGCAGCTTGGACAGGAGCACCCTGTGCTGGGTTAGGAACTGGCTGGAGGGCCGGGCCCAGAGAGTGGTGCTGAACGGGGCTGCATCCAGTTGGCGGCCGGTCACTAGTGGTGTCCCCCAGGGATCAGTGTTGGGCCCAGTTCTGTTCAACATCTTCATTGATGATTTAGATGAGGGGATTGAGTCCATCATCAGCAAATTCGCAGACGACACTAAGCTGGGGGGGAGTGTTGATCAACTAGAAGGCAGGAGGGCTCTGCAGAGGGACCTGGACAGACTGGAGAGTTGGGCTGATTCCAACGGGATGAGGTTTAACACGGCCAAGTGCCGGGTCCTGCACTTTGGCCACAACAACCCCATGCAGCGCTACAGGCTGGGGACAGAGTGGCTGGAGAGCAGCCAGGCAGAAAAGGACCTGGGAGTCTGGATCGACAAGAAGCTGAACATGAGCCAGCAGTGTGCCCAGGTGGCCAAGAAAGCCAATGGCATCCTGGCCTGTATCCGGAACAGCATTGCCAGCAGGTCCAAGGAAGTGATTCTGCCCCTGTACTCAGCCCTCGTGAGGCCACACCTTGAGTACTGTGTCCAGTTCTGGGCCCCCCAGTTCAGGAAGGATATCGAGGTTCTGGAGCAGGTCCAAAGGAGGGCAACCAGGCTGGTGAAGGGACTCGAGCATAGACCCTACGAGGAGAGGCTGAGAGAACTGGGGTTGTTCAGCCTAAAGAAGAGGCGGCTCAGGGGAGACCTCATCGCTCTCTACAACTCCCTGAAAGGAGGGTGTAGCCAGGTGGGGGTTGGGCTCTTTTACCAAACAACTTTCAACAAGACAAGAGGGCATGGACTTAAGTTGTGCCAGGGGAAGTTTAGGTTAGATATTAGAAAGAATTTCTTTACGGAAAGAGTGATCCGTCATTGGAATGGGCTGCCCAGGGAAGTAGTGGATTCTCCGTCCCTGGAGATATTTAAAAAAAGACTGGATGTGGTACTCAGTGCCATGGTCTAGCAACCGCAACGGTGGTTCAAGGGTTGGACTCGATGATCTCTGAGGTCCCTTCCAACCCAGCCAATTCTATGATTCTATGATTCTATGATTTTTTGGCAATGCTATGAACAAAATCAAACCAGTCCTTACAGTGACATTTCACTAGCATTAGACCTGCTCTACAGTTAGTCTGAGATGTTTTATAGTAGGTACAGAACTGTCTTGATTTCCATGCTTTTGTGTATAAATAAATAGAGCTGTATCTTTGCAAGGAGTATCCAAAAATCAATGAATTATAGTTTGTTTGTTTGTTTTTTAAAATTATTCTGTGGCCCTCTTATTCATGGTCCCTGAGCACAGCCCACTTGATAGATGTGTTCACATATAGAACCCATAAACCAAACCATTTTCAGTGTCTGTAGCTTTGGCATTACATAGATCATTCACTGAATGGGTTAAAGACTGATTTTTGTCATTTTTCAGTGGCATTAGGCATGGGCACAGTCCATGGGTGTCAACACCTTGGGATTGAGACTTTAAATGAAAACAAACAAGCAAAGAAACATTGCCTCTTCAGTTTCTTTCTTTGAAGTGCAGTGTTTTTAAATCAAAGCTACCCTATTCTGTGTGAAATCCTCTGCAGAATTTCAGCTCAGGAATGCAAAAGCGGGATTATTATTTTATTTTTTAAGTGTATCAGCTGGATTTCTGCATTTCTTTAAGTGGCTTATACTGGAGAACAGTCTGATCTGCTGCTCTGGCACCTTTTTCTCTAATGTTTTGTTGAGCACTGCTGGGTACAGCCTGGTATGATTCAGAGTTTAATACTCGACCCCTCACCTATGGAAGTGTAGGAAAAGGCACCCTAAGGGAGCTGTGGTGTGTGTGGTACAGCAGGCAGTGGTCTGTGTGATGCCAAACACAGGGTGACACACAAGTAGTGTTGGTTGAACACCTCCTGATCCCCAAAGCGTGCTCACCCACTCTTCCCAGAGCTGGAATATGGGGCCAGAAACACTGCTTGGGTCACACTTTGCATATGAATTTTCTCTCAGTGTCTTTATTTCATCAAGAAGTGTTTTGTATAAGCACTGCCAATTACATCCCCATCTTCCTCCAGGGAACAGAAGGAGGGTAGAATCAGGCTGGGTGTCTGCTTTGGCTTCTAGTATGAAGTGGAAGTGGCTACCATAGCAATGTGAAACTAATTTTAATATTTCCTTGGTTTTAGCAGATGATCAACAATGGCAAATGTTGCTGCATCATACCCAAGGCAGCGTGGGGAGCTGATGAAAACAAGAGATGGAGACATCCTAGAGAAACCCAGTTAGAAAGATCTACTGTAAAAATTGGGTTAGATGCTCCAAGTAGCTTGAGCCTCACTTAGGTAACAGCTTTTCTGTCCTGCAGGGCAGGGATGCTGTTCAGAAGCCACAGATATGAGTCTGAATGAGACGTGAGGTCAAGAGTCCAGCACAAATGAGATCACAAGCATCTCATTTTGAGTCTCGTGGCTGAATGCATTTGGTGGGGGGAATAAATAGAAGATGGCTATGCTGAAGGCTGCAGTGCCACTGCCACATTACTCGGATGAGCAGCTTGCAGAATTTCTCTGCTCCTTTCTACCTTTTCTCCTTGGGAATAGTGTTCTCCATGAACCTTTTGGGTTGTTAATGCTCATCATCATCTAAATTGCTTTTTGTCTTTCAGTTATCTCTGCCTCTTCTCGTAGGCTGTGTTCATAGGAACGTCTTCCAGGGAGAGAAAAATTATGATTAACCCTTCGTTTGCCTTTCCATCATCTTTTGATTTTAATGAGACAAGAAAGGCAAAAAATCTGAGACATCTGTTGTTTCTTTCAGCCATTTCCACAGAGACATTAGATAGCATTTCAAGCACTCAACTGACAAAACAACTCACCTTGTGAGAACACTCTGACTTATTAGATTGTTGCATTGCTCTAGTTTTGCACAATGTAGTGAATAACCTTTTCTTTAAGACTTCCATTTTCCCCCCCTTAAAGCAGCATTTTCACATAGTGTTATGAAATTTTATTATATATGAGTAAACATATACTTGATGTGTGGAACATGAAGGAAGTGAGTTTAAAAGGATGCAATTAATACCCCCAAATAATCTTCTGATTGGATCCAGAGATGTGGTTAATGCATAATTTGACATATTGTAACTAATAAGCTTTAATGTAGAATCACTATCCAAAGAAAAAGCACTGGCAAGATGAGAATATGATATATATTACATCTGGCAATAGACGTAGTGAGAAGATTATCTATATTATTATTGGTGATGGAAACAGCATATATTGTCATCCAAGGACCAGAAAAAGCTTCACTTTGTTAAAATAGGGTGAACTAAGAAAATATGTAAAGCCAGGGTGGTTACTGAAAACTGATTTAAGACTGACAAGCAGGATTTTTACCCTGATATTCACTCTAAGGAGTTCCTGTATGGCCTAGTTTGTAAGGTAAGACACAGAGGAGTGGTCTCCACTCCCTGGGGCCTGGCTGGGTGATCACTGCGAATGTGCAGCCCCGCAGGGTCCTGCTCCATTTTCTCTGCCTGTGATTCTCAGTTTTGTGGGAACTCACAGATTTAAAAGGCCCCATAACACCGAGGAACTACAGGGCCAACCCTGGCTTCAGCTGACCCACACAATGAGCTCCTTGGGGTGGCCAAGGGCTCGCAGGAATGAGCTGCTCTGCATCATCTCCAAGAGCAGGGAATCCTCTTAAATGTTAACAGCTGCTTTGGGACAAGTTCAGAGCAAGTAAAACTCCACTGTGATCAGTGTTTCCTTTCTGCTGAACAGCCCTTTATGACCTTCTTGGGGTGTCTAGTGCAAGGTTCATTACACAATTTCTTTATCTGTTTATTGTATTGCCATTAACAGCCTTTGGGTGAGCTGGAGGAGCTGATCTATGGTACTGCAGATCACCAAAATGAAGTGCTGCAAAGGCTGTATCTCTTTCTTACCTGGTGATGAACAGTTGGGCAAGTGGGAGAAAGTCTGATTGACCTTTTTATGGAAGTAAATTTGCTCCCACCTTGGTCCCTTTACTTCTGCTTTGTTGAAGGATTTCCAGAAATTCTGGTTTACCTGGTGAGAATCCTTACGGCAACTCCAGGCTGTCTCTGTCCCTAAAATCTTACAAAGAGCCCAGTTTTCTACTGGCATGTATTGATAGAGCTCCACAGCATTCAGTAATGCCATGGTGATTTTTAGCAGCAAAATACCTGGCATAATTACCTTAATGTAGCAAGTATGGTCAAGTGGTGTAATGTAATCCAACACCATCCAAAAGAATGTGACAGCTTTGTTTTGCAAGAAGGGTGTAGAAGGTCTTGTTGGAAGGAGAGTCCAAATGCCTTTTAATTCAAGGAACCAGCATCTGACCCTAATTATGAAGGGAAAGAGAAGGGAATGCAAGCACCAGAAAACGGGCAAGCCTGCAAGGGGAACAAAAGCATCAACTGCTGTTGAGCTGGATGCAAAGTTCAGCTGAGAGAGAGGGAGACAAAGTGGCTCCAGTTGCACATAAATACTTGATGGAAAGTGTGCCGAGGAAGCAGGGCAATGGGTTATTTCTCATATGCTGCAAAATTGCTTAATGTAAGTGAAATGAATTGCCCTTCTTGTAGAAATTAATTATGAAGGCAACTTTACAGAGCAGTGTAATAAAGATGTAGGCAAAATAACAGTGGCATTGAATTCAAAAGCTATGCATAATGAATGGTCTGTTAACATGCCTATGATCAGTACCAAGAGACCTTGACTACTGTATAATAACATAGTTAAGTTTCTAACTAACTGATTTTATTATTTAGTTTGACATGAAGTTAGTTGTTTATCAAAGAACAAGGTCTAAAATAGCACTGCTATCTCCAGGAATAACTTTTTATCTTCAGTGACACCTCATTAGATTTCAGCATGTTCTTTCCTTAAGATTTCTCCCACAATAAACACTTATCCACATCAAAATCTGATCATGTTTCTGTTTCATAATGAAATTATGATCACGGAGATACTTGATCCTACATAGCTGAGGCTTATTTTTTTCTTGCAATCTGATAGATCATCTCTTCCTCCTAGAAAAAAAAACAAACAAAGCTATCTTTGCTGTTGTCATTTATCATATGTAACACATTGTAAATGTTTAAAGATATCAGAGTAGGGACTACTGGGAGGAAATGCTGTTAAAGTATTTCCAGATGAGCAGTATGCAGACCAGGTGCTTGCTAACAGGTAATTTATGAAATTTCCAGCGTGCTGCTAAGGCTGTGGAGGAACTTTTCTTGTAGTAGGAAACATCAGATTTTCTTTCAAGCAGATAAATTCACATGCAGTAGTAGCAGCTCATCTCTTCTCTTTGCAGAGTACCATTGAAGAGAGGCTGGAAGCAAAGAAGATCTCATATTTCTCTGGTAGGGACATAGTGAGGCACTCTTGAACTATTTTTTATCTCTAAATATGTGTCCTTGCACCTGTTGGCAGGTGTTCATATCTCAGTGGGTGAAACCCACCACCTGTCTGTGCTTGCAGACAGAGGAAACACCTTTTTCAACCAAATTATTACAAGGTGAGCATCCATAAAGTATGATGTACTGCTATGAAGGGTGGATAGATACAATTTTCCTGCTTATATAGTTGCAAATCTAATATTCAGAGTTGTTAATTATGGTATAATTAGAGCATTTTAAAACACCATGCTAAATACTTAATCTTCTGATTTATCCTCCAATAATTTTGTGCCTTTTTTGTGCAGACAGACGTTTGCCATGCTAGATGGGGAGAACTGGTGAAGATCATGCCAGTGTCTCTAATCAAATGGTTAAGTTTTCCAACTGAATACATATTATCTGAGTTTTTTATTTTTAATCATACTTATGCTTCAGTTTGAATGTGTGTTGATTAGTTCATTGTCACTGTGGGAAAACAAGGGGAGCTTATATTATGCCAGTCACTATTCAGCACTGATTGGTCTGATGGAAAAATATATGTTGCCTCAGCGGATAAGCTGCTTAGCTGTATTCATTGTGTTAATTACATACTCAAACATTTCATTTTTTATGGAGTTTATTGATAGTTCTTTATCTCTGTGGTGATTATGTGGTTTATTCCTCTTTGTCCCCCTCTTTCCCCTCCCTCAAAATATGTCTGGTGAACACCTGGCTGTGGTCATGTCCTGAGGGCAACTTCAGTCCATAGGCACTTGGTTTCCTTGTTTTCCTCAAGGCTGCTCCTCCTCCCTTGGTTTCCTCAAGGTTGCTCTCCTCAGCAGGAGGTTGGTGAATCCTCAAGGATTAATTTAGGCTTTGCAGGCATTCCTGGATGCCACTGCTTCAGAAGAGAAGGATGTCTCCTCTCCCAGCCAGGGGAAGTCCACTGCTCTCTTTTTTGCCATTTGTTGTTGGGGATGTTGGGGTTTTATTTATTTACAAACGAGAAGTAAAATTAATGTGTCCATTAAAAAGTCCAGGTAAATTTAGCCCAAGTGTGGGATAGGAATATGCATGGATAATGATACCTATGCATGGTAATGATACCTATTTGAAAAGGCACCACACCCTTCACTCCTGCATGCACAGTTATGTGAGGTGTTCTTCTAAATAGCTAGTTTATGAGAAAAAAAAATAAAATCTATAAGTATGAACAGATAAAGCTCACAATCTACTTTCTGTAGATGATTCCAGGACTTAATGACTCATTCACAAGATAACTGTACCCAGCTCCTTACTCTTCACCCTAAATTCTATAAATTTAAGAGTTATGTGAGTAATCACTGGCATTTGCTTCATTTGTCATTCTGTGATATTTTCAACTTGCAGAGTCCATCTCTATGAATATTCATCAAAGTCCCATCCAAGAGGAGAAGAGGAATAAAGCATCTTCTTAACTAGGGGAAAAAATTTTGCGAAGAGGATATGCAAGATAATTATTAGTAAGATTCTGCACAGGTACAACAGTCTGAGTTACACATCTGTGTTGGGAACTGTTCATTTTCATTATGTTCATGATTATGTTTATAACATAATGTTCAAGCATTAGTGCAAACAACAGGAGGTGTCCTACAGCTCACTAAGATCAGTCCTAAGAGAAAACAAAGAAAATTAAACCTCTCAATAGTTTCCTTTATCTTCATAATTGTCTATATAATTATCCTGTTTCATACAGTTGATGGTGACTGTGAAATTGGGAATATCAGCCAGAGTGACACCCATTGCAGCTCTGAGTTCTTTGTTCTTCTCTTACTTTTTGATATGGACCCAGCTGCTCAGTTCCCTTCATGCTGGGTATCTCTGAGTATCTTCCCTTACCCACCTCAGCATTTATTCTGCAGGCATTACAAGGGAATGTCTCCAGAGCAAAGGATACAGTGAAAACAGTGATTCCTTTAATTTTAAATGAGCTATTTTAATAGCTCATTAAAACTATGAATCTTATTCTTGTTCCACCCTGTGCACTGGTTGTTTGGCTGCAGATGTTTTGATGGAGATGGATGTGATATTTTATAAAGACTTCTTGTAAGACTGAAGATCCCCTAATAGGAAATATTGATCTTAGGCAGATTCGGAATGCTTTATGTGCATTTTTTCCCCTTTAACTTTTATTAATCTTTATTATGTTTCTATGCAAGGGCGTAAGAGTCATAGGAAGTTCTGGAATATTATAGAGGTTTTAACAAGTAATATAAGCAATATAAAATTTAACATGTAAACAAGTATTTTTGTTGTCTGTCTGCACACAGCTTGAACAGACAGGGGCAGCCCTGGTGAAAAGATATGCATTTATTTATATTAAATACCTCATGAGTACAAACAAATCAGTGAAGAGCTGCAGCTGGCAAAATTAAAATTTGGAAAAATTCCCAAGTTAGTGAGGAAACCCCTCCTGAAACGTTATCAAAAACTGATTGTTGCAGGAAGAAATTATGAGCAATGAAGGTGCCAAACTATCTTGTGATTAGGAGAGTACAGGTATGGCCACATGAAAAAAAAAAAAAAAGTCTTCTGGGAATGGCATCATCATTTCAAAAGTACCTGGCTCTTTGGAACTGCCCCTCCCATTGCACAAACATCAGACCTGCTCTGTTCTTAAATTAGCAGACTTGGGGACAGCCTTGTGACCAGTCTGTTTGCAAGAGCTTTCTGCTATCTTGCTTATCACCTGCTCTTTCACTTCCATTTTGGCTGTAACTCACCTTCTGGAAATTCCATGGAATAAACCACCATCTGCATTATGTGGCTTGTGTTTAAGATAAGTTCTGTTGCTCAGGGATGCTGCCCTGGATGGTGTGCCCAGGCTGTGACCCTTTGCTTTTGGTGCTTCTCTTCACCCACTCCAGGAGCTGCAGAGCCACGGCCAGATTCCATTTCCACAGGAGAGCTCCACAGCTCAGGGAGCAGCAGATGCAAAGAATAAAAACCTGTCCTGCTGCAAGGAGGGCAACAACAACAAAGGATTTTGAACAAGTGGGTCAGAGTGTTATTTCCAATAGAGCTTATAAACATAATCATCTGTGAACAACAGGAGGTGGGGGCAGAGAGATGGAAGACTGAATCATCAATCAAAGCACAGGCTCTGCAAAGCCTTACAAATATTTGGATTGCTGTGATGAGACATTCTGCAGGGAAGAGGTATGGCTCTTCAGTTCTAGTTTTCTCTCCTATCTTCTTAGTCAGCTCCTGGGTGGATGTGAACCTGCCTGGATGTTAAAAAATGCCCTCAAAGAGTTGTAAAGGTTGGAGGGGAGGCCTCTTATGAAGTTATCAGGAGGGCAGGCTCTCACAGGTCACCCAGACCTGTCAGAAACTTCTGAAGATTTCTTCCCTCTTCTTTGTAGCCTATTCCAGTGCTTCCACTAATAAAAAAAAACTTTTTTAATACCTAACCTCTTATAGCTTAAACTCTGCATTAATCCTCCAGCTCAACGAGAACAGCTTTTTTAAAACCTTGTGATAGTCTTTAATCAATATCAAGACCTTAATTATTCTTTCCCTGGGTTTTCTTTACAGGAATCAACCCTCCCAAACACACCTTCTTCTCTTCTTGCAGTCCCAGGCTACATTTAGTACTCATGGCTCTTATCACAGGCTCCCTGCAGACTCTCCCCAACTGGGCTGTGTTTTGATTTGATGAGTGGTAACAGGAGCTGGGATCCTCTTCTGCCTGGTGTCAAACCAGAGCCAAGCACAGCAGGAAGAAACCTCCGAGTATCTTAAGCATTTATATTCCAGATTTTGTCTTTTTTCACAGCCCCATATTGCCTGAATTTACTCAACCTTCCAGAAGTGATGCACTTATTGAACTGACTGCATTTGATTATCACCCTTTCTGTGTAGCATAACAGAGCATTGTGTAGAATGATCCCAACTGAAAGCACTGCTCCACTTGGCCAAGAGATGAATTTCAATCCCACTCTCCAGTGTTTCTAGCCTTCCCCATCATGGCTTTTTTTCATTTTCCTGAGAAGTATAATTTGTGATTCTTGAAACTTTTCACGGCCTGTGACAAAGCTATGACAGGTTTTAGAACAGGCACACATGGGTGGAACCTAAAAATATGGTGAATTCATCCAATTTTCATCTCCAAAAGGAAACAGATTAGCCAAGACACATCATGTCCAGTAGAAGTAACTAAACCCTTGATTTTTTTCCTAGTACTGCTACTGACTGTGTACTGGACAAGTTTTCAGGCACCTTTATTCTTAGCTTTCCCATTTAACAAAGAAGAAATAGTATTCTTGAAATGCTATCATTAGAAACTGGTTATATTATATATGTTGAAGGTAAAATGTTGTTTTTCTTGGATAGAGGAAGTAATTTCTATGCAGTTTAAACATAGTGAAATCCCTTACTGGATGCTTGCATAGCCTGCTCAAGCCCTTTATGATCTTAATGGTTTATGGCATTGATTATCAAACCACAATGTAGACAGTTTATTATATAGAAAGAGACATTATGGACTAATTCTTATTTTTAAAAAACTCTGAAACAATGAACTGAATTCATGACCCAGGAAAACATTTCTGGGGATGTTAAATGCTTCGAGCAGAAGGGAACCATTAGCAACCTTAATATTGAAGGAAATTTTTCTGCTGTTAAGTCAGAAAAAAGGAAAGCAGCATCTGATTGACAATTGATTAATACGTTTGAGAAACAATGTTGAGGTGGATCCCATTCTATTGCAAACAAAGGGTCTGGGACAGGAACATCCCTATTTTCAATGTTTACTTGTCAGGGTATTGTAACTTGATGTAGGTCTAAGTGAATAACAACAATAAGAACAAAGATGAAACCCAATATTGAAATTATGGAATTCTTTTGACAGAGCCATAATGCTTAAATTTGAATAAATAAATAAAATAATGGAAGAATCATTTTACTGCCACTACAGATAACAAAGAGATTTTCTGCTGTGTCCTGGATGCCTCTGACAGACAGAATATTGTTGCAAGACAAAGGTGTTGGGTGTTTTGGCATGGTGCAGGGGTGAGCAACTCTAAAATGACTTTTGCAAACCCTGCTGTTATGCTGCACGAAAGAAAATAGTTTGGAAAGAGAGGGAGGTGATAACAGCAATGGGAAGCAGGGCTTGGAATGAGACCTGTGGCTGAAGAGAAGCCAATGGGCAGCCCAAGGAAGAACACCAAAAAGTAAAATACTTGTAAAAGGGCCCTGATTAAAAGTGGAGGGTATTTGAAATTGAGGTCAGAGAAGAGCTCCAATGACCTAAATAAGACCTCTCTGTTCCTTCAAATGGAGGCATTTATTGATGTGTGAGTTTATTTGTAGTTTTTACCCAGCTTCTGGTTGCAGACAGATTCTGGTTGACTCTTTTCTACTAGGCTGAAAAGCCCTTCGGTATTGAAGAGTTTATCTAGTGTATTTTAAATAAACCTTTTTTTCCCTTTTTGCTCACTTAAAAAGATAAAGGCGTTGAGACTTCTCATTGCAAAGCACTCTCCTCAAATCTTAGGTAATTTTTTCTTTTCTCTTGTGGTTTCTCCATAAATGTCATTGTACTATCTTTTCAAGAACTGGATACTGTAACTTTATTTTGGTGTTTTCTATGTCATAGAAGAATATTTTCCCTTCTGCCAGTGTCCATCCCTTTTTGCTGCAGTGCCTTACTGGCAGCACACAGGTTTGAACACATTACCTCCCACTTCCTCTACAGAGGCTTTGTTTTCCAAGATAATTTTCCATTCTTTGCCTCTGACTCTACCTCTAGGAGTATGAATTTATAACTTTGCATATGGTACAGTTAGATGGGGTTTGTGCTGATGAGTTCCAAACAAGCTCACTAGGTTATGAATGTCCCTGCCTGGCCTCCTTTGCCTCACATGAGCATACCTGGCTGAGAAGGACACCACTCAAGCTCACACGGACCTTCTGGGTTTTTTCCAAGAAGTTTCCACCTGTTATTAACCACCTCTAGGACCGCTCATGCTGCAAGGCTTCAATATGGAGTCTTCTCGTGTTTTAAAGATTGACTTAGTTGAGATGACTGGAGTATAGAGTCTGGGAGGAAGGAGGCAGGGGCACTGAGTAACTCTTTGTACTGAGTTGTTTGTTTTTTTCCTTTCCCAGATACTTCTAACTAATGCTGCCAAGCCTGTGGCAATGCTGCTTTCTGACCTGCCTGCCACAGTGAGCCATGGGTGTTTGCCAAAGGAGGGAGGAATGAGTATGGATTATACCTTTGCCCATGCAAATCTGAAGATAGCTTAGGAAAATAAGAGGCAGAAATAAGTCTTTCAGAGCACTCAATGGGGATAAGCCAGGTGGGGGTAACCATTGTTACAGTGAGACCATCTCCAGATCCTCTCCTTTTTCACCCAGTAGTCACTGGAGAAGAGCAAACTGTGCCCTAAGATGAACACAGAGGGGTCCCTGTCAAAGTCCTCTGTCCTGGTGTTGTTCCAAAGCTGCTGAACACCGGAGCTGGCACACAGCTCCTTTCCTCACATCCTCACCAACAGCAAGGCAACCCTCCATTTTATTTTATTTTATTTATTTTTTTTAAGGAAAGAACAAACCCAACTTTCAGCTGTCTCCATACTCAAACAGCAGCTCTATGGAGTCTATGGAGCTGTCCTCTGCGCAGTGCACTCAGCCTGGAGCAGAAACCTGCCCTATGCAAACCCTATCAAAGACCTTATTAAAAACCCACGCACCTTTCCCGGGGGAATCAGGTGCATCCCGTGGGAGACCCTTCCGGGGGTCTGGATGCTCACGGCCTCCCTGTACCTCTGCAGTCTTTGCCCAAACCATGGTGGCACCGAGGACCTACCCCTCTTTTTTTTCCCGCTAACACCCCGAGCAGCCCAAGGAGCGGTCACTGGGGAGGAAGGGGAGGGGGGCAGAGAGAAAGGCGGCGGCCGTGCGGGACCTGCGAGCTCCCGCCCGCCGGTGCCCGCCCGGGGCTGAGGCACCTCCGTGCCCGCACCCTCGCACATGCTCACTGGGGCGCCGCGGGAGTCTGGGCATGTGCAGAGCGGGGCCGGGCCGCTCGCCGCGCCCGCCGCGCCCCGGGGCTTCGGGAGCTGCCTCCGCCCGCCCTCTGCCAGGTGTGCAGCCGCCTTAGGTGAGGCGGAGAGGGGGAGCCGCTGGCCGGCGGCGGAGAGGCAGGATGAACAGCTCCGACGAAGAGAAGCAGCTGGAGCTCCTCGCCAGCCTAAAGGATCAAGGTAAAGGCGGGGGGCGCCGACACCGGAGGGAGCCGTTCCCCCTGCTCCGCCGCTGCGGGCACGGGTTCGGCCGACGGCAGCGCGGCCACCGCGGCCACCGCGGGGCGGTGTGAGGCGAGGGCTGAGCGCGGGGGGACGGGGCGCGGCAGGGCGGGCGCGGCCTGCGCCGGGGGCTGCTGCGGCCTGGGCGTCCCCCGGCCCGCCCCTCAGGCCCCCTGTGCTTCCCAGGCCGCTTTCTCTGTCCACGGGAAAAATTATATATATAAAAAAAGGCGAAACACAGCCTTGACAAAATAAATCGGGGGAGGGAAACGTTTCTGCTCTTGGGTTTGTCGGTGGCCGCCCCGCCTGCTTCATCTCCCCACAGGTGCTCTCAGCTGAAGCGGGGTGAGGGTGGGCGTCGTGGGGATGGGTTGGGGTGAGGGGCCCACGGGCTGTCCCTGCTGTCACCCTGACCCCTCCATCCCGGGGTTTAGGCCAGCCCATGTCCTGGTAGCCCTGCGAGGCTGTCCCCCATCCCCTGGTTGGTGTCACCGGCTCCAGGGGGTGACAGTCGGGAAAAAAGAGACTCAGGGCCTCTCTGTGGAGCTTCGCTTTATTTGAGGTGCTTGGCTGGGACCTGGCACCACGTCCCGTCTCCTGCTCAGCGTTTCGGGATCTATCCCATGCTCACCCAACCAACCCATCTGGCACCCTCCATCCTGTGAAATTCCTGCTGATAGCGCCAGGCTCTCCCTGATAGCGCCCGAAGTTTCTCCAGAACCTTTGTAGTTCCAATGTAAATGAAAGGAAGCGTTTGGTCAGGGTTGGTTTTGATTCCCCGTGTGAGTCACTCTGGGGGCTTTCTGTAGAAAAATCCCGGTGCTTCTGTTTTGTAGGTGATCAGGAGCGTGTGGTTTGGGGTTAGGAAACCAAACCATTGTAATATTTCGTCTTCTGTAAGAAGGGGCAGGGAACTAAATTGAATGACATGCTCAAAAGGCAGCCTGCCTCCAAAGTCAGTCCATCCCCAAACCAAGTTGGGCCAGCAAAGTTTCTCCCTCATCTGGTTAAGCAGATGGACAGCACCTGAAGAACCAGCGTTAGCAGCCATTGGGTTTGGGGACATCAAGGGATTGATTGGTGTCTCTCCTGTCTCCCAGCTCTCTGTGCAGTAGATGCAGAGCATCAGTGATGTAATTAGCAGCTGTTAATTTCCACGGTTGCATTCCTTTGGTCTCCCTGGGGCCTGGGAGGAGCTGTTTGGAGAGACTTGTTGGACGAAGTGGTGTGAAAGAATGAGATTATGGGTCTGTGATCTGTTACTTATTCTGACCATAAATGCACTCGGTCACCTTCGGTGGTGTAAGTTTTTCTTAAACAAATTTCAGCTGGATATTTGTGACCTGCTTTGGCACTTGTTTTGTAGCTGTTCCTGTACACTCAGCACTGTAAATTCATTATCGTTGGCTGCACTCAGTGTGTTCTGACTTGCAAGGATTTCAGTGGGTACAAAATTAATTATAATCTTACATCTTTTTTTTTTCCTTCTTCTAAGAGTGTTTTGATAATATAGGACCAAAAAATAAGGCTAATAAGCTGTTTTTTTGCTGACAGTCTGCTTCCATCCAGTCCTGTTGGCTCCAGCGGAGTTGTCTGTGCCAAAATGACATTTGCTAAAATGACAATAATCAGTTGCAAAACAAAATTAGCAAGTTTGAGTTCTTCTTTAGAGAAATCCTATCCTCTTTTAATTGGCTAGACTGGGACTTCAGTTCCCATATCTGGAACTCTTCTGCTCCAGTGGACTGAGTATCCTTTAATGTCTAATGAGAATTTATGGACTGCAGGAATTAGCTCAAGGAAAAGATACTGTAACTTGAGGACTGGCTGTTCCAGATCCACTTAAGCTGTGGAAATAGAAACTGTACACTGAAGACTGTTCTGTCAGGGACTGTTCCTGATGGGTGTTGGTCCCCAAATGTGTGAGTGTTAGTATGTTATTGTGAGGCTACCTTTTTTTTTTTTTTTCCTTTTTTTTTTGTCATTTTCTGGCTGGCAAGGAAATTTGTTTCTTTTTCATGAGTGGAAAGCTACCAAGTACAAAACTTTTGAATACTTTCTTCTGGGTGCTGTTTTGCATCTAAACCAATGCAAAATTATGGTAGCACACTGTAGTTAAGTCATGTTAACTGATAAGACAAAGAGTCCAAGTGATAAAATGGTGATGAGACATAAAATTATCTTAACAGTAAGGCTGTAAATATTGCTATTGTAGGTGATTTGTTTCCCTTTTATATCCTGAGTATATATAGTTTGCCTTCCATTCTTACTGACAGCAAAACAAGACTATTTGAGACACTAACAACTCTAGAAAAGAGAAAATAAATTATATTATCACTCCTCTTTATTGGTTTCAGGCGTAGATAACAGTATTACTTTGGAAGCAGAAGCAGTTGATGGAAGGATCTGCTGTCTCTGAATATTTGGGGAATGAGTATATGTATTTTCAGGAATCCTATTTTTATTGTGTTTAAAGAGACATATGGCTTCAGACTACTGCAACATCGTGGTCTGTAGTCTGATTTCTGGAAAACACCTATTGATTTGAAAGGATTTCACAGAACAGTTGTTCAGTAGCCCTGGTTTCTCTTTCAGGATGTGTTTTTTCTAATCTTGAGGAACTTGCCTGACACCAGGTGTCTAAACTGGCTGAGAAGTGATTGCTGCCACATTTCAATGGCTGCTTCTACTTTTCCTAAAGAAGGTCAGTAGAGTGAACCTGAGGCAGGTGTTCCCCAGCTGCCCACTCAGTTCCCAGTGGCAGCTGTGACACTGACTGGTGTCTGGGCAAATTCTCAGGGCCCCTTGGAAGAGCCCTGAATGGCAGCAAGGACACTGAAGCTGTCTGTGTGCAAGATATGTTTATCTTTCACACAAGCTGAATTTTCCAAGTCCCTGTGTGTTAGACTCAGATATCTGATACTGATCATTCTTCTGCTTGCTCCATTACCAAGTTTAAGGTGAGCATCATGAAGAAATGTGATCTCTGTACTGGTGATATTTAGGACTTGAAAGTATTGTTTGAGTTTTAATCCTGTGGATGCCTTTCTGAGATAGATAAAGCAGATCAGCTATAAATATTAGTCCTACCTAACTGCACTCTTTAAGTGCTGTTTCCAGCAGTTCACTTTTCTGCTCAGCTGGTCCTTGTAATTCCTCTGGGTAACACTTAAAATTGAAACAAACCAAAATCAGGTGGGCAAAACCTTGCATTATTAATGGTTGGTTGCAGAACCTGGGGAGCTGTAGCAAACCTGACAAAAAGCTGCATTGTAATAGCAGTTGATTATCTGCCTGGAAGATTACCTGGTTTGTCTTTGGGATTATTTGCACTGCAGGCATTTTACCCTTAAAGATACTCCTCTTCCTCTGTGGTCATTCAGTGTAAACAGGAACCAGCAACCAAAACATCTGGAGTTACAAAGTAGGTAAAACTACTATTCTGGTACCACTTCTACAGTCACATTTCTGCTCACTTTGCTAAATAAATTATGTGGCTTACAACTGCTGTTAATTACACATGTACCAAACATGTCTATACTACCTGGATGTTCTTGATCAGTCTTGAAGGTCTCGTTCTGTGTCTGTTGTCTGGATTTGATGTGATGATTTCCAGTCTCCAGCCCCAAGCACTGTGGCTCTGTATGAGATGTATTTGTCTCTCTAAAAAAAAAAAAAGAAAATAAAAAATGCCAGAAACTTTGAATAAGGTAATACCATGCATCATCTAAGGAACAGACTGCCAATCTGACAGCAATATCTCAGAGCAGTACTTTTTAAGTATATGCTATTGACAAGCTCTTTGTGGTTTGTCAGATTTATTCTTCGTTGTGGTAGAGGGGTAATTTTTATGGCCTGAGGAGTTTTTTTGTTTAAGGTAGCATATCTTGCTTGACTGCTGCATTCTCTGGAGTTATCAGCTACATAAATTTTTAATCTTTTTTTCCCCTTATACCTGTGTGTTGGTATTTGTACACAGCAGCCATCATTCTGCAGCAGAACCCATCGTCTTTGAAAGCTTTCTTCACTCATTAGAGCTTAAAAGTGTTTCCCACTTCAGTTTCTTGTGTTGAAGCATACCTGTTTTTCAGAAACTTGCAAAGGCAAAGTCTTTGGTGTGATTTTAGTGGTTAGGCTTGATCATCTCAATCAGGAAGCTGTAAGGCTGCAGCATGCAAATTTGGGGTCTCATTAAAAAAATTCTTTGTACACATTTCTACAGGTTTGGGTAAAATCAAAGCATGTGGAAACACAGACTGGATCTGACTTACAATATGTATACTTAACACTTATGTACTTAACACTTCTATGTACTTAGGCACGTGATTTTTATGTGTTTATTTTTTAAAAGAACTGTTTGGTAGCTGAATCTTGTAGGTCTGGGCTAGTGCAACTGATACGTGACCAAAAAAAAAGGTTGTGTGGCTGTGTAAATCTTCATAATGTGTTCCTATGTTCTGCCTGCCTCAAGATTGGGAGTAATTGTGTCAAGTAACTGATACAATGCCATCCCATACAATCACCTTTACACAAGCCCATAAGTGCTTCTTTTTAAGCTCCATCTCTCTTTGGTGCAGGCTCAGGAGATGTTAAAATGCTGCCCAGGCATCACTTAGAAGCAGTTTGCATCTGTGTGGTGCTGCTGCTGAAGCCAACATACAGATCACCTGGGTTTAGTGGAAGGTATCTTTGAGCCTAAAATGGGAAACAAGGAAAAAAAATAAGGCCTTTTTTTACTTTTGTTTTACTCTTGACAGCAATTTAAAGGTCTTGTGTATGCTTTGCTTGTAGGGAGTCCTCTGCTATTTGAGAGGTGGTTTATACAACTTGGCCTGGCTCTTCCTATTCCATATATGCTGAGATGAGGGGAGTGATGGCAGCGTTCCCACAAGAGCTTCTGGTGCAGGGTTACTATCAGGGATAATTCTCTCTATAATGATACAAATAATATGATATCTCTAATGATATGATCTGTACCTGCAAAAAAGCCAGGTGTTAATTTACCTCTATAAAAAAAAAAAAACACAACAAAACACCAAACCAAAAAAACCCCAAACAAACAAAAAAACAAACCTAGTGAAAGAATTTTTTTTTTTTTTTAGCTTCTTTCATTGAAGAGCTAAGGATTTCTTGTGTTGTAAGCTCTTTTTCCTGCACCATGAAAGACATGCCTGGTGTGTAGTCTAGAAGAATAAGTAGTGGAATGACACTCGGTTTCCTTGACAGCTCTGCTTACTTTTTGTTTAAATAAGTAGGGTTGAAATGCTGAAGTGGCATTACTCACTGATTTGGCATGGAAGGGCTCTCAATCTCCTTGAAGGCCACCTTGGTTTACAGTGTAAATGCTAAAGCATACACATGTAGCATTTTTCAGGTTGTTTTGTTAATTTGCATTTTTCGATGCTTTAGAAATGAGGTTGATGAATTTTTTTTAAATAAAAAGAGTAGGAAAAAGTCTCACCACCTCACTCTGTGTAAATGGAGGTGTATTTTCTGTTGTTGAGTATGAATTATAGTCATTACATACTTTTACCTTATGACCTTGTTTTACTAATAAGTGCTTTTTAGCCATAATAAGTATCTAATATATAAACCATCTAATTTAGATAATACATGTCTTCTGTTAGCAAATCCAGGTTCAGGAGGTTTACAACTAAAAATCAATAAACCAAGGCATAATGAAAGGAGCTTTGGTCTACAAAGTTACTACAAAGCTTAATTAACACAGCTAATGTGCATTGGTACAGTTGAGAGGAGCATCTCTGCTGCCCATCTGAGCTGAGGAGTGAGGAGATGGTGAACAAGCTTGGTGGGGTCATGAAGGAGCATGATGTGCTCACTCCTGTTGGCTATTCTGTGGTTTGACTGGTTTATAGTAAGAGCAGTGTTGTCTGGAAATATGTTTTGGGTGGGTTAGGAGCTGTAACCTAAAATATTCTGTTCTTTTCTCCCCACACTTTTTTTTTTCCCCCAGGTTTTTTCTTAATGAGTGAAGTTGTAGTGTTGCCCTCAGACTGCATCAAGATAGGCTGATCACAGAACTGTGATTTGTATCCATTGTTTATATAATGCTGCTGTATATCAGGAATATTTCTGATAAGGATAAACTTAAATTAGCATCAGACAGCAGCAGTATCTCAGGAGGTGTCTGATACATATTTATTATATTTCTTCAGGATTCACTGGAGACTGAGGAGAGCAAGATATTTTACTATCAATGTATGCCACAATGTTGTTTCTCTGGGAAAATAATAGTTCTGGAATTCAGTAGCACATTTAGTGAAGCATCTTTGGTTGTTTTATTCAATTTATTGGAAAGAGATATCTTTATAGGGTAATTTACAAATAGCATAATCTGAATGAGTCACAGTGAGATGTTTTGAGATGCTCAGGTGCCATTGAGCATAGCTAAAGGATACAAAATGGTCCTGGCTCTCAAATAAGGTTTAGGGAAGTCCTTATTGGCTTGTCAATCTATAAATGAATGCTTATGATACTTCCTATTCTACCAAAGAGATTTTACAGCTAAATAATCTGCATGGGATTTGGGACATGCAAGGTATTGTCTAGTGCTGCTGATATGAATTGTTCTAGGGTAGTCTGTTGGCAAAGAGGTCATTGCCATCCTTATGCCTTTTAGTGCTTCAGTGAAGGTTATGTAGACTCTTGACTTTTTCTGAGGTGGCCTCATAACTTCATTGTACATAAAACACTTAAACACTTGAAAAACTTGATGTAAAAACTTCCCAGTATCATCCCATAATTAAAAAAAAAAAAAAAAAAAAAAGAGAGAGAGAGAAAACACCCTCACACTTCATAGTTTCTAAATAATCTTCTGCCTTTGCCATCAATCTGATACACAGCATAAAATGTGTAGTAATTTTAAATTATTGCTTCTGTTTCCAGGCCTGATAAAAACAGCATTCTTCATTAGGTTTAGTGTTTAATAAATCATACCTAAAAGTCTGAATGATGGGATCTCTGTGGGAGCATCATCTAGAGGTTGCCAGCTATGAAGAGCAACCTTAAGACATCAGATCCTTGCTGTGCATTAGCTGTGTCCAAGGAAGAGCTCCTAGTTTTGTAACAACAGTAAGGGCACGGTGAGCAAGGTAAAAAGGCACTGAAGAAAGGTGCTGTGAGTGCAGCATGAAGTAGCTGATGGTTTTGTTTTTGCATTCCATGACAAAGGAGGTTTACCATCTGCAGAGAAAGAGGGAAGTGCTACACAGAACAGGAGCTTTAATTCCCAGTTTCATGCATGCAAGCCCTTACTGGGGGTTGCTGGAGCATTGTGTAAGTTTTGTATCCTTGCTTTTTGGTAGCTTGTTTTTGTGTCTGTGCCTTAAGGGCTGATGATTCAGAGTCCTCTGTTCAGGTGGCATGTGAGGAAAGCTGTCAAGGGTGGGGCAAATCTGTATTTACTCTTGGCAAACATTTATAAAGTACTGAGTAGCAAGCATGAGTTTGCCTTAAATGTGAGCAAATATGAGCAGTTTTCAAGTATGAAGAAGCTTTACTTGTATCTGTTAATACAATTTTAATTAATTTTCTTGCATTTGGATGCTAGAAATCTTTTCATTTGTCCTAAAGGTAACAGGGAAGTGGCTTAGAAGTGGAAGAGTGATCAGGAGGCAAAGCTTTTATGTAACTGTGTAGGAAATCTGTTGCTTGGCTTTAGGTGCCCTTAGAGCAACTTGCATCAGTGTGGTTTCATCTCTGTTCACCTACCTGTTGTTTTTTCTGTTTCTGTAGTATGGGAGGTGGGCAGGGGCCTCGGGGGTAGGAAAGGAGAGGCAGTCAGATGCAAAAAAAAAAAAAAAAATCAATCAGCTACCAGTTAAGCTTCCAGTTCATTGTGAATTTTGTGTGCCCTTCTTAAACTTTTTATTTTGCTGCCTTAGGTGTGTGCCTTCATTGCCCCAACTTCTCATTTCTGTTATTCTTTCAGTGTGTCTCATATGTGCTGTTTGGCCTTTGAGACCATAGAAATTTTATTGTCACTAGACAAAAGCTGAATGCACCTCCAAACCCTAGAGAAACAAAACCTTGCTAGAAAGGAACACTTTTCAGGCTCTAAGATACATACTGCAAGAATAAATTAAGATGGCTATTGAACTTACTCCACATCTCATACCAGCCCCCAGTATTTCCTCTTTTCTTGTTTGTTTTTTTTCTTGTACCTAACAGAAGCAGCAGTAGCATACAGGTGCCTTTTCAATCCATCATAGTTAAAAGTGGATTAAGGGTAGAAATAAATAGTTTTCAGCTGGTAACAGGCTGGGGTTTTGTTTTAAACTTGACATGTGGTACCCTACATCTGAAGACTTGAGCATGTAGAACCTGAAAACCTACTCTCCCTTTCTAGATTTAGATAGTTAAACCTTTTCAAACAAGAAGCTCTTACAAGTAAAGTTACACATTACACTGTTATGATGTTTCTCTTTCTTCCCTTCCTCAGCATTTCAAAATCCTGCATATTGGTTACTGGTTTGAAACCTCCAGCATTTTGGAGGTGGTTCTCTTCCCAGCTGATCCCTATAGCTGAGTTTTTGGGTAATCTTGAGTAAACCATACAAAAATATCTCATAAGACTCTTAGGAAGAATATGTTAATAAATCAATAAATAAATTAAAGTGCTCAGCTACTCTAGAAGTACAAATGTGTAACGGTATTACATTAACCATGTTTTCTAGCATTGATCTGTAACCTAAGCCAGTGTGGGTTTAAAATGGTGACTGCAAGCCAGTACATTCATCTTGTAATTTTTGAACTCAATCAATAAGGTTGCTTAACTCTCCATTGATCAAAAATTGATTGTTTTGGCAGTCACCATCTTTTTTAGCCACTGTCCAATTATTTCTGTTCTAAAAGGGTATCCAGCTCATCCATAGGCTATTAATGAAGTTTATGACCCATGTTATTAAAGAAGTCTGTGTAGATAGCCAGAAGAGCTTTAAAATTAATACAATGGTTTGGGTAAAGGAGATGCTGCAATATTAACTTTTTTGTTTTTTTTTTTCCTTGTGTAGCTATTGGTGAATATGAAGAGCTTAGAGCAGAGAATAAGAAAACGAAAGAGGAGGTTTGTATCTATTGATTATTTCTTTAATAGTGAAATGCTAACTATCAGAATACCTTACTGGATGTGGGAGGTTGTTGGCTGCTTTTCTGAGCTCATCTGGTTGCTTACTACAGTGTCACTCATAAGTACTACTTGCATGCCTGCATGTATTAAGGACTCCCTATATATATCAATCAACTTCCAGCAGCTATTCCAGCTATCCCACTCCAGAAACATTGCTCTAAATAAATGTATATATTGAATGACTGCTGCTATACCCAGTTTGCATATGGTTACAGTGTGAGCATAGACCAACTCAAGTGTTTAGATGTTTTTGGGAAAACTTATCATAGAGTCATAGAATCATAGAATTGGCTGGGTTGGAAGGGACCTCATAGATCATCAAGTCCAACTCTTGAACCACCGTTGCGGTTGCTAGACCATGGCACTGAGTGCCACATCCAGTCTCTTTTTAAATATCTCCAGGGATGGAGAATCCACTACTTCAGTGGGCAGCCCATTCCAATGCTTGATCACTCTCTCTGTAAAGAAATTCTTTCTAATCTCCAACCTAAACCTCCCCTGGCACAACTTAAGACCATGCCCTCTTGTCTTGTTGAAAGTCGTTTGGCAAAAGAGGCCAACCCCCCCCTGGCTCCAACCTCCTTTCAGGGAGTTGTAGAGAGTGATGAGGTCTCCCCTGAGCCTTCTCTTCTCCAGGCTCAACACCCCCAGCTCCCTCAGCCTCTCCTCATAGGGTCTGTGCTCAAGTCCCTTCACCAGCCTGGTTGCCCTCCTTTGGACCTGCTTCAGGACCTCGATATCCTTCCTGAACTGACTGGCCCAGAACTGGACACAGAACTCGAGGTGTGGCCTCACCAGAGCTGAGTACAGGGGCAGAATCACTTCCTTGGACCTGCTGGCGACACTGTTCCGGATACAGGCCAGGATGCCATTGGCTTTCTTGGCTACCTGGGCACACTGCTGGCTCATGTTCAGCTTCCTGTTGATCCAGACTCCCAGGTCCCTTTCTGCCTGGAACAAAAGAAGGTTTCAAACACAAAACTTTCTCCTGGATCCTAACCTTGTTTTATTACAACTTGATTTGCACAGTGGAACTTCGTGAAAAGAAAATCGAAAACTCTTCCCCTCACCCAGCCCCTCTGAAAGTTCAGTATGTAGGAATATGATTTCTGAAGTCTTTTTCCCTTTGACATCCCCTTTAAGCCCCCCAATGTTTCTTTAATAGGAGAGCAAGATGTCTTATCTCAATTTGCAGAATGGCACTGTGGCATAGAAGAGATTTGCAGTGCATCACGTTCCTCTGTGAAATCTGCGTGCCTGTCCAACTTAAAAAGAAGCTTTGAATGTATGGGCTGAACTTGAAACATTAGCACAGGCTTCATTTTTTTAATGTTCAGAGATACTGGAGTAAGAAATAATGACCACTTTCTAGAGTCCTCATTGTCTTCCTAGTAGTAAAATCAAGCATGTTTGCTGAGGTAGCTCTTCCCACTCAGGACTTTTGTTGATGCAACACACCTCCTGTCTGTGAGGAAGCTGACAGGAACAGAGGGATTTGATGGCAGTGTTCTGTTGCATAAATCCATGTCAATGTGCAAAAGGTTTTTAGCAGATATCTGCCAAAAGAAACTGTGAGTCTCTTATCAGTTTTAGAGAAGGCAGGGAAGTCAGTGCTATGCTCTACTGTAAACAGAAAATTGTCCTTTCTCTGGTTATTGGTGACCTGAACGTGCAGGAAACATGGTGGTTTTCAAATCCCTCTTAGCTGCAAAGACATGTAGGTTTAATTTAGCTGTTTCTGAAGTAATTTCTGAAGGGTTATATTTAGTCCAGTAATTATAAATGTTGCAAATTAAAGGCAGTCAGGAAGACATTGTCTGCTTTCTCATTACTGAAGAAAACTTGGTGCCTATCTTCACTCTGTCCTACCCAGTGACTTTTTCTTTTTTGCTGTTGTTGCTGCATTCCCATTCTGCTGTCCTACACCAGGATTTCACATATCCCAGGAGATCTGTCCTCTGTTTTTACTGTTCTAAGTCTGTGGTACTTACCTCTGTGCTCGGAAAGAGAATGAAAATGAATTAGACCAAGAATCCATCTAACCCAGTTTCCTCTTTCTGACATCAGCAAAGAGGGAGGAGTGGAACAGCATGTATGACACCTCCACAGATTACTCTTCTCATCTCCAAACCACCTGCAGCCTGGGGAATTCCTCACCTCCATGTGGTTCCAGTTTCTTCTGCTCTCCACAGCTCTTTTCCTTGAATTTGTCCCATCCCTTCCAAGCCCATGCTGATTGCTGGCTTCCATTATGTGTGGGGACTTCTGCACCAGGATTGTCCTCTGCATGAAAACCAGGCTGTCCAGCTTTGGCCTGCATCCAAATCCTGCTCACTTTGGTGTTTCTTGAACAAAGCTTTGTTTAGCTTGGAAGGGGAATGAGGAGCTTTTTATTGGGCTGCAAAACCTTGTCACCGAAATGGAGATTAATCAAGGTGTTCTGAGGTGGTTTCTTGCCTTCTGCTCCTCTTTCTTCCTTCCCCCACACTCTCACAGGACTTCTTCCCTGCAACTGGGAAGAAGAAACACACATCCTGTGTGTTTCTTTTGAAAGTTGGTGTGATGTTTTTCTGAATACTTGCATAACTACTGAAAATCCTCCAACCCTCAGCAAGGGGTTTACCTCCCTAGTTGGGCAAATTAGTTAACCACGTGCTCAGGGTTGAAGGATTTTCAGTAGTAATGCAAATATTCCTCATCCAGGCACTTCCATCCTGCAAATTGGTGTGCCTGGGTAAGCAGTCCTGCTTAATTGTTTAAGTGCTTGGACTCAAGTGGTTAAATGTGGAGCCCTAGGTGCATTTAACAATTCCTCCTGGTTTTGCAGGGCTGGGTAATCCTGACAGCTCACTAGTGTCTCTCTAACTTTGTATCTTAGTTTATGGTTTGCAGGATCAAAGGTGGTACTGGAGGAAGTTCAGCACAGGCTGTCTCTGCCTGTGGCTCTGGGAAGTTTGTGAGTGATTTCTGCTCCAGTTTCTGCCACTGCCTGTCAGTATGAGGATAAGCAAATGGCTTCCTCAATTGTGGTCATGTCATTTAGTCAAGAAGAGGAAGAGGGAATTTGTTTTTTTTTTTTAGAAAAAGATTTGCAGGTTATCTGTGGAAATAACCACACAGATTTACATAGCAGTCTCTGTGTGTGTGATTTTTGACTTAGTGGAATTTTTTTCTAAGTCACTAGTACACTTGTATGGCTCTGAAAAATGAGCTATGTCATGGGAAAATGATCCAAGGTTATATCAGAAACAAGGAACTTGGTGCATAATGGGCAGCTAACTTAAGATATAATTTTTTAAAAAAATATTCTCTTCCATATTTTTTGTAAGACTGGAAGGTAAATAGACTTTCATGTTGGTTACTTTGTTGAAAAAAGATTCTGAAAACTCAGGAGCAAAATATAAGATCTCTGAGTGTCTCTTCCTCATTGCCTTGCTAACCTGCCCATTTGGATACTTCTTGGTGGGGTCTCTGACAAAATTGGTGCAGAATTTTTTTTAAAATAGTATTTTTAAATACTTAATTACAAAAATTACATTGGCAGATTACCTCCCTTAGTTCATCCTTTTCATTGTATACCAGTCCCAAAAACCAGATCACTAACAATCAGTTGCAGATAACAATATGCAGTTCTGATGTATTCAGAGTCAGATCATGAATAAATATTTGACTACTTGCTAATCAGGCAGAAATGACTCTGAACACTGGTTTGACAGTGTTTTGTCATGCTGCCAGTAGGGGGATAAAAAAGCAAGACAGCTCTCCAAAATAGTAGGTGTGATCCTGTATCTCTGATACATCATTCAGGGTGTTTGTTCTGCTAAAGCACATGTGTAGGGTGGATGATGTTTTGTCACCAAATGGGAATGGAGAAGGCATCCCTGCCTTGGTGACATGCTCCTTTCTCTAAGCAGGGTATAGCAAATGTCATAGGATACTTTTGAGCACTGTACCAACCTCATGATTTCAGAACAAGCATTAAATCTGCATAAATTTCACAATGTGTGTAAACAGGGAAGAATGTATCTTGTGTTGCTTAGCAATGGCTTAAGTGCCTATATGTCTGCTGCAAACTTCTTGCATCTTAATATCTGGCCTGAACAATCTCCTCCTTGTTTTTGCCCTTTGAAGGCCCTTTACTGAAGTCAGTAGGAGCTTATGTGCAAAATAGTTGGCATTAGTAGAGAATAGACAAGAAACCCAGGACTCCCTGGAATTAGTGGCAAGGGACATGAGGCTGGTGGGAGTGGGTGTGCACTGACTTTCCAGTGTCAGGTTCCCATCGTGGCATGGAACTGTCCTGGTGGTTTTCTGGCTGCAAGCACAGCCCAAGTCCCTGCTGGCATTGTCTTGTGTCTTCTGTACCTGGAAGGGAAACATCTCAAATGAAGTGGTATCAGCAGAGCTCCCCGTGTTGCTCCTGCAAAGGTGAAGAATTGAAAGGAGTTACTCACAAGCAGATTTTTGGAAACTGAACTGTTCATTTGTTTGTAAAAATACAGATGAGCTGTCTTTTTATTGGCAAGAAATTATGGTTGACTCATATAGTTCAGGTCTGGGCTGGGACTATTGTTTATTACTTTTGGTTTTTTTATTGGGATAATGGTGCTATAAAAATTAGATTAAAAGCATAGTAAATAAAATGGTATAAATCATTATTTTCCCTTGCAGAAAAGCTGGAACTCTTAACAGAAGAAAGTTAAAAATTAAAATTGACTGACAATCCAGAAGTTTTTTGGATTGATTTTTGTTTTGATTTTTGTTTGTTTGGGCTTTTGATTTTTTTGTTTGGTGTGTGGTTTTGGATTTTGGGCTTTTTTTGTTATTATTTTCATTCTCATTGTTTTGTTTTTCATTTGAAGGTACTCCTGAGTATGGAGCTATCTGTCAATGCTGACAAGTGGCAGCTTAGTAAATACTGGAAAGCTGTTTCTTCTCAACAATTGCTTGTGCTTGAATGTGAAAAGTGAGCAGTAGATTTTTTTTTTAAGTAATATTATGCTATTGACCAACTGAGAATTAGTGATATTTCTGACCATTACCAATTCTACTGTTTATGCCTCAAATTGCTATTTTGAAAAATGAGTTGGTAGTGAATTTTGAAGTCTTCCATGCAGCTTTTTGAGAGCAGTTAGCACTTGTAAATTTTAATATTTTTTTTGAACTTCCCTATTTTAAAAGGGAAGTCAGTTTATTTTAAGGGGTGACAGTGGTTTTGTTATGAAAGTTAACAAACAAAATATTAACACAAAGTAATTAAGCTTCTAATTTGAAATAGTGGAAGTAGTTAAAGGCAATCTCGACTTTTTTGTTTCTTGGTTTTTAGCTAAATTGGAGATTGGAGATAATTTTTTTTTCTTTTTCTTTTTTTTTTTTTTTTGGAATAGGTCTGATTGCAAGACAAAAGGCAAAGTGCTTTCAGTTGATCATTTCAGCAAGAGCAAAGATCTCCCACTCTCCTTTTCTTCCTGCTCTTTCATTCTGAGGCAGGGTAGCAGTCAAAGGAAAATATTCAAAAAAACTGCAGCTGGGAGAGCAGGAATTGCTCTGCAGAGCCCCAAGCCTGCAGAGAAACCCGTGGAACCATCAGGAGAACAGTCAGCTTGCTGTGGTCCAAATGGAGCTTCCTCTAAAATAGCTCTCATGGTGAAGTGGAACAGGGCATTTAACTTCCCCTGCCACAGGGAAAGCTGTTACTCCTCGCTGAGTGTTGCTGGAGGATTTCCAGAGAGTTTTTCCTCTGATTGGGATAGGGAATCATCCCTTACATCAAAGTTGCCATCAGTAGGGAATTTTCTTGTTGACTTGCACAGGCAATAGATTCCAGATCCCTACAAATGCTGATCTCTAAAACCCAGCACTAAAAGCACTTGCTGGCTTGATGTGCAGTGGGCTGAAAGCTTGCAGCATGCAGAGGAATCCGTGGGTGAAGTATTCCAGTGGTTACAGAGTCTCTCTTGTCTAATACAAAGAGGCAGCAGCTCGCACCCATCCTCCCTTTGCCGGGGAGCTGTGCTCTGCAGCAACAACCAGAACTGCTTCCCTTCCACCTCTTTTACTGCCTTCTTCCCTAGGCTGTGCTTCTGCTGGCAAGGTAAGGCATGTTTCTGCTGAGAGATCTGAGAGGGAGGGCAGGGAGATTGAGTCACAGATTTCCCTTCCCCACCTCTCTTGTGGAAGATTCTCTGAACAGCTTCTTTGGGAACAGGGACATGAACTGGGGAGTCCTTGCCCAGTACCTCTTGCTCCTTCTGCAGCTTTTCCTTGTTTCCCAGACCTTGACAGCAGCTGATGCCTCACCTGTCCCCCCTGCTCAGCCACTGCCCCTTGCCTCATCTCACCCCACTGCCATGAGAAGAGACATTGCTCGTTGGGTTCAGCTCCTTTTGCTCCCTCAGATAGGCATCAGCAGCATCTTCCAAAGCCTTTCACCCTGAGGTGACATCAATGAAGTCCTCTCCCTGCCCAAGAGAAGAATATCCTTCTTTGAGCCTCATCCAAGGTCTCTGGAGCTGATAGAAGGGCACTCTGGAATTAGGCTGCATTTTAATTGGACTCTCTCCCTTCTTGTTACTTAACAGCAGGCTCCTTTCCCAGCTAACTCAAAGTGGGTCCTCATGTGGAAAAACTGAAAATTGAGCAAAATCATTTCAGGGCTATTTTTTTTTTTTTTCCCCCAATTCTGTTCCAATGACTGGCAACCCTGTCATTGCAGTTACTCTGTAAGGAGCTTGGTCACACAGATCTCTTCCAGAAGTTTACTCATGACCTTTGATTTATTACTGTGAATGTAGACAGCAGTGTGTGAGGAAGGATGTCTGGTACATAGTGTGTGTTTTAGACACATTGTGTGCCAGTCATACTTCCCCCCAAGTCATGTGTTTTTCACAGTGGGGTTGATCACTGGCTGCCTTTCTTGTGAAGTTTACTCATTTCTTTGAGTTCTTTCATTTGCTTATAGCAGGGGTTTTCTTAGAGAAATCTATTTTATGTCTTTTTTATTCTCTCTCTTTGAAGAAACCCTTCCATCATAAGGTCAGTGATTGCAGCCCTATGCAGTATGAGCATTAACCCCAAAATTAATAAAATTGAGATGATGGGAAAGCCTCAAAGCATGAAAATGGGTGCCTTCCCCTCTTCAGGGCTGAGACTTTGCTCATGGTGTTATGAAACTGAACAGCATGTCCCTGTTCATTGGCTTTGAGCTCTTCCATGCATGTGGTAGGTACAGAAATGTAGGCTTCTCTTCCAAGTCTATTTGTGTTAAAGAAACTAGAATGTTTTGAAGGTAGAACTAGAATGAACATAGAACTAGAATGTTCTTGACATTCAAGGTCTTGCTTTTACTGCTGTGTCAAACATAGATGACCATTTACATCAGTTTTGGGTAACACTCTTCTAAAATATATTCAGAGCATCACTGAATTGGAATGTAAAATCAAGAACAATGTGGCAGTTTGATTAGAAAATACTCAGGGTAATGAATTGTTTTACATATAGTAAAAATTGACATTTACATATCCTTTGATCTTGCATGAGTGAGACCAAAAAGAAAAGAAGCTTTGATCATTATCTGTGCTCCATTGTGTGGGCAATTGATCTTTGTTGATTTTGCATGTTGTGACTGACTGCTAATTAAATAGCTGGGATCAGTGTTTCATTTCAATTTTGTCTTCCACAGTGTGACAAAATCAAGCAGGAACGAGATGAGGCTGTCAAAAAACTGGAGGAATTTCAGAAAAGTAAGTTGGCAATGTTACTGGGAATTTTTTGGAATAGAGAGCTATGAACATCTGGCTGCATACTCTGCAGCAGTGCTAAAGATGCTGACATCTGAGTCCACTTGCTGTTTTGCCTTCAGAGCCTTGCTTAAGGAGTTAATTCTGCTGTGGCAGCATTTATATATACTGACACAGGTACCTGATACTGAAGGTGCAAAGTGGTGAAAATGCAGTGATAAAATGTAGCTCTGTCTCACCTGGATTTTGCAAGTGATTTTTTGGAATGATATATGCTTGGGGTGAGGGGGGTTTGACCCTATTCCTGAGATTAGTAATAATGGTAAGTTTTTCATAAAGAACTAAAATTACTTTAAGCATGGACACACCAGTGAAGGTTTTTATGATGAACTGATGTCTCTTTACAATTTTTAGGGCAAGTTCTCTCTTGTCTGGGCTGTGAGGATGTCAATATTGAGTTTTACACTTTTATAGTCATGGTTCTATTGAAGCTGTATGGTGTCTGGAAGCAACAAAGCACATCTAATGGGAGTGGAAGTATCCTAGTGGAATAGAAGAGACAATTACAGTAGGATTCTGGTTTGTGCCAGTGGGGTGAACTGCACAGCCAAGCATCAGAAATGTGGATGAAGTTAATGCAGGAGAAGGAAATCACATGATTTGTACTTTTGTGTGGCTGTTCATAGAAAATTTGCTCACTTCTGTTTTATATTTGTTCGTGTAATACAATTATGGGAAAAAAAAATCAACAGGAATCATCCACTGCCTTAAATGATCTTGGATAACTGTTCTGGGAGGCAAGTGTGTTCTCTAATTCCCCTGGAAAAAAATTGCAGCCTGTTTTGTTTTTGTTATGATACAAGGAACACCGGAGTGTGGCAGAAAATGTCAAGTAGTTAAGACTTAAAATTTGAAGTAATATTTGATGTTGTAAAATTTTATAGGTTTCTTTAATCTTCCTTTGACATTTTTAAAGGACATACCTTGTAAACATAGTGATAAAATGCTAGGAATATTAGGATTTTAAGGCAATAATAGAGCCCATTATTTAAACGACAATATAAAAGGCAATTATATTGATGAAGAGCTACATCGGCTTTGTGTCTGTGAATAAACTTGGCCTGTACTCAGCTTCTATTTGTTCTCCTGGCATAAACACATATTGTGTGTGATTCCAGTTTAATGGGGCCCCGTTTGTATGCCAAGCAGCTGCATTTTAGGCCCTATTGCGTGATTTCATAGCTCTCTGAAAATTGGTTCTATTGAGCACAAGAGATAGAAGGTGGTGGTGGGGGGGAAAGCTTCAACACACAATCATTTCTTTTCAATTGGAGCCAGCAAGGTTGATGACAACATGACCATTGTGTTATAATGATAAGACCACTAAGGATCTGTACCTCTCATCAAGGCTTTCACACAACAGCAGATACAATTTAATTCACTGCTCTGTCAGCAGTGCTGATACCATTATGCCGTCTGTCTCCACAGTTATAATCACTGTCCTCCGAGAAATGCAGTTGAAATGATCTTGAGCAGTCAAAGAAACTCTCAATTAAGCCTGCCACTTCCAATGTGTCAGATTGTGTCTTATGCACTTGGTACAATTTTCACTTCCAATCCTGTTTATTTACAATGTCTACCAGTAATTACGCTTAACATGTCATTTAGAGAGGGTGCCCCTGCCAAGGAGATTGTTGGGTGCTGCAGGACCATTGAGTGGGAGTTTCTCGCAGTCAATGCCATCAGCAGCTTTTAGTCCCTGATGGGATGCAGTAGTAATGTTGATAATGCAAGTATCGTGCTCATCAAGTCATAATTAGATGCCACTCAAATGTGCCACTTGTAATAACAGTGTTGATTCATGTTTTCTCGGTGACTGCAACTACTAATTAGTTAAGTGGTTTTTGGTTGGCCTGCATTTGCTGCGGATTATTATTACCCCTGAAAAAAACTGTCAAGGTTAGAGATGTTTCAGGCCACTTAGTGCTGCTTTATGAATTTTAATATTGACATAATAAGAACTTTGGACAGACTTAGGAAATAATATATTTTTGTCTTTAATTTGGAAAGATTATTTTTTTCCCCCTGAGTTAATCGTAATTGCAGGTTAATTAAGTTTAAATGAACCAAGAGTAATCCCCAGTTCTGCCATGAGAGCCTGATCCTTGTTTCCTAACTTTGGCTTTGCTTAGATGTCTGTCTGTAAAATGGGAGCAGCTCTGTATCTCCACTGGTCCCTCCTTCTGCCCAAAGGATTTCAGTTCTCCAAATTCTCAGAGCAGTGTAGAATAAAACCAGAAGAGACCTGGACACGTGCTACTTGAATCTTGCCTTCTCTCAAATTAAATACAGCAGCTGGTATGGAACACTTGGAGCAGATAGTATCTCCAAAGTCAGAAAAAATGGAAATAAAAAGACAAGCAAAGGAGGTTGCTCTGCTGTGAAAAGACTTCATGTGACTATAGTTTTTAGACCAAGATTCCCCAATACTCAGCCCTGCTCTTTTTTTTTTTTTGGCTGCTCATTATCTTGTAGAACTTGTTTCTTGACTGCAGCTACTATTTGACAGCAAACTCCAATGTATTGCTTCTTTCCTGTTATAATAATGAAAACATTAGTTAATATTGACTAAGTATCAGTAAAGCTGCATAAATAGCATCTGTCAACAGCCTGCTTTTTCCTATCCTGAAGTCCTTTTTTGTAGATGACCTTTGGATATCAGGGAGGACTTGAGTATCTCTCTTCATACTTAGGGAAAAGTCTTGGGGGAGAGTATGAGGGACTTTCTACCCAGAGGTATGAAATCACTGGTTTTTGAATCTGATCTTCATGAAAGTGAAAGGAAATACTAGAAAAAGTCCTCCATTTTTACACTGTATTCTTCTACCCTTGTTGCTCCTATTCCAAACTATTGTTCAGCTGTGAGTAGTCCTTTCTGCACATGATGAAGATGCCTTTCACCAGTATCTAAGTACCTGTGTACTGCTGGAGGTTGAGAGGAACTGTAAGCCAAAACACATCTGTGTTTTCAAATGGTCTCTGACTCACACTGGTACCTGATGTTACAAAATAAGACCAAACTGAACAGTTTGGACATTACAGAACTTGAGTTTTTCAGCTGAGGTTGTCAAAAACCAAGTGGTGCAAGCAGTACCGAGTTTCCTTCAGGAATGCATCCATCAGAGTGTTTCACAGCTGCTGGAGTTGGCATTGAAGCTGGTGGGCAGAACCAGAAGGAACTGTGCTGTGCTAATGGTTTCATTTCAGTGGAGGATGTGTTGTAGAAGGCACTGCAAATATGGAGGCTTTGGCCACTTAACTCCTTTCTCCATTTCTTAGTAAACTTGCCCCAGGCCTGCACTCTGTCCATCCTGCAGCTCTTGTCCAGTGTGTTTTGCAAGTGTAATGATTCTTAAAATACTATGTAAACCTGAAGACCAGGTGAAAAAAAATCTCTAAGACAGCTCAGGTAGTCTTGGTGTTTAAAAATATTGCTTTTCCAGTATTTCCAATCTTCTAAAAGTGGCATCTGTACCAAGTTTTCGAGAGGGACAATCCTAGTAATCTGACTCTGGTTCCTCAAGTAAAAATGAAATAAAGATGGTGAGTGTTGATGATCAGAGGGGCTTCTGCTGTCCTACTTCCATAAGTTTATGTTCTGTTTTCCAGTTCCCCCACTAATGCACCAGGCATGGACTGAGAGTTGCTGAAGGCAGTAAACCAGATATTCAGTGTTCAAACCAGTTCCTCTCCATGAAACATGGAGATTATCTAGGAGGTTATCTAAGTACTTCCCTGTATGTGAAGTGCTTACATGGAAAGTTAATGGAAAAAGATGTAATATTTCTGACCATGGGATGCATGTATCAAATGCAGGAAAATACTGACTAATTTTTAAACTTTTTCCCCTAGTTTCTCACATGGTTATTGAGGAAGTAAACTGTATTCAGAACCATCTTGAAATTGAGAAGACGTGCCGTGAAAGTGCTGAGGCTTTGGCTTCTAAGGTGAGAAAAAATTCCTGCAACTCTGTTTCATCCAATTTCTTCTTTTGTTTTTATTTTTTTAACTTGAGATTGTACACATATCCCATATATGTTGTTGTATAATCTTGCTGACCTGTGAAATTGCTTTGAAGTGGCACAAACTACCAGTCCTATGTAGGATACAAAATACAATTCCTTCCTTTAAAGACAAAAAACCTGTTTTAATTTAGTTTCTATTTTAGAACAGTAAGTCATGGACCATCATCTTGATACCTAATTTTTGTGTGCATTTAGGTTAAATGGAAAACAAGTTTTAGAACTGTACTGTGTGAGATATGAAGCAATAATGAGCATTTCAGTGTCTAAATCAAATGGAAAAAGTCAACCACTGCATTACATTCCAGGTGATTGTTTATGAAAGCAAAGCGAGGGCAGGGGAAAGGTGACCTCCACTGCTCTGTTGATTGCATCTGGTCTGATGAATTTAGCAAGTGTGTAATTTTCTATATTCCATCTCATCAGAAGTGCATTATTATTAAAGAATGTTTTTATCTCTCTGTTATATATTTTTAGTTGTGTAAAATGCATCTGAGCCACTTCATCAGAAAATGGATTACAGCAATTTTGAACCAAATTTCATTAGCAATGCTGACTGCCTTTTTTTCCTTTTTTTTTTCCCCAGTCCCCCCTCCCCACCTACTGCCCAAAGTACATCCTTAGATATGGGAAAAATCACACCAGCAAGAAATCACTTTAATTTAGATGCATTAGCAATGTACTTTCTGGAGGTATTTACTTAATTGTTTGCATAATGACACTATATTAGAATTCATAAGTTAGACAATCAGCATATAAGTAAGAAAATGAATGTATTTATGTGAGTTTTCTTCTCTGCGTTTTTCCTGTGATACACAAACAGGGGCATTTCAAAGACTGGCTTTACCCCATGTAGCTGATTTGCCAAAGCTCATTTATTTGTTGCTGTGAGCTGACTAAATAAGGTTCTTTACACCACCCTTCCCACTTTCTCAGTTTCATTCTTTGGGAATGAAGTAAAGAAGTTCTTGAGTAAACCTTGCCATAGCTGGGGAACTGAGGAAAGGGGAGATCTTCAACATGTTCTACACCATTAGTAGATAACTGAGCTTCATTCTCAACCTGAATGCAGGGAAAGCTTTTCTGGTGGGTGGGCAGTCACCCCAAGATATTCCTGAATTATCCTGAGACTGTGGTGAGCTTGCTGAGAGCTGCTGGCATGGGGTGTGTAGATGCAGAACAGTGAAAGAAATGGTTAAACACCTGCAGCAATCTCTTGTGCAGTCTTGGAGGTGCTTTACAGAACGTATTCTGTAGCATCCACCAGCCAAGCATCTAGTCCAGAGTGTTTTCTGACTATTGGTTTGACCCATAAGGCATTTTTTTTAATATATATGACTTTCATCTTGCGTATATTGACTCTGCAGTAATAATTAGTGAGAATTGAAGATAATTAAGAAAAATTTGAAGGTGATTCTGCTGTGACTAGGGGTATAGTAGTTGTCATATTTGTAGTTTATGAGCAAAATAAGGGCATAGAAGGAGGTAAGAGCTTTTATTTGACCAGTTGATACAGCTGGCAAAACCAGATGAGCTTTCACAAGCACAAGCTTTTCTTCAGGTCATGCATTTAGGGCTTCTGTTGGTACTGGTATGTGCTTAAGTTAATAGTTGATTTGATTGCAACCTGTATTTATTAATATTAATAGTATTTATAGGGTATTTATTAGTGAGAAGTACCACAGAGGAAAGAAGGGCATGGATGAAGCATTATGTTGAATTCAAGCTTCCTCAGAAGAAGAGGAGGACAAGCTTCCCATGTTACGACTATTTTAGTGTTGAATGGAGCATTTAATCTCATGTTACTTTGTCTTCTTTGTTTGGTAGACCTTTTAATTATAAAAGAGAAAAAAATACAGTTGACTTTATTGTTTTTGCACAGCAGCTTACAGAGACTAACTACCTTCTTACCGATTATGCTTCTCAACTTTCAGCTGAACAAAGAAAATAAGACCTTGAAAAGAATTAGTATGCTTTATATGGCAAAACTGGGCCCAGAAATTATCACTGAAGAGATTAACATTGATGAAGATGATTCATCCACAGATACAGAAGCTAACTCTGGATCATGCAACTCTGTGCATTGTCAGCAGCAAATAAAAGGTGAGCATTGTTGCTGAACCTGCACCACCATGCAAGGCAGAATGGCAGTATTGGTGTGGACCAAAGATCATGCTGCTGAGCATGGTCATCAAAGAATTTGATGGAAAGAATTCTGATTGAAAGAATTTTGACAGGAAAGACTCTAAGAACGTGGTAGTGATGTTTGTGTAATGTGTGTTGTGAATAATGCCACCAGGAATGTAAGTTACAATGCAATGAGCAAATGAGACCCAGGCAGGTAAGAAAGGTCAATGTTACTGAGCTGGAAAAAGAAACATTTACTCAGATCCCTGACAAAGTAAGAGCTAAGCAGCAGGACAAGGTCATCATGGCATTGCTTCAGCTGCAGTGTCACTATTTCAAAGCTGGTAAGGCAGGACTCTCCATTTCTGTTTCTATTTCTGTACCTTTGTATGCACCAACTTTGTGTCAGATCTATTACCAAACTGTCATACTGGGTAAAACTGCAAAGCTTGGGGACTTGGAAACACATTGATAAGGGAAGTCTGTGCTTTGTTAAGAAATTTCTGCTTCTGTTTTGAAAGGCAGTTCATTATTCTGTAGTCCAGTCTCAATCTAATTTCTCATCTAAATGCGACAAAGTTATCATGATTCTGTATGCTGTTATACCATAGTAAATCATAGGAATGCCCACATTCAGCATTTGGTGAAAGAAATATTAAGTGGTTAACTTTTTTTAAAAAGCTTTCACATTTCTAATAGTCAGTTACAATAGTAAATTACGTCTGACTACAGATTTACTGAACTTTCAGTCTGACCTTGTTAATTGTTTTGTGTTTGAAAGCAGCCTGGTCAGTGAAGTGGTACAAAGTATCACTGAGAAAAAAAGGAGTGTTGTAAAAATGCTTGAAAAAATCCCACCCAAGAAAGAAGATGTCATAGTACCCTTCTATAGCAAATAGTTTTCTATCCTCTAGGTGTAAGAAAGGAGGCAAAGAATCCATTTGAGTTGGAAATGTGTCTCTTGAGTTCCTCCTGTCTTTTATTGGAGAAAGATGTCAAGGATACATTTTAAAGACAGCAAAGACTGGCTGCAGATCAGAGAATGTGGTTAAGAGGGTAGCAGGGTCAAATGAGAGAAATATTTCAAGAAGACCTCTGGTGTATATGCTTTCTGTCTTGAGGACCAAAACAAGAACAAAATGAGGCATGTTTAAAGGTTTTAGAACTCCTGGCTTCTGCTCTGTCTCTGGCCTTATTATTAAATTTTAATGACCTTACTTTTACAAGTGTTGAGTATTTTAGAACACACTGGCATCTCATGTGCTGTAGGAGAGAATATTCCGTCTCTGTGCCTGGAGAGCAGCATGTGTGTATCTATGGTAGCAGAGTGATCTGATAACATCTCCATCAAAAGGCAGAGTTAGGGCTGTGGCCCTTGCCTGAGCCCAAGCTGCATGGCATTTGTCTTCAGGGAAAAATCAAAAGTTACCAGCTAAGAGAAAGACCAAATGCTATGAAAGGTGTGCTTTCAAAACTCCCCTATGTTTTGTGGTGTTGCCCAAATCTACTCTTGTATGCATGTTTATGATTCCAAGCAGTTGTGTTTTGTGTTGAGAACCTTGGAAGTCCTTTTGCTTTCTCACCATTCAACAAAATAGTAGATGTTTCTTGGAATGATTTCTTCCCTCCCACTGCTTTTCTGTAAGGATATACAAATAAGGTAGTACAGTCTAAGTTCCTTTGATTAAAAGCCTCTCAGTTATTAAAGGGATAAAATTTTGCCCCTCAGGTACCTTCCTCTATTTTTGCTATCTCATGCATTAGGGACAGGTGATAGTAAAGCTTTAGTTTGTAATGGAAATGTTGAGTGGTCTCAGAGCAGTACCTGAAATTCATTGCTAGCTTTGTGGTTTTCTTTTTAGCTGCCCTTTCAGATATAATAAGACCTGAAAATTGTTATGTTGGTCAAGCAGTTTAGTGCATACCCTGCATCTAAGAAGAAACATTTCTTGTACACATTTATAGTTTCTTCTCTGTATGAGGTTGGTGTATGTATTGTAAGACCTGACTTAATCCAATTACCATAAATTTCAGTGAAACCTTTTTTCCATTAATTTCACTGGAAAGCACAAATCTATAAACCAGACAATTTGGTTCAAGAATCATTTAGGAAAACAAATGCTTTTTATTTACTTTAGAATGTGTGTGCCTTTAATTTGGAGGAAAATAAATCTGAGGCTCCTGAATTGGGAGGGGTGGGCTGCAGCAGAATCAACATTTTTCATGATGTGAGACCAAACAGGATGACATCCAGCATGTCATCATCATCTGCAACTGATCAGCAACAATTTTCTCAACTTGTGGTTGGTGTTCAGTGAACAGCAGTGCTATGAAATGCTGGAATCGGGTGGTAAATGAAAGCACTTACAGAAAGCTAATATATATCAATAAATTTATATTTTTGTGGTGATTTTATGTTAACCTAAACCTTCATATATTATGTATGCAAACTGATCTCCTGTTAGGAAGTGATTATAATAAAATGTTTTATTCCATTGTGAATTTAATTTACTTCATATTTTAATAATTGAGGAACAAAAAAATCTGAGGGGAAAATTACAAGCATTAGCTCTTCCACCAGTCAAGGTTGAATTCTGACTCTGTTCACAGAATGTTACAGAGACTATAAATTGGCAGCTGTTCAGGACAATTTCTTCAGTGAAAACCTCCCAAGTATTAACTGCCTGTTGTTTTGTTTATTTCCCTTGTGACAGGAACTCATGATCCAAAAAGCACTGAAGTGCATTAATTTGTTTTAAAGGGTGCCCATTAAAAATTGCTTTCTCTTACATCTGTAGCAGAACCTCTGTGATGTGCCAGTCTCCTGAGTAGGACTGAGGATACTTTGTGGTGGCAGGATCAGCCCTGTTATGGCAGGAAATGAATCATTCAGAATGCAAATAAAGACAGCAGTACTGAACAAGGCACCTTGCCTCAGTGGAGTAAATCTGAAACTGTGGCCCAGTTATAGATCTGTTACTTGACACTTCCACAAAGTCCCTAAATTATTGAGGATGCCCCTTGAATGCAGATGATGCTTTGTATGCAGTTAAGGTGTTCCATGCTTGATGGTACTTGCATCTGTGACATTTCCTTTGTTGTTTTCTTCCAAGAATAATAAAATATATTTTTCATTTCTTTCCTCAAACTGTAGAGCTGCGAGATCAAATCGTATCTGTTCATGAGGAAAAGAAGACCTTAGCCATTGAACTGGAAAACCTGAGGTGCAAACTTGTAGAAGTAATTGAAGAAGTATGTATTGTACCATGGAAGGCGAGACCACGTTAGTGTGTAGTCAGTACTTTTTGTGTCTGGATTTGCTAAAAATGCTCAGTTGTGAAGTTAATTGAATACTATCTAATCGCAGGGCCTGCCAACTTGCCCATGTGATGGAGCACTTAGGGCATACACCTAGAAGGGGCCTCTGACATCAGAGTCCACTCTGCTGCTATTGCTGGCACATGACTTTTTAGGAACTGTAATGCCCATAATATTACTCTCATCTTTCCTTCCTGACAGCCTCTTCCCCATCACAGCCTGTGGGTTATTTTGGATTTCCTTAAACCTGTGGATGTGCAAGAAATACTTTTGGAGAATGTGTAGTTTAATCACTGGTGCTACTTCATTGAGCATATCCTTGAATTTAGCCATTGGCAGTGCCCTGTCATGGTAATTAGACCAGCAAATTGGCTTTTTGAGCCAGCAGAGTTTCATTCCTGCTTGAAAACTGGGTAAGCCATGTACTGATGCAAATCAGGACTTAGTGGCTCTTCCTGTCTGTGCAACACTGGCATTCAGAAAGGCACAGCTGACAGCTCTTGGACAATAAACAGAGCCCAGGAAAAAAAGAAAAACAGCAGCCTAACTATATTAAAGCACAAACAGTCAAGAGCATGCTGGTATCTTTTCAACCAGGTGCTATGGTGCCTCATCCTGAAATTTTCCAAAGATGGGATATTTGCAGCTGTGGCTGGTAAATGCCATGAGAACGGGCCATGGGAGCTCCATCTGAAGGATTAGTTCATAACCCTTTAATTGCAGTTCTTATGGGGTCTCTAAGTTGGGGTAAAAATGCTTTCCATTGCACAGGAAACCCCAAGATCAAGCCAAATCTGAAGATCAAAATTGCTGAAAGCCAAATATTGCTCGTGATATGTTTTGCTGTATGCCTTATGCCACTAACGTTTGTTTATCTCTATGCTTTTCTAGGTGAATAAAGTGAAAGAAGAAAAGGCTGCTTTGACAACAGAAATTAATCAGCAGCAAAAACTATTGGACAAATGTAACAGAGGTGTGTGGTCTCAGCAGGCTCTCTAGCAGTTTCCTACATCCTTTGCAGAAACTTTGTTGTAGTACAAAGAGTAGGTTACAGAACAGTGACTGTGGTCCAGATCTGACACTTGGCCTCATTGGTGCAGGCACTGAATAAACACATGGACTGCCTCTGCTCCAGGAAAATGTGACAGTGGAAATAGAAGGTTGGATGAGAATAGGAAATTTTTTTGCTCTGTGGCACAAGCAGCAAGCTAGGACAGGAAGGCAGTCTTCCACAGAGATGGAGTTTGATCCTTAATCTCCTGTTTTTCTAAATCATGACATTGCCTTCCTTTTAGTTGAGACACAGCTAGTAACTTTGACTATCTAAAGACCTTGGACCAACTTTCATATTCCTAGGATGATGAGAAAAAGGCAAGAGTGCTGGGAATTAAATATGATTTCCATGTTATGGAAGAGAAGCAAGAACTTTCCTTTTCTGAGAAGAGAGGGGAGAAAGCTGGGACAGGGAAAGTCTAAAAAAACAGAAAGGGCTTAGGAAAGGAAAGCTTTTGCTTAGTAAAGGTGAGTACTTCCACATGAGAAATAGCTGACCTAAAAGTAGTTCAGAGGGGAGGATAAAGACTTTAGTGCCTTGAATTATTGTTCCTTTCTACTGTTGCTGATTTAGTCTTGCAAAATTAAAAATCTTTTGATTGAAGGCCTCCTTGGCTGTTTTTCATTCTCTTAAAGTGAAAAACAATGAGTCTGGCCTCCAGTGCCTGTCTTTGCATTATTTGTTCTACCTTCCAAAGGCACTCAGTTATTTGTTAACCACAACCTTAACAATGGATCCTGCAGGTGTTCAGCTGCATTCCCAGTTACTCTGATTTATCTTCAAGTTGTTCCCCTGCAATTATGTTTTACTTTCTTACCTAGGGACACACAAAAAAACCCAACTCTTTAGGACATCTCCCAGGAATCCTGAAATGTTTGTCAGGTAGTGTAGGGAATGGCCAGGGCTGCTGCTTTTACATGGAAGGACCTCTGGAAATAGCCACAGCTAAATAGTGAAAATACAGAAAGAAAATGCAATCTTTGGAGCAGTGGAGACTGTAATCATGCTGTGGCCTTCTGCCAGAAACAGTCTCTTTTTCTTTGGAAAAAGTATATGAAACCAGTGTAGTCCATATCTTCATGGAAACAGCTGAGTTTTGAATTGCAGATGAAAGGGTGAACCTGGGGGGGAAATTTTCTCTTTTTCTCCCTTTGCTGTCCAGTGGGACAGTGTCTTATCTTCTATAAATATATGCAGCTGTCTCTCAGCATAGGGAGAAGAGGTTTGCCTAGCAGGATGTATTCTGTAAGCTTCCAGCAAGTCTTCATCTCTTACCTCTTTTCATGTGTTGTGTCTGTGTTGCTTGAGTCTATGACAGACACTACTTGAAGACTCCTGACTTTGGTTAGTTTGGTTTAACAGACCAGCCTGAAGAAACTTTTGAGATTTCTGAAATGTTTTCTACTTTATAAGCACAGTCAAAAGAACAACCTCTTGTTTCATGTATGCCTGTTTTCCAGGAAAAATGAGTTATACCAGGAGTTATACCATATATCCCAATGCACTGGCAACATAAAGCAAGATTTTTTTTGTTTGTTTGTTTGAAATAAGCTACCAAAGTATCTATTCAATATCTACTGTATTCTGTGTATGGCACTGCCTTGGAACTGTGTAATCAATGCATTTCAGTAAGAGTTGGTGAATTTGTCTTAAATCTTTCTCTGTGTGGTTTGGCTTGTTTTGGTTTCTTGTTTTTTTAAAAATTAATACAATTTTGAGAGTGAGGTGGGCTGGGATGTGTATCTCACTGTCTCAAGTAGCACTTACTGTACATAGCTTTAAAAACTTATGCTTGTCTCCAAAGAAGTAAGGAACTTATGTAAATCAGTGTTAGAAATCCAGTGTCATCACCCTGCAAACTATTCTTCAGCCAGGCAAAGAGAGCTAAATCTTATAAAGAGAATGCAAGTGCTCACAGATATTAAGGTGAGTACTTTCAAATGATGCTTTGCTGTCCTGGATTGAGGATTCTGTCCTGGATTCTGTTCAAAATGGCCTGGGAGAGCATGCCCCACAGTGACCTTCAGCCACCTGTATGAGCCTGGATTTTGGGAGCACAGTTTCAATAAGGACAGTGCAAAATTGCACTGTTTCCTTCCTGAGGCTCCTTTAAACCCCTGTTGTAAACAGACACATCAAATCTCCCTCCAACCAGCTGGGCACATAGGTACAGGCACCTACAAAGTAACACAGTGATCTTGGGTAGGTCCAGCAAGGCTCTCTTGAGGCTTTGATTGCTTGCACTAGAAGAGGTGAAATACAGGCTGTGCCTATGTGTGTTACTGGAGTTTTGAGTCTGGGTGAGAAAAATGTTACTGTGTTCAGGAGATCAGTAACTGTGCATTTATTTATAGTGAGGTTTAGAGCACAGAGGAAAAATACTGCAAAGGAGACTATATGGAAAGGTGGAGCTAAGTTATACCTTCATTAAGGGATTCATGATGCTGGGGAATGACAGCTTGTCTGAGTAAATGAAGCAGTACTTTTATCTCACTTTGATCCATTCCCACTTTTACTTTTGATCATGTTTTATTCTTCTGATCAGTGTCTGTGATGGCCGTAGAGGAATATGAAGAGCTTCATGTAAACTTTGAGCTGGAAAAGAACCTGCGGCAGAAAGCAGAATCATTTGCACAAGAGGTGAGTAGTCAAGAAAAAGAGATTTTATAAAGTGAAGACATTGCAATTGGGCAAAAACCTTGACTTGATTCCAGTTCCCAGCTCTCATTCAAAAGGTGTCTTGAATGTCCCCATACTGCTCAGCTGTATTTCATCCATAAAATGGATTTACTATTTCAACAGCATTTAAAAAGCACTTCAGAATTATCCGTGCAGTCTTACCTCCTTTCCCTTTTAAAGTGAGGTTTTAAATTTCTAATGGGCTTTCTCAGCCACAAGATTTCAGTGTGTTATACGTAGTGCTTCAGTCTGGGAAGGAATACAGAATCACACAGAATCATTCAGGTTGGAAAGGACCTCTGAGATCATAAAGTCCAACTCTTGATCCCCTTCTGCTGTGGTTTCCAGACCATGGCACTGAGTGCCACATCAGTCTCAAAACCTTCCAGGGACAGAGAATCCACCACCTCCCTGGGCAGCCCATTCCAATGCCTGTTCACCCTCTCTGTAAATAATTTTTTCCTAATATCCAACCTAAACCTCCCCTGGCTGAGCTTAAGCCCATGCCCTCTTGTCTTACTGGTTGCTGCCTGGGAGAAGAGACTGACCCCCCCCCTGGCTCCAACCTCGTTTCAGGGAGTTGTAGAGAGTGATGAAGTCTCCCCTGAGCCTCCTCTTCTCCAGACTGAACACCCCCAGCTCCCTTAGCCCTTCCTCATGGGACTTGTGCTGGATCCCTTCACAACCTCCTTGCTCTTCTCTGGACCTGCTCCAGTACCTCAATCTCCTTCCTGAACTGAGGGGCCCAGAACTGGACACAGTAATATAGATTAGGTGCCTTTTTAGTGATACAATTTGAAGCACCGTGTTTTTCCTGAAAAATCTGTGGACTCACAAAAAGGTATTGCAAAATACAGTATTACTTGAGGTTTGTGCAAGTTTGGCTGCTATTTAACATGTGCCTTTTGAATAATCTAGTGCAGGGAGCATTCAAGCTGAAAAAAAAATATTTCCATGTTCTAGAAAAGGCAGAAAGTCCCGAAGAGTAAGATTAGGTGGCATTATGGAATGCCTTGTGGTTGCTCTGGTGGCTTGTGACTGATAATATTTGCTTTAGAAATTGCTGACAAAGCTGTTGATAATCTGAAGCCAAATAAATTTGGTTTCGGTGTGTTTTGTTTTTTTTTAGCTCATGTGCTTTTTCTGTTTGCATTCTGGATTTTGAGAGCAATGCACTTGAGTTATATTTTCAAGCTTCTGTATTCCAAGCCATGCATCAATATTTTCTTTAATAAAAGTTGGGCTCCCTAAGTAAGCATTTTTTAGGGAGCTCAGGTTTAAAGAAAGCTGTTACATATCATAGTTACATGAGTTGTCAGTATTGAAATACTGTAAATGCACAAAAACTCTGATATGAAGTGGATTTGAACTTCTGAAACCGTGGCTACCAGCAAACAGGTATTTAGCCTTCAGAGAGTCAGCTTTGTCTGAGTAGTGTCTAATACCTTCAGAATTGTTATTTTCAGGAAACAAATTTTGTAGAAGGTTAAGCATGTTCATTTAGCATGCATTATTACAGTATCTCTTTTGCATCTCCTCCTGTTGCTTTGCTTTATCTTCTGAAGTAGAGAATAATTATGTGCTTCTGCTCATTAACTGACAACAGAAGAATTTATGGAAAGGTTTTGCATCTCTCAGAACTGAGTAATTTATAAAGATGTAGTTAAGCTGGTTTTCAGATCATAAAAGAGTGTAATCTGATACTCTGGGCCCCAAATGTTGCTTCTGTTTTCTTCATAACTGTAATATTCAGACACAGACATTTTGAAAGATGATACTGAAAGTACTTTTTGTATTTGAATAAGAAACTGACAGGCAAGCTGTTAAGTACAATGCCAAAGAAATGCTGATTGTTTGCAAACAAGTACTTTTGTCATATTTAGAAAATACAGGTTCCTGATGTTTCAGACTGACAGTGTAGCTCTTCAGTTGAGGCTTTTCATTCCATGAAGTTCAGTCCAAAATGATCTGCTTACAACAGAGCTTCAGGCCTGTGTTGGTCTTCCCTTTGTATATATTTCTCTTCCTCCTGTATCATGCTATTCAGAAAGATTTTTGGAAAGTTTTTCTAAAATACAGGAGCACATGACAATAAAGGCATTGCTCAGTTGTGTTTGGGGGAGCAAGTGGCAGTTCAGTTACTTTAAAATTCTGTTATCTTTGGCCTGGTTTCACACTGATGTGACCCTTTAGTGTGACCCTGGAGACCCTGGAGTGACAGGAAAAGAAGGAAAAAAGGAAAAAAGCTCCAAGCATTGCCAGTGTCACCATGGCATAGACTTCAGACAGCACATTTTTCTACAGCTTGTGACATCTTGCAGAGTTTAGCTCTGCCTTTTAGCTCACTGAAATATGGACCTGCTGGCTGTGGAGGGGATTGTTTGGTCATGGGCCCCTTGTCTTCTAATGAGCTGAGATTTCTGATGCTTTCACTGATGGAGGGAGTTGGGCCCTGGATTGGGATGAGCCCCTCTCTCCATGGTGTGGGTTCATCCTGTAGCTTTGCTCTCCTGGGGTCGCACTGTGGCTGCAAGGGTAGTAGAGCAGATGAGTGTCTGATGTGTGCTGCTTTTGCAGCTGATTCCCATTGCATCCTGGCCTGGATGAGGAGGTTTTTCCACAGAATGTGAGCAATTGGGAGTGCAGGTGTGAGAGAGGATGTGTGAGGGTGAGCATGTGTGTGAACACAGATGAGGGAGAGGAAAGATAAAGAGCTAGAGAGGGAGGGAGGAAGCACGTAGAGGAGTAAGAGAACACTTGAAAATCAGAGCTTTTGATTTAAAAAAAAAAATCCAATATGGCTTTAATTATAGTCATGCTGCTGGCACCACCTTAATATATATTTAATTAATCAAAAATGATCCAACTTCAAACATTAGAATTCTTGCTCTTTAGAGATTCTAAAGAAACTGAGTAAATATTGTCAGCCGTGGTGCTGGGAGGGGGAAAGAAAAAGAAAAGAGGTTTGAAGTGAGTCACAATCCATTGTGAAAGGTACAGGAATCTTCATAAAAGCACTAAATAAATAGAGTGTGCAAGGGGCGGGGGCATGGAAAATTCTGTACCTACCTGAATAAAACAGGGTTGTTAACACAGGAATCTTGGCAAGCTTAACCAGAATTCTAGTGTCATGTTTTAAGAGACACTTTAAGATCTCTCAGCTCTTTGTGGAGCAGTTTATAAGAAAACAAAGGAAGGCAGAGAGTACCTTGAAGGCCATCGCAACAATATAAAGGCTACCCCTGAAAAGTGCTCTTCCACAAAGATGAGCAAACTACAATACATGCAGCCAAAGCAAGCCAAAAAGGGAGGAACACAGTGAAAGAAGTAAATTGAAAATCTTAGGGATGTAAAAATACCATGAGTTCAACAAAATAATCCGACATAAATGGTTTATTAAGCGTAGGTCCTGCCTTGCAGCAATGTTTTGTAAAGTGAACAGTGTATTACTGTCTATGTGCTGGCATGGAGACAACCCCTGCACCTAAAGTTACTCTGGAAGCCTCCCAGGGAAGAGGCAGAGTGCTCTCAAAGTTAGGACTGAGCTGTTTGCTTTTTATCCTAGATAAATAGAAATGGAGTGTTAAACTGCTGAGCAGGGTTCTTGGGGTTCCTTTCACTTTTGAGGCTAAAATAGGCTTTATCTCAAAACACACAACTGGAGAAAAAAAAAAAAACAACCAAAAAGTTTCCCAAGTGCTTATGGCTATCTGTAAAACAGTTTGCAGTTTGTGAGGTTGAAAGGCTGTGTTAAAAAGAACTGTGATCTGGATGGATTAAAAGCTGAAATGTGCATGATTCATGACTTTTCCTCCAGTTCTCAGTACTTATAGATGCATTAAACCAGCATACCAAACCTTTGTGTTTCTGAATGACCGTGACACAACAACATGTTTGAATTTCACTTGTTTACCTCAAAATTACTCCCATGCCTGGGCCAGAGCACAGCTGACCTCAGCTATGGGATTGAATCTGCCCTTACTGAAAGCTAAAAGGTGGCTTTGCATTTTGTAAGACTCAGGAAAAAATATTGCCCTTCTCAACAGAAGTTTCTGTTCATAAACTCACCAGGGAAATAGAGATGGGAAATAGAGATGTGCTGGTTTGCATAACACTTGGAGATTTTGTAAATATGAATGATAGATGTAAGCAAACTGTTGTCCTTTGTGAATTGCCTTTAGTTGCAGTCGTGGTTTCATTAGGTTCCTCCAGCACTGACTTGTGTTTCTAGCATTGATTGGGATACTCTGCAGATAATTGTCTCGCAGGTGGCAAAGTCGGAATTAATCCATCAATTGGTTAAATTCCACCTAGTCCAAATAATCCTGTTAGTAGCTGTTTTGCCCTTTCAGCAGTCACTTTAATTAATATACAGGGTTGTTCAGGCAGTCAGGGTTCTGTGCTGCTAATGCAGCCAGTGATTGTTTTAATTTTAAATTAAGATTAATTTGTAAGGGTCTCTTTTGTCCCGTGTCAAACACCTGGAGCAACCTTTTAAAAACTGGTAATCAGTTTACCACCAGCTCTTTTTCTGCTTTATCTGCTGTGACATTCTTGTCTAGTTTTGTCTCTCCCTTTGGAGTATGCTGGTACTTCAAGGATGTGTGTAACTAACTTCTGAAATGAATGGGACTCCCCATGAGAAATTGATTCCTCTGTGTCTGATTACAGTATTAGGTTACGAGTGGCAGTCTTGTGGCAAAGAAAACTTTCACATCTATTCTAAGCATGAAAGTAATTTATAAAGCTAATTGCAAATGCTTGTTAAAACTTCTGAATGACAAGATTTTCATCGAGTTTTTCAAGAAGTTTTTTTTGTTTGTTTGTTTGGTTTTTTTGGGTTTTTTTGCAGAGGAGCAAAAATGTGAATATGCATTTTCTGTATTTGGGGAAGTATCTGCTCAAAATGAAACAATCAAGTTGCTTTACTTGATTTCTTCTTGTTTTGGCAGCTTTCTGTACCCTCAGGCTAGAACAGCTCTGTTCTGTTTCTTTCAGTGGCAGAAACTCAGGGAACAAAAACCTGGAAGTATCACCTCAAACCATTTTTCAGCATCCAGAAAAATGAAACCCAAGTTTTCACTTTGCTTTGAAAGTTCACAGTAGGTAAATTGTGATATTTGATAAAGGTGGCTTCTAGAGAGAAGTTGTTTCTGTCAGAGTTAAATAACTTCTGACTGACTTAACAGGAAAGCAGGAGGCTTTGAGACAGTATTGAGTTCTTCAGCAGTGATTTAGAGCCTCTCTAGAGCATGTGGTTTCAAAGATGCTGTTTCTTATAAGAAGATAAAATGCTAATCAAATAGATGAGCTACAATACAAAGGCAAGTCTTATGGGGCAGGTAGCTTTGATTCTCAACTTCTCTTGCCTTTGGATTATTCTTGCCACAGCCCTAACATTCTAAGCTAATGCAGGCATAATTAGTTTGGCAGAATTCAGGGTCAGGGAGCTGATGTCCAATGCACATTTGCACCATGTATTGCCATATGTGTGGTTTTGTTTGGTTTATAACAAAGTATAGTACTGGAACCTGTGTTCATTATTTCCTCTTCATCAAGTATTTCCAGTCCTTTATTGCCAACCCCCATGGCACAGCTTTGCCCAATGAGGTGTTCATTATAGGTTTTATCAGTATTAAAGCTGCATCAGTTGAGTCTTACTGGCATGCAGGGTCAAGCAGGCTGCATGGAGAGTGAAAAGTTCAGCCTGGTCAGCAGCCTTCTTCCTCTGTACAGCTTGGGAGAGAGTTGCTTGCTAAGAAGATTTATTTAAAGTGTCTGTGCAAAGCACTGGGTGGAAGGCTTGCTACAAACCTGCATCCTCACCTGCTGTTTCTCTGAAGTTCAGTTATTTTAAAGTTTATTATAAATCATGTAGCATTGCAGTAGCACCAGGCAGGAAGAAACCTTGTAAATTTGGTTTGTAATTTTGGTTTGTGAATATATAGTCTGGGAACCCGAAAAGATCTCCTGGAACTGTTCTATTTCTACTACTTCATTCTTAAAATACCTCCTTGCTTTTGTCATACTATACAGCAGTGTTTTTACAGCCTGAGGGAGTGTGTGTGTTCTCAGGCTGTTCTCCATTCTCCTGCTGTAAGTGGCACACTTTGCTGACCTGAGCACACTCAACCAAAACCTCAGTGTCACCCTGTCCCTGTAAGAATAGGGACAGCTGAGTTTGTCAGCTGGAAGAGGGAAAACCCTTGTTGCCTGGAGGGCAACCCTGTGTCTGAAAGAGATGTCAAGATGCAGAATAAATTAACGAGAATTTTTTTTCCAAGTTCCTAAACAGTCTGGAAGGAGCAGATCTGTCTCATGGATTCTGCATGTGCTGACAGCCCCTGCATCTCTTTGGTGAAGCCTGGACAAATGTGTGATCACATTTTTATCAGTCATTTCTCTAGACTGTTTGATTATCCCCACCCCAATGTATCTGTTCCCCACACCAGAACTATTACTGGGGAAGAGAAAAAAAAACCTCAAGAATCAGAAGTAAAAAGCTTGAATTACCCTGAAATACCTTTCCTGGAGCAAGTGCCTACCCTGATGCCATGAACATGAGCTGAAATTCTTTCCCAAAGCCACTCCATCATTCACATATCCAGGGAACCCTCAAATAAGTGGGCTTTGTGCCAAGGCTTGCAGATGTGTCTGAGGAGGTAACTTGTGAATTCATAGATGGTTTTCCCTCCACCCAGAGTTCTTTTATTCTCCCCAGTGCTCTGAGGATAGGGATCAGATTGTTCCTATTTCCAGGAATCAAAATTCATAAATGCAGTTAAATTCTGAATACTGCCAACATGTGGGTAATTGAAGTGTAGCAGTGGGTGGTTCTCTCAGCAAACACCTGGTTCCTTTCAGTGTGAGCTTTGCTTTTGCAAATTTTGCTCTCAAACTTCCTTTCCCCTTCCTTCTTGGCTTCTTCACTCTGCACCTACCATACCAGCACAATGCTGTTTTTTAATTTCCAATTGTCATATTTCCCAGGATAGTGTTAGACTCTGCTTACCTGTTGTTTCTGTTGTGGGTGGGTTTTGCTTTGGCAGATGTATATTGAACAAAACAAGATGAAAAGACAAAGTCAGTTGCTTCTGCAAAATGCTGCTCCTGATCAACAGCTTTTGAAGGCTTTGGATGACAATGCCAAGCTCACCCATGCATTAGAAGAAGAGAGGCTTCAACACCAACAAAAGGTAAATCAGGAACTTCTCACAAAGAGGTCTTTGAAAGCCTCCCAGATTGAAGAAGTGCCATGTATTTGTTACATTCAGAACTATTTGAGATATTATCCCCTAGAAGAGTTTACAATCTGAAAAGTAAATTTTGTGGAATACTGTGATTCCTTCCTTCTGGTTCCCTGGTAAGATGTGAGTGAAAAACCTGAAGGCTTTTCAGCCTGAAGGCTCTGATTAAGTTAAATATTTTATTCTGGATGCCAGTAAAGCACAGGCTTAGTTACAAGCATTACCTGAAGTACCATTAAATGAAGAAATGGAGGAGGGTATTTTGGGTGTTGAGTCAAATAAAGGCTGTTTTGGTGAGGTGAGCTAAGACCAGGTGGGCAGTTACCATCAGTATGTTTGCTTGCTTGCTAAAGAAGTAACCATGCACAGGGAAGAACCAGACTGCTGGAGCAGGGAAATGTGAGGTGAACTCTGCAGAATGATATGATAGGATCTGAAGTGCTAGAATCTAAACAAATATTCTCTGAAACTAGACTAGATGAGTCTTTAAGTGGGAGAAATTACCATTGCTTCACTGGAAATGAGTTTTCCCTTAGTTGTGAGGCCTGTTCTTAAAACTCTGGTAATTGATCCTAGGAAGCAGTTCCTGTGCTTTCATCAATGCAGCACTGCTAAGACCCTCTGTAATCTCACACACCTCTGAATGAGAATTTTTGAAAAATAGTTGCCAACTCACAGAAAACCTCTGTATCTTTGGATCCTTGAACTCTAGGGCAAAATGTTTATGTTCAGGGAGTTGGAAAGTGATTGCCTCTCTGCACCTGAATGCTGCCTCTGAACCTGATATTCTGTTAGGTCACTCACTGGCATCTGCATGAGTTGAGACAAGGGAGTTTAAATAACCAACCTGTCAGTGGAAGCAGTCAGTAAGAGAAAAAAATGTTCTTGGCCTTCAAATGAAAAAAGGTTTGAAATTAAATTCTAATTGTATGATAAAAACTATAAAAAGGGAACATCTTGTAGCCTAAGTACTTTGGAGCTGAAGACTTATTCTTGGAAAGACATGAAACAAGTTAGGATCATAATAGAAAATTCTGATGTCTCTCAGAAAAATCTGTCAAATTCATTAAAAATTTTCCTGTCTCTGGGAGTTGTATTTCAGTCCTGTACTCTACCACCATGTTTTCAGGAATAATAGGTTACTTGTCAAAAGGAAATACCTGTTCCTGTAATGAATGCTATTGTTTGCCAACTGCAGATCAAAGAATTGGAAGAGCAGCTAGAGAATCAAGCACTGCATAAAGAGATTAATCGTCTTAAACAGCAACTAGAACTTTTGGAAGAAGATAAAAAGGAATTAGAGCTTAAGTGTCAAAACTCAGAAGAAAAAGCTAGAGACCTAAAGCATTCAGGTAAGCTAATGTAATAGCTTTCATTTTAGAGATAGAGTTGGGGTGAGAGATGCATGTCTGATAATTTTATATATGTTACATTTGAAAAGCAGCAACTTTTGTGTAGCTGAGGCCCAAACCTGTGCTTCTCAAGACAAAATACAGCAACTGCCTTCAGCCACAGAACAGTCATCTCTGGAATGTGTCTCAAAGAATAACCTTGCAAACCTTATGTTAAAGTATAAAAGTACAGTCATTAGATTGTTTAGATTGTCCTGATTTTTAAATTTCAAGGTTAAGTGTTCAAGATTGTCATTTTAATTGGAATCTGTTGTTATGAGAACAAAGAATCATATTCACTTAGGAAATCATATGCTGCACTGCTGCCATAATTCTTACTGTATTCAGAAGCTATTGCTAAGAATTTTTTGTAACAAAAAGGAATTTCAGACTTCTTCAGACTTTTTCTTCAGAAACTTCAGACTTATTCTGTTTCTGCCCTTCCCCAGTTAATTGCATTTGACAACATCTCAAGTACAGAAAAGTAAGTTCCTCATTTTTAAATCTGACACAAAAAAACAGGAGAAAAAGAAACTGGTTTGCCCACTGCCAAATTTTGGTTATTTTTGGGTGAGAAAACACACCAAAGTCCATCAGCAAGACACAGAGATGAGACTGGCAGCAGAAAATGTTCATTTCTCTCATCTCTTTTGAGTTCATTCTCCAGTACAACCACAGCAGAAATGTGCTAAATTTTTCCTTGCTCTATCATTTTATATGAAGAATCCTTTATGAGAAACAGCATCAGTTTATTTTTCAGGTGGGAAGCAACTGGTTTAATGAGAATCCTGTGCATCTAGGACCTTGTTCTTGGTAGCATGCTTGCCAAAACCAGGACTTTAATTGCATGGTTTAGTCTTGTTGTTTACTTTGTAGTTAATTAGTAGCATTTTTTCCTTAAACCATAGGAGGTTTGCTTTACTCACTCTAGTTTGCTTTATTGATCTTGTGCAGTTGATGAGCTTCAAAAACGAATACAGCAGTCTGAGAACCCTCCACCACCTCCTCCCCCACCACCTCCTCCTCCTTTGCCTCCTCCCCCTCCTCCTAACCCTATAAGGTAAGTGCTTAAACCAAGGCTCACAGCAGCAATGCTTTACTGAAGCTGAATGCATTACATGAGTTTGCATCCAAGCAGGAAAAGTGTCTCTAAAGAAAAAATGCTTTTTCTGTCTGTCTTGGCCTCCTTACCAGCAGGACAAGCTCTCTGCCCTCAACCTGCCAGCAGGATGACACCAATTTTGAGCAGTGCCTGCCTTGCCAAGCCTAACAAATTCTCTAGGCTGTGACTTTGGAGGGGGAGGGATACCTGTCTCCTCTAGATTTAAGAGGTTATTTTTTTTCTATTCACCTGATAGCTGTAATTACAGACTTGTGAAGTGCTTGTCTGAATCTGCTGCTAAGAAAACCCCTTTGAACAAAAAGGATGTGTTTGATTACTATGTGTCACATCCCATTGGATCTTGGTGATGAAAATGCAGATTCCACTGAGTTCTCACAATTGCTTTCCTAAGTTAAAAACAAAAAAACCCAAACAAACCACAAACCCAGAAAATCACCACACCATCATCAAGCAATTTTGTACAAAATTATCAAAGTTAAGCCTAATTTTTTAAAAGGACCATAAAGGAGACTAAACAATATATAATGTGTCAGGCATTAGATTAATTAATTAACTGAGCCCCAAAGCATAATTTGTTAATTTTAGGAACTCAGCTAATCTTATTGGCTGCTTGGTTTTAAAAATAAATGGGCTTTGACGACACTTTCTAACCTTATATAAGAAATTACACTCAGGAGTATTATTAACTACTATGTGAAATGTATGAATAGAGATGATTACTAGAGAAAATCCATCCCTTTGTGCATGTTGCTTTGTTTTTACAAGTCCAAACTAAACATTTTCTGAACAATTGTGTTTGGTCCTTGTATGTCTGTTAACTCTTGGCTTGCTGGCTTCATTCTCACTTATGTGTAGCATGAATTAGCTGTGTGGTGATGTTCTCAAGGTTGGTTTTTTTTAAGTTTGTGCCCTTAATTACTTGCACTATTCATTTTAAGCCCTGTAGTAGTTAAATCAGAGTATTTCCTTCAGGCACTGTGAAGTTTATGGTGTGTGTAGAAGTGGTTTCAGAGGCCAGGTGTCAAAGCTTTACTGGAAGGACACAGTTTTGACCCTCTAAGTCAGGGAGATCACTTCAGTCTATAGGTTGCAATGTTCAGTAGTGAGCTATAGACCCTACTGACACAACAGCTTTGCAGAGGAGCTTTACTTGGGCTTTAGGATGAATCATTTCCTTGCTTGGACTTTTATGTTGTGACTGCAGTGACAGGATAATTATTTGACACTGTAAGAAGATTACAAACTTGGAGTTGGTGTGGAGAAACTGATCACCATATTTAAGCGTCCTCTGTAGAATAATACTTCACTTCTATATCTGCAGCTCTTCCTTATATTATGCTGAAGGAGCTTCAGTTTATCATGTGTCACAATGAGACACTGTCTTTTAATATTCAAATCTTGCAGTGTTTTGATTTGTGCCTAATGTCTGTTAAAAAGAAATAAATTTCTCCAGTGCATTTTGATGGGAGGCAGAGTAGGGGTAATTCAGTACATAGACCTGCATTCAAGAACTGTTAAATGAGTCTTTTGTAAGTATCTGTATAATCAAGCTGTTTGTGTGTCATGTTCAGGTTGATCCTAACAGCAGTTTCTCCCCCAAGGTCTCTCATGTCAATGATTCGCAAGAGATCTCACTCCAACACCAACGTGAGCAAGAAGGAGAAACCTCCCCAGCAGGAGTCAGGTACAGCTCATCCTCTCACAGGTCGTGTGGATTGTTCACTGGGTGCTGCAGATAAAGCTAATGAGGCTGAGCTGGGTGTAGATAGTGATGGGAATGCTTCTAGACTGTCCCAGCGTGTTCATCCACCTTGCAGACCAGAAATGTCACTGCAGCTCAGTCATACGTGCTCTGAGATGGGAAGTGGAATCTCTGGCACTGTAACATTAGTACTGCAAGCTTCCTTGAGATCCCTTGGAGCCATCTACACCCCCATGACCGAGCTGGTGATCAGCATCCAATTTATTTTTCCAAATGGATTTTGGAATGAACAGTCTTCAATGCTGCAGCTCAGAAACCTTAAGGGAAGACCTAGCACTTGCTGTAACTGAAAGAAGTTCTTGTCTTCCTACTTCTGGCTTTTTTCCTGATTATCAGATGTGTCATTGAGCTGATTTCATTCCCTGATGAGGCAGGAAGTATTAGGTATCTTTTTTTTTTTTTCTTTCCCCTTGGGAGTGAGTAGTCATGTTTATTATAGGCTCACAGAAGATAAGCACTTATCTGGGTCTGGTGATGTGCTGGGTGAAACAGGATGGTTTGGTTTAGGCCCCATGCTGTTATGCTGACCCCATTGTAGGCAGCTTGGTCCTGCCTGTATCAGTTGCACTATAGCAGCATTGAGAGACTCAACTCCAGCATTTAGTTTCAGCTACATCATGTCCTGGGCTTTGCACTTGCACAGATTACCTGGAAGAGGAAGAAGAACAAACCCAAAAAAGCATTGAGCTCAGAGCAGGTTATATACAGGATAATACAGAGAAGTTTCCAAATGGTTTCTTGATTGTCACATCCTCTGACTAGAGCTTCTCTGCACAGCCACTTTGCTAAATGCTTCAGTTTTCATCCTTCAATTAATATCTTACAAAATTACCACTCAGAACTGACTGTGATGCTAATCCTTTAATAGTACTGCAAACCTAAAACAAAACAGAATCTTGCACTAAGGTGGCTCTGCATGCAAAGTAACAGCTGAAATTACATTTTATTGTTGTTAATGGAAGTTGGAAACTTAGTAGGTTGAGAGCAGGAGTTAAGTAGAGATTTACAAGTGATCAGGAGTGCTTGAAGAGTCAGAGCTACTTAGACAGGCACTGCAAGTTAAATAACCAAGGTTTTTCTTGCTGTTTCCCTATTCCATCTGAAACAGCAGGAGTTTGTTTGTAGTGAATTGCTTAACTCATTTGCTGCCACTTAAACAAAGAAGGGGGCTGGGGAAGGGGACCTGGCTGAAATTATAGGATATAATAGGATATAACTGCTACAGAAAAAATTGCTGTTAGCAGACTAGTGGTGTGTAAGCATGGATGGATTGTTGGGTGGGACCAACAGGCAGAAAAGGGGGAAAGGGAGTATTACCCTTCCCATCCTTCCCACTCTTCAGATGATGATCCCAGGAATGGGCAGGTCTTTAGGGGATCTTTGGTAACTGGTAAGTAATTAGTGAAGGGACCTTGTTCCAAGATCTCTGATGAAGAGTCAGTCTTGTCTTTCAGTAAAAGTTCAATTGCTTTGCCTTCGTTTATCAAGTTTCCTTACCTTGAAGCATCCTAGATGTTTTGATTACACCTTTTTGTTAAGGCTGTTACAAACTGTGATTGCAGGAAATACTATGAAATTCACTGAAGTTCTCTACACCCCATTCTTTCATTATTTATTAGCAAACTTTAACAGTTCTGACCTTTCTTCAATCACATATAAACTGCTTCTCTTAATAGTTGAGCTATACTTAAAAAAAAAATAAAGGGGGGAAAGTTCTTTCTTGATTTAGTTATATCCAACTTGAGGCTTGTTTTGACCCTTGTTAAGGACTGAGAATGAGTGGTTTCTATCCCATACCACCAATTAAGCTTTTATATTTGAAACAACCTGTTTGTGAAATTAAAGCCTGACATTAAATCGCTTTACAATACAGAAACTGCATTTCTGTGAATCATCAATAGTACCCTGACAAGTGAGAGAGCAAAAGTCTATTTAAAATTCCTGTTATGTAAGGTACAACATTGTGGCTTTGAATAGCTTCAACCTTATTTCTCCATGTATTTGCTTCAAGTACTTTTTTTTTCCCCTTTTTGGTATGGCACATTAAGTGTCTTGTGTTACATTATGGAGAACACTGATAAGTTAACAGGTATTGTTTAGTTTCATCACATGGCTTCTCGTGTCATCTGAATATGTTACATCCTTGGTACTGAATCTCTTGAAAAAGCAACCATTTCCTTTCATGGTATTGAAGTTTTGCCCTTTAACTCAATGTAGTGTTCTTTAAATGTGTATTTTAGTTCACTCTGAGATGCTGGTGGATTGTTCCAGCAAGGTTCTTAAACCCATGTGAAACACAAGACATGTTTGGTACTCTTGTGGTGGCCTGCATATAGGTCTCCCCATGGGACATTCTCAGCTTCTCCTGTGCCACTGAAGCTGTGGAAATTTCTGCTGAGACAGAGTGAACAGGTAGAGTGAAAGTGGGGCTGTATTCTTTGGCCCTTGGGTCTTCAGCCTGTAGCAGTGAGCTGTTGATACAGGAGTAACTATAATAGGAGTTTTCCATTTTTCAGGACTGCATTTTTCTGTCCAGACTTCTGCAGGCACTGCAGTTTGGTGGGTGCAAAGTCTACAGCTGCATCCTCAGTGTGTATTGTATTGGCATTGTAAATGTATTGGCATTTGTTCCTTGGAGAGCTTGTGACAGTTCAGCTGATAGCAAAGATAACTACTAGTGTGGTATCCAAAGCTGGGATTCCTGATCACTAGAAATGATGTTTCTGTATTCTGCTACCGTGTTGCAGGATGAAACATTGAATCATAGAATGGTTTGGCTTGGAAGGAACCCTAAAAATCATCTAATTCCAACCCTCATGCCAGGGACAGGGGCACACTTCACCAGACTAGGTTGCTCCAAGTCCCATCTAACCTGGCCTTGATCACTCTCAGGGCTGAGGCATCCAAAAGCTCCCTGTGTAACCTGTTCTGTTGTCTCACCTCTCTCACACTGAAGAATTTCTCCCTAATGTCTAACCTAACTCTGCCCTCTCCCAGTTTAAAACCATTATCCATTGGCCTGTCACTACACACCCTTGTGAACAGTCCCTCTCCAGCCTTCCTGGATCCCTCCTTCAGGTACTGGAAGGTGCTCAAAGGTCTCCCCAGAGCCTTCTTTTCTCCAGGCTGAACAACTTTAGCTTTCTCAGCCTGTCCTCTGATCATCTTCATGGCCATTCCTCTGAACTTGTTCCAACAGCTCCGTGTCCTTCTTGTGCTGGGGACTCCAGACCAGATGTATGCAGTGTAAGCTTAAAGTGCTTCTTTGGGGTAGGGAAAAATAAGAGTTGAACAGTGGTCTTGTAAGAAAGATCCTGAAAAATAGGCCTATATAGTTGTGCTTATCATTTACATTTTTAATAAAACTGAGAAAAAGCATGAATTTGGGTATTACATGAGCAATATGTGTCACGTGCAGGCAGGAAGACCTAGTGCATGGAGTATCACCAAGTACATTGTGTATGTAAATGCTGTTTCTTTATTAAAATTATTTTTTTATTATGGTAACTGTCTGCAAATGGCAAGTAAGCTGTTCAGTAGGTTATCTGTTGAACATGTTTTTTTCTTTGTACTGTTCCTCTGTAGTTCATGCCTGGAGTGTGATATGCTCTTTCATTTTTGGAATAGGTGAAGAAGTTACAGATCTGAAGAGACAAGCTGTTGAAGAAATGATGGACAGAATTAAAAAGGGAGTTCATCTGAGACCAGTCAACCAGTCAAGCAGGCCTAAAACAAAGGTTTGGAATAAATAACAGAGTAGCTAAATACAGTAATTTACATTGAAAACCAAATCAGACTTTCTGTAACACATTCAGAGGAATGCATTTGCCCCATCTCATTTGCTTTGCTTGATTTTGAATAAAATTATTTAGACCAGCATGAATCTGAAGAACAGAAAAAGAAGTGAAGCCAAGAGTAAGTAAATAGAAGGCCAGTTTCTATTTGGCATAGGAAGGAACTGAAAGCAAATATCTTGTAAACTACTGAGAAACAAAAATCATGGAGACAATAAGGGAATTGGTTAAAGGGGGTGATCAAGAAGTAGACTGCATTTAGCAGTGTTGCTTCCTTTTATTCAACACTAATACTTCAATGTGGCAACTGTAAAATATTGCTTGCCATCTTCACAAAAGCACAATTTTTCTTTATGTTTGGGCTGTGATTCACAAAGACTTTTCCCTTCTTCTGTATGAGAAAGTCAGCTGAATGTCAGCCATGGACTCATGAGAGGAGAAAGCAGAGGAATATAATGCAAATGCACACCTCGTGCAATGGCTGTCTTCAAGTACAGAGTCTGTTGTGAGCCCCTTCAGGTGTTTTTGTAACATGCATGTGTTGTGTTTGTTTACAGCCAGAAACACCAAAGCCCTCTGAAAGTGCAATGAAAGAATTAAAAGGGATTCTGGTAAGAAAATGTGTAGTTTGTATTTCGTTTTTTTCCCTTCTCATTGAAATGACAGGGCCATCTGTGCAAAAAATTGCTGAGTGTTTGAAAATTCTGCTTTAGTGTTTTGGTTTGAAGCTGTAGAGCAGTTCTGGAGTGAATCACCGGGTTCCATTTTCATCCAGCTTAAAGACTGGTTTTGGTCTTGCTAACAGAATTTGTTTTGGAGAAAACTAGCCTGGTAACTCTGCTCTGGATCTGTGTGTTCCTGCTACTAGAGAGGATGTTACGGGCTGCACCTGCCATAGGTCCTTTGGAAACTTCCCAAGTTCTCAGTGAGAATGCTTAGGGAGGGAGAGGCAGCTGAAAACATCTACTCCAAAGGCCCCTGAACTGCACATGTAATAGATGTAGGGTTCATGTCATCAACTCCTCTCTCCTGAAGCACCTCATTTCTTGTTAGTGTAGACATAGACTAAGTGTAGAGCAAGAGGTCTGTGGTTTGCAGTTATATGTAAAGAAACCTGGATAGCTGTCTCCATACCCAGTTATCACTGAGTAAAAACATTAGACTTTGTTTTATTCCTGCTCAGAGCAATGCTCTATTTGCTGCTGGTCTCTCTTTTGCTCATATAGTGCATTTCTTACTTAACTGCTTGTTTATTTTGCACAAGTGCTAAAATGCTATCTCAGTCAGAAGGAGCTGTAGTTCTTGCTCTCTGACCCTGAAGCTTTTAAAGTTGAAGTGCAGCTTTGGCACATCAGGTGAAATTTTGCCTTTGGAAGGTGAAAACCAGTGAAATTCTGCCCACATTGAAGCAAAATGCTTCACGTGTGCTCCACAGAAGGTAAGGCTACTCATGCTAATCATTCTAATCATTCATGATAGCACCTAAACAGCCCTTACAAAAGTAACTTCAGTATTGTGTTGAGGGAAGCAAGAGAGCACAGCAAAGTGTAGCCACAGCCTGTGCTATGATTCAAAATTATGTGTGGCACCAATGACATTTTAAACTTACTGTGCTCCAGTCATGTGAAAGCAGGGGAAGAAGGGAAGAAATCAGCTAGAGAGCCTCCAGACCTAAATGCTGAACTAATCAGAGAGAGACATAATTGTGTGGAGATAAATAGAAAAGCAAAATGAAATACAACATAGATATTATGTCTTTAAATGGAACTCTGTACCTGTCTGAGTAGTTGGATGTGGTGTGCTGTTCAGAATCATTCAGGGTTAGACTCAACCATCCTGCTGAAGGTCCTTTCCTTCTCTAATAGCTGTTTTATTTCTGTGACTGTATCACTGACATCAGGGGAAACTTGATTATGTGCTTCAGAGGGAGCAGGAAGAAACCTCCAGTCGCTGTACTTCTGTCTCTAGCTTGTTGCTTTTGAACCCTTCAGGATATTTGCAGTGTAAGACAAACTACATAAAATCCATTTCCAGTCTATTCTTGAGACCCATCATTATGCACAGTCAGACAACAAACATGGGGGTGGGATGTGATGGAGTAAACATTTGTTGTTACTATGCTAATTATGCATTTCCTGGAGACCTCCATGTAATTGTTACAAGGAAAAACACAATTTTGTTCTGTAAATTGCAGAGTTTGAGTGATTCCATTGCTCAAGTTGCTTTTGTACATGTATGTTTGTACAGGTCTGGAGCATACTACTTATTAATAATGTACCTGCTCAGTCAGATTTCAGATAGCTGCCAAAGAAAATGTTTAACTTAGGGGTGGGGAGGTGAAGAATCTGAGTTACTTTGCTGGTATCTTGAAAAGTAGTACAGTTTTTGTAACTTTTGATGCCATTTCCTTTTGTCATTTGCTATTTCTGATCAGAAGTTATGTGCTTATCAACAAAAGATGTTAATAGTATGTTATTTTTGCTCTGGAAAAAAAAAGCTGTATGAGCCTGGCATGTTTTGGAAGACTGAATTAACAGGATTCGTGGGGGCTCCTAAAGATGGCAGGACTCAGAGGGAGAATGAAATAGCACATGAGGGCCCAAATTTTCAGTTGCATTATAAATATTTTGAGGAAGTTTTACAGTCAAGTGGGTGCTGATCCAGTAACTGGCTGCTGTCAGCTAGGAAATGCATGCAGTGTGCACTGTTTGCATGGCAAAATTCCTGTGGGAAACCTTAGGAGGTTTCAGGCTTTAATTAAAGCCTTCCCCCTCTGTCTCTCCCATTAAGAAAAGTGCTGCTGTGCTTCCAGCTTCACTGATACAAAATACTAACCTTGGGATAAGGCAATGATAGCATGCAGGTTTATTTTATATGCATAAAAAACTGTTTCAACTTGAGCTCTAATTCTCCATAAGAAAACCCGTGAAGTATGTGGATATCAGGGGATGTTTCAGCTATGCTATAGGATATAAAAACATGCTGCAGTTGCAGTTAGTACCTATTGACTTCTGCAGATGTGTCCAGGATGCAGGAACACAGGGGAATACTAACATATAAAATGTACTGGAGCAGGAAAATACGGATCTGTTTTTGCTTATGGGGGTTGATTGTGGGCATGGTATTGCTTCAACAGATTTTTAACATTCTCTGAATGTTAAGATGGAGATAGCTGCCTGGCAGTTCCCTGTAAACATCAGTTTGTTCATTAGTGACCCAGGGCATCTTTCTTAAAGCTGGTATCAGCCTTTAATGTTTTAAGGGAGGTTAATCCCTACATTGGGAAATCCAAGCAAAGGGAGGAGTGGGGAGCTGAGCCCATGGTGCTCTCTGTTGTACCAGAGACAATGCTCTACACCCTGGTCTAGCACTGCAGTGCCTTTTCTGTGCTTCTCACGTTGTGCATGTGGGATGTTTGGCAAAGCACAGTAGCTCCTCAGAGAGCTTTTCATGCCTGCTTCTTGCCATAGGAAACACTGAATAAATCCACGAGTTCCAGGAGTTTGAGGTCCCTTGAAACAGAGAGCAGTGAGACAGAGCTGGAACGAGTTCTGCGGCGCCGGAAAGTCACCACTGACCAGGACAGTGGTGGTAAGTGACAGGAATCCTTCATTGCCTTCTTCATTTCCCTGCATTAAATTACTCCTGAAGCTCTACTTTCCCCTCCAGACCACTGCCATTTCAGCCTTTATGGAGAACCCTGCTTCTTCCTTCTGTACTGAGTTGTTCCGCATAGCACTTGTTGCTTTTCATCCCTGTTTTCTGCCTGTCAGGATATTCTGTGCACGTGGCCAAAGATACACCAGTTCCTAGTGTCCTGCCTGGAGACCAGAGGCTGTTACTGGGGTTAATGGTCTAAGCCAACTGTGAAAATATTTCTGAAAGAAATTCAAAATTCCCCTTTGATTTTTGCAGTTCGTTTGAATTCTACTGTGTGTACGTGTTGCTTCTAACTCAGTCAATCTAGATAACAGAAGCATTAAATTTTCTTTGGGTTTTAGGTCCCACTGGAACTCTGGCTACATCAGAATCAAAATCTTTGCCTGTGCTGGGTTCAGGAGCCAGTGCTGCACAAACAGCATTGAACAAGAAAGACCTGGAGACAGAATTCAGCTCCAAAGTCCCCGACTCAGGTCCTGTCTCCAGCCAGCCTAAGGGAGTCCCGGGCTCCAAGCTGACATTACAGTAAGTAGAATATGGATTCTTATATGTATTTTAATACCTTATCTGTTTAGCTGGTGCATTTTGAAAGTAATTTAACATCACCTCTGGTTAGCAGCATTAATGTACAGTCTGCAGCTGTTTACCACTGACTTCTGAAATGATTTGCAGTCTCACATGAGGGTAGAAATTCAGTTCTCTGTAATAAAGCTCTCTTCCTGTAGAATCTTTGAACAGTCTTCATTTCGTGTTCAAGTTCATCTTGTCTACCAAAAAAAACCCCACCCCTAAGCAAAGGATTAAATGTGTTTTCAAGGAATGGCAAGGTTTAGTTGAGGTTTTTTTTACATACCTGAAGAGGGAAGATAGTTGTGTATTCTTCTTTTTTTTTTTTTTTGTAAAAAGGTAGTTCTAGCAATTCTTTGAAAAAACAGAATCATGTAAATCATATTAGTCTGTAAGCAGGTGTGCAGGGCAGTTTCTGTTGGACTGAAATGAGTGCTAACTATTATTCTTAAATATTTGTTGCTAAAAGCTCTGAATTACTTTAAAACATCAATATTAAGATTCTTCAAAAAACCCCACCCCAAGCCCCCATTTAGTTCTGCATTTGCACAGTCAGGCAGAGGAATCTTTCAGCTGACTGAGGAGCCCAGGTGCCAATTCAGCATCAAAGAGTTAAATGTGCTTCAGAATTGTTTATTTCAGACAGATCTAGTGGAAGATTGGTTTGTTTTATAACAATACCTAGTTTCTTTTGAAATTAGGCTGTGCACTTGCTTCAGTTCTCTTGCCAGGTTGTTTGTCAGCATCACTTCAAGAAAAGAGAATAGATGAGATCAGCAGGATATGGTAATCATGGCTAATTAAACCTCTGATTTCCTGTTCTATCTGTTACAAAATGCCACCAGTGCCTGTTCTAGCAGGTCCTCACTGCTTAGTTCAAAGGAGTAAGTCACGACAAATGAGCTGGAAATTCAGTTCACATCTATTTTTATGAACTGATATGTACTTCACTCTCCCACAGGTACTTTTATTGTTTATTTTTGAATGGATAAAGAGCCCAATTTCCTTTTGTGCCTACAGTTTTATTTAATTCACAATGAGTTTTAAAAACTGAATGTCTTTTCCAATCATATGTATTTTCCCCTTTTATTTAAGTATCCTTAAAAGAAAGGTGATCTTTATTTTAATTTAGTCAGAAAGATTAATATCTGTTCAGCAGTCAATTTGACATGAATAATGCCATTGCATTTTCTTGAACACCTACTCTGACAGAAAGGTGAGGCTGTTCCTGAAAAATACTGTTTGTAGTTTGTGGATTTCTACAGTTTTGAACCAATGACCTTCATCAGAAAATACAGCAACTCCTACCACCTTTTGTCTATCTTTTATTCCACCAAACTAAGTGGAAATTGCATTTACAAGAAAGGAAATGAAGTAATTGCAGGCCCCAAGGTCTTGCAGAATGCGTGGTGAATTGACAGTGAAAAGGATCTTCTGTTGACAGTCACAGTTGTTATGTGTACTAAAAGCATATATGAAGCTCAATTTATTTCTCAGCTTGCCTATTCAGTGACAATCTAAAAGACACATTTCACTTTAATTTATCTGTTTAAAGCATTAAAACAAATGTGGTGGGCCAGATTCCTGAGTGCTGCAGGGCTTCTTTGCACCAAGTCACTGGTGTAAACCTGCTCAGTTGGAAAGGCTCATTATTGAGGGTGATTTTCCAGCAAAAGAGAAGGTGCTGGGGCTCTCACACTCCTCTGCTTCTGGGCTGGCAGGGCAGAGCAGAAACAAACCAGATGCTTCATACCACACTGAAGTGCAATTATTTTTCTTTTCCTCCTGAGTGCTGTTTGCTGCAGGGGTTATCTGAAGCAGCCTTCAGGCTCCAAGGTGTGTAAACACTGTTCTGAAGCAGGCTTCATTTGAAGCAGACACCAGAAGGAAGTTCATTTCTCTAGCATGCCTGATGCTAGCATTTTTCTGGGCTTCCCTGGGTACATCTATCCTAGCAGTTCAGTTTGGATCAGCAGACCACTTCTGAAGCAAGTCTCCCAGTTGTTCTATGCTTTGATGTATGTCATGGAGTGGTCTTAGTGCATAAACTGGATCCTTGGATTCATTGGATGAGTGAAACCAAACCAGAAGACATAATCCAGTCTTTAATGCCTGCTCCAGGGTCACACAAGAGCCAGTTCAGTAAACAAAACCCCTGAAACATGTTTTGAGGACATTGATCTGGAGCACAGGCTGCTCCAGTTGCACCATGCCATTTCCTAAAGCAGACCATGTTAGGAAACAAACTCTGCTGCTTTGACCAAGTATCCAAAATGTGCCAAAGGCACACAAAAGATTTATTGTGGCTCTCCTTCCTCCTACCTGAGGTAAGAGGATGCAGCTGTCTCATCATTTACAATTCCTTGAAATCTTGACAAAGGTGTGACCTGCTTCAGCTGTTTGTGTCAGCTCATCAAACCTTTCATAGCCCAGTAGAGGAATGCATGGCTCATAATTACCAGGAGTCCCTTGCAGTGCACTGTTTATTCTTTTTTTTTTCTGCACCTAGATTTTACTGTAGAGCTTCTTACAGAAAACCTCAGAGACAGCTGTGCAGGAGATGTTTCTCTTTGCACCATCCATTTACTCAGGTTTGTAACCTGAAGGAGGAGGTAATGCAGACATTTGAATGCAAACAGCCCTGTACATCCTTCTTTATTCATGCTGAGTAAAAAGTTGAGCTCATATGTTCTAGTGGAGAAGGGAGGTCAGGTCTGGAAAATATAGCTGTGAATAATACCTAGACAAAAGTCAGCTTATTGAGTAAAATCCTGGATACTACCCAGGTCAGGGATAGTCTAACCCCAATACTGACAAGGTAAGGAATTTTCAGCCTTTGGTTGAAGTAGGATTTGTAATCTGGTTATTCAGATGGTTAAATGTTACCAAAGCTTTGGCCTCCAGCTGTGTCAGCTGAGCCACTGGTGTGAGGTGCCAAAGGAGGGGTTGTGGAAAAAGGGCTGAAACATCAGCAGGTATGGGTTGATTCTAAAGTGTCCCTGTAGTCAAACTTAAGTGATGACAGCTCAGAGAGATGAATTTAGAGGAAAAATTTGTGTTTCAGACCACTAGGTGAGGTGGTGTTTCAGTGCAGGAGAATGTTAGAAAAAGGGTCCAAAGCCCTTGAGCAGGTGATTTGGAATGTGTGAAGTTTCAGTGTGGTGGCAGTGAGGGGGAAGACATGAATGATGTCTTGAAATTGAGGCTTTACCTCAGTATTCAGGTAACTTCCTCTGCAAATCTCTTCCCAAATGTTTAACCCAGCATGAGTGTAATTCTGCAACAATTGCTTACAAGAGATTAGGTGACAATTTGGTTCCCTTGGGAGCAAAGAGAGTTCCCCTGACTCCCTGTGGTGTGCAGACACAGAAGGGAAAGGTGTGTCTGGCTCTGCCCATCGTTTTTTTGGTGTTTTGTTTTTTTCCCCAGCACTTTGTAAACACTTTGTCTCTGAGCAGCAGAGTTCTCTGCTAACAGAGTGAACCACAAAGAGGGTTAGTCTTAATCTGATGATTTTATACAATTAAAGGATTTGTCCTCCTTCTCCTGGCTGTAATCTTAGTACCCCTGAATCATCTACCAGCTCTGCAGGAACCAGCTCAGCCCCAGCTAGACAGAACAGCAAAGGTTTTCCAGTGCAGCTTGAACATGGGCAATTTAGTTTGAACAACAAATGAGGAAAACAGTGGGATGCTCTGGAAGTTTGAGGTGTCCTCAATTTAAATTTTTTTCTAAAGTTGCTGTCATACATTTTTCCTAGTCTGCCCTTTTTGTGCACGCTCTCAGAGCAGGTAGAAGCTCTCCAAGATTCTTCATTCAAATATTTTGCCAATCTTTTTGAGATTTTCAAAAAAGCACCTAAAAATGGGAACTATTTCCATGCTAGAGATTGTCTGCAGTTCTTTTCTGCTTGCTATAATGTTAATGGCCTTTCTACTCAGCAGTATTTAGCAGAGGCAGTTCCTGGGATGGAGAAGGTTTCTTGGACTTCTTTCAGAGATGTCTGGTGTTACAGATAGTACTGGTACTGTCACATGAGGGAATCCACAGACTAATTCTCTATCATCTTTCTTTGTATTCCCTGTAATTTCCTTTTTACAAATACTATAGTGTGATGGATTTTTTTTTCATGTTCATCAAAGACTTTCAAGACTTGGAATTGTTGTATTTTTTACTACTCTTTGGTATTAACCTTTGGTCCTGTCTGTTGTATTTCCCAGCCTTCTTAAAACTTCTGAAATATGTAATCAACATATCCGGGGCTGCTGTTTTCAACTTTTTGGACTGAGGATAAAATTGACTCAGCTTTTGTGGTCTGGCATGGAACAAGAGGGGCCATGGTGACCCTGCTGGGCTGAGCCCCACTCTTCTGTATGGGCTGACACCATGGTCAGTCTGGGTCTGAGGCAGGAGAGATGAGGACACAATAACTGGAGTAAGAGCACAAGTGATGTTTGTCCTCAGTTATGGGAATCTTGTAGGAAAATGGGAATGCTGGGCTCAGGGCAGGTAGGAGTCAGGCAAATAAGCTGTAATCAATAGGGGTTGGAAAGAAGCAACTGCTGGTGAAAACCTGTCAGATTGACTTAATGCATCACATCCCATCTTTTGGAGAGTCAGGAATAGTGCCAGTGGAATTGTGTGGAGGGTTTGAAAGCAGTTTTGCTTTGAGGAGCAATGGCAGCTATTTCAGTGTCCTAGATCAGGGAGTTTACAGGGCAAAGTCTGCTCATCTGGTGTCATGTTAAGTGTTGGCTTTTGGAGCACAAATGACTTCATTCATACCAGCTCAGACTCCAGGCAGGATATCTACATGGAGCCTCCCATACTTACACTCTGTCTTTGCAAAACTCATCTGTGCTGGAATAGATTTTTACCAGTGTTTCCTAAGTATGCTGTAAATCCCATGAATTTTTCCCACAGTGTTTTCCCTGAGTGGTTTCCCCCAGCCTTCTGCTTTTGCATCTTGTAGGAAATCAGATGGGACTCCATCCAGTGAAGCTTTCTGTGATATTTTCATGGAATTCTGGTTTCAAATGGAAAAACTTCAGTGATACCATGGATAGAGCACCAAGCAAGGTTAAATGTAATACCCAGGTTATAAAACTTGGAAACAAAGAAAATCCAAGTCTCAGTTGTCCTTTTGTACTCCTATAGTAAATTATTTACAAAGGGAGTAGTGGTGCTGGTTCACAAACAGCCCATCAGGCCTAACCCTTTATTTTCACATCTTCTGTAGTTTCTGTAGATATATACATGGAGTATATTGCTTTTGTTACTCTTCCATCACAAGCAGTCCTTCTCAGTGCTCTGTGGGGCTTTGGATAGCCCATACAAATAATATAAAATGCATTTATCATCTAAATCTGGGCCACAGATCAGTCTGGATATCATGGTACAGATTTTATGTGTTTACTCATAAAAATACATGCAGACTTCTGAACATTTATGTATGAAGGAGTACAATAGAGGTAGGCTCTCAATTTCTGGCTTAAAATATACTGTTGGACAAGTAACAAGAATACTGATAGCACCATTAGCAATCTTAATGAAGGGAGAGCTTTGCATAGAGCTAAATGAAAATACCTTGGCTGGACAAATTTATAGTTGTTAAAAAATGTGGCTAACTATACCTATACTAATTGCTTTTCTCAGCTTTACTGCTAGCAGTAAAACCTGCTTTTTTTGTTTGTAGTTCGTTGCCTTTTTTGTTTTTTTTTTTAAGGAAGGACCAGAATTATCTTTATTTTTGCACTGAAACTTTATTGTGCCTGTATTCTGCTGGGGACAAACTATAGAAAATGAGCTCTGAATACCTGATAAGTAGGGTTAATAATTTTTAGCAATACCTCAGCTGTAGCAGCAGCACTGTCAGGCTGGTGCTGCAACAGTGTAAAGGATTCAAAGAAGGGAACAGGAGTACAAGGAAGTCTGAATAGTAATTTTTATTTTTATGCTTGAAACACTGATTTAATCACTGGTTTTCTCCATTAAACTTCTTTATATCGACGTCTTTCATTTTACTGTCCTTTGAAAGTGGTAAATATGATTGCCATTTTATCCATTTTTGTTATAAATGAAACAGGCTTCAGAGCATTTGGCCGTGCATCAGTTGTTGGAATGCTGCCATACACTAATGCAGACTCCCCACTGTGAGCCCAGTGAAGAATTATACTTTGATTCACCAGATTGTATTAAATAGTCCAGCTGTTGGGATTTGAAAGATAGTTACCTCCAAAGTGAAATAAAAATGAACTTGGCATTTATGGCTTTGACCATTTTTATAGTGTTGGGCAATCAGCTTTTCAGAGGTAGCACTTTTAAAAATAACCCTCTTCTGGTTACACTGCTTTAAAAAGTTTAATTTGCAGTAACATTGAAAATACCCCACCTTGTATTTTCTGGAATGATTAGCAACTTTTGCATAGAATAAACATTATTTTCTGTATGAAATCACTAGCTTCTGATGATAATCAAATGAGTCTGAAACTGTATCTATTAGCACCAATTTCTGCATTAATTAACTTATGCTGAAGTTCTAATGTTAGAGACAATTCTCGTAATTAAAGCTCAAACATGGAATTTTATTTGCTGTATCCAGTGCTTGGATAGCAAGCTGAGTAAATTCTTCCTGAAATGAGAAGTGCAGGGACTGTTGTTTCTGTGATTACTCATTTGTTTTAACCTCTACATTTACTCTCTCCCCATCAGGTGGGAGCCAGTACATTCTCCACCCCATGTTCTCATTGTTGAGTGGGGTGACCTCTTTTTTTTCTTTGTCATTTTCTTCAGGACAAAGACTGTCACAATAAAGGGTGGTTCATAGCAGATGGATCCAGTAGCTGAATTTCTTTCTCTCTCCTCCAGTTGATTCTTTTTGCTTCCAAGGGTGTTATCTTGGCAGTATGGAAGGTCACTCCCTATGAATAAGTGTGAAAAATTAAAAAATAATAAAGAAATAAGTTATAGAAAGATAAAGAAAAGGCTCTGGATGAGCAGAGAGCATTCAGCAGCTCTCTAGTTAGGCTTCCACGGAGAGCAGAGCCCCCACTCACTGGTGCCTGGAGACCCCTCCTGCACTGAGGTGTTCTGCACGAGTCCACTTTGGACATCTGTGCCATGTCCCCACTGCTGTGTGAGGCCCTGCCTAAAGGTGAGAAAGCAGAGCTTTCTCTGTAAGCACTCCTGGTACCAGCACCTCATGCCATGAGGTTCTGGGGAGCCCCCGGAGGGGTCCAACTCCCCAGGTTACGGTGCCGCGAGAAAGGCATCCACCGCTTGCTGGGGTCCTGCTTTCCCTCTCTTTGCCTCCTCCTCTGCGTTCTAAGGATTTGCCTGCACGTTTTCAACCCTGGTACAAAGCTTTTTTAATATCAAGAGGTGCTTTTGGTGTTCATAGCGTGATGCCAGCCTCGACAAATAACCCCGGGGCCTCTGACCTTGCCTCCCTCTCTCCTCGCTCCGAGGGTTTTTATTCCCCGGGAATCCCCGCGCGGCAGTGGCAGAGCCAGAGCCGTAACCCCGGTGTCTGCTGCACAGGATGCAGGTCTGGTGCCCTCTGGGTTTCAGCAGATCCAGCAGGTGCATTCTCTCAGAAATCATTTGCACTTGCTCCCAGTGAGACCACGAGCAGCCTGTTGGTCCCCAGCCTCAGGGGAAAATCTGGTTGCAGTGCTGCTGCATCCCTGTCGGAGGGCGGAGTGTGGCACGGGGCAAGTCCTGAAAAAGCTGCTCTGGGATGCAGGTGTGGAGAAGAGAAGCAGCCATCTCCTCCTTTCAGGCTGCAGGACTGACAGCCTACACGAGCATTTTTCCTGGGTGCAACTTTTCTATTGGACATGAGGGAACCACATCCAGCTCCAAGATGAGCAGAGCGAAAAGAAATTCTTCAGACTTTGAACTGGTTCATCGGTAGTTTGAGGATTTTGTCAGTGGTTTACACGTTTGGTTTTCCATGTATCTGTTTTCCGTGGCTAGTTTAACCAATGATTCAGGAGGAGCAATGTGATTTGTTGCATTTTATGCACTACTATGGGTAGTGCATTTAACAGCTGTTAAATCTGTAAATCCATTTACTATTTTGGTAGGTCTGTCCTGGTGATACGTGCTACTAATAATACAAGTGTTTCTCTGAGTATTTATATTTTTTCTCCTAAAAATGTGGACTGTTATCTATATTCATGTATTTATTTCTTCCCCTAGATCAACGAGTCATACAGAACTTACAAGAAAAGCTTCTAGAAATGAAAAAGAGACAGAGTCTGTTGTAGTTTTAGATCCTGTTTCCACCAGAGGGGATCAGAAGTCTGAAAACACACTGAATCAAAACAAAGTGAAAGAAAAAAGCAAGCCGGTCCATAAAGAAACTAATGCTGAGAAAATAAAAGAAACAGACAGTTCTAACTGTTAATTGTTATGCTGAAAGGCTGTAACTTTTAGGAATCATTATCTGGACATGTAAAATGCTTTGGTGTGTTACTAGGGGCTGCTGTCTGTACTCCAAACCGTTTTCAGTAATAGAGATGGAAATGGTCTTTTTATGCAGTTTTGTTACATGCATTAAAGTGGTTTTTGACTGTGTCTCACTCAAAACCCTTTTCCCGTTTTAATTTTGCAGGTATGGTTATTTTTTTTTAGATACTGTCAATTACTTCTTTAAAACTATTTCAAAAAGCTTTTTTCATTACTCTCTGGAGTAATCTCTCCCTTGCATCTCTCTGGAATGAGATGGGTTGGGTTAGACCCTATAAAGGTGATTACATAGACATCAGCTTAAAAATGGGGGTATTACCCATAATTAGAAAATCAGGTTTTCAACCCATTGCTTTTAAATGTATTTTGAGATCTACTTAAACCAAGATCTTGTAGGGCTCCTTACTGCTGTCTCCTCACACTCTCTTGTGTGGATGTGAAAAGCACAAGTGTAACACTTGTATCTCAGATTCCCTGCTGGACAGTGAGCCCAAAGACTGAAAAGCAGAGGCAGGGCAGGATGTTGTTTTGGCACCAAGAATTCTGGCTTTGGTTCTCAGTACCAAAAGTTTGTGGGTTGAGATTGGTGCTCTCGTTTGGATGGAGAGCTTTCCAAAAGAGTTGTTGTTGTCTCCTGGTTTGGTTTGGGTTTTTTTAATTTTATTTTATTTCAGTCTTAAAGTTGGGAACTATTGCAACTGCATTTACTGCCACAAAAAAACCCACCTTATTCTAGGTTCCTGTGAGTAGGAACTGTACCTGGGAATCACTTATCCTAGGGTAGCAAGTTATTTGGAATCAATATTCTGAGAACTGCCAGCTGAAAGCTCGCAGCACTGACAGAGCCTTTGAGCCTGGGACATACTGGTGGAATTAATTTCTTTATTAGGTGACACTTTAGATGTCTGTATTTGAGGGCACAAATCCCAGTTCCCCTCAGCCCCTATCTCCCCTGAAGGCAGTGAGAAAAGCACATAACTGATTCACTTCACTGCCAGTTCACATTCCATTGTAGCCCCTCTTTAAATTCAACCCAATATCTCATTCTTTTATAATGAACAAATGTAATCAGGGATTTACCTAAAGGTGGGTGGAAATGGGCTGGTCAAGTACTTGAATGCACTTGGATTATTTTTTATTTAATGATTTGAAACAGTGATGCTATTGGAGGATGAATGTTCTGAGTTTGTTGGTTTGGCTCTGCATGCAACTTTCTGGTGCTCTTCCTAAAAATAAAATTATAGCAACAAGTGTGGTAGTTTCACATCTCTTTTGGTGTTTTTTGCATGTTTGCTGAGGAAATCTTGGACTTGGTCCAATTACTGAACTAAATATTCCTAAACCTGGGGAAATTTGTCTCTAATTGTTATTTTCATTTCTGGAGGGCTGTTGGTCCTGGTGGTTAATTTTTCACTTAAGTATCTGTTACACTGAATTTACAATGCAACATTTTATATGTGTATTTTTCCTCAAATTCTTGCTGCTGTATCATATGTTTAAATTCTCAAATTATCCAAAACCCGGAAGTTTTTTTAAGAGGCATTTCTTTTACTTAAACAGTTTGTTACCTAGGGCATAAATTATTTATTTATCTTTTCACTGTTGCTTATTAAAAAGACTCCTGACAAGTTTCCCAGCCCTTGTGAAGTTGACTGTTTTTTCCCTGCCTCCGAGGAGCTTCCCAGTGATGCCAATGACAGCTTTGTGTCCTACATTTGGGGTCTGATGCATTTGTGCTGCTCACAAACTACAACTGGAGCAAAATTTCCCTTGTAGTAGGTAGGATGTAAGGGCAGCATTCAGGGAGCCGTAGGGGGATGGAGCAGCAGAACAGTCAAGGCCTTTGTTTTTTGTAATTTATTTATTTATTTATTTATTTTTCTGTTTGTCAATAGCTTTCTCTTTGTATGGAGAGAGACTTCAATGTTCCCAAAACAAACGTTTAGCTTTGGACTCAACACAGAGGTATTCACAGAATTCTGTGGTATTTTCAAACTATGGCCACTGCTCAGCTAACTTGGTTTTGGCTGATAGCAATGGTCCCTGGGGAAAAAAGCAGCTAGTATCTGAATGCTTCTAAAAATGCTGAGCTAAAGTGCTTGAAAATAAATGGATTAAGAAATAATTAACCCAGGAGTTTCTTACTAAAGTGGGTTTTTTAGCAAGCTATGTAAAAGCTGATGTTGACAGCCTAGGTCAGTGTGCTGTTCTCTGGGAGCTGAGCAGGTTCTGAACCTTCAGGGGTGGCTGAGAGCTGTGAAGGCAACAAACCCTGCTTGGGAGGAGAAGGTAGACCAGAAACTTCTTTTTTTCTAATATGATTCTTCAGCAAGAGCAGGAAAGTCAAGTTTTGCTTCACCTGAAATAGAAGAGAAAAAAGAAACTCATGTTTGCTGCAATCGAGTTTCTTGTAGTGTTCTCTAGTGCACTCAGAGTTACTTTTTTTTAAATGCCACGGGATGCTTAAAAGAGACTCCAACCACCTTTAGAAGTCTGGTCCTTAAAAACAGAGGAACAACAGCCCTGCACCTCAGCTGTGGGATTAGGGGATGGTGCACAGCAGCTTGGGCTGGGAGATCATTGCATTCCCTTTGTCACTAATCCCACCTTGCTGCCTTTTTTCTAGCACCATCCTCTGCACGGGTGCTCTTGTCAAAGTCCCCCTCAGCTGACTCTGCCTCTCCTCCCCCCTGAGCCTTTGACACTTTCTGAAAGCCAATGTTCAGATGTTGCTCCTGTAGCCAACCCTTCACCCTTCTTTTGCTGCTCCTTTTCCCAGTGCTGTGACACCCTCACCACCTGGATCCCTCTCCTGCCCCATCCACACTGCCCACCCACCACTGAGCATCTCATCTGAGGTTAGCACAGGGGTGGCTGGGCTGGGCTGGGCTTCAGCTCCCAAGCTCACAAGGGCCAAATCTTCTGCCAAGAGGGCAGACTGTGCCCCCACTGACTCTGTGGGGACTTCCCATGGGCCAGGATCACCTCCCATCCATCAGCCACTGCCAGAGCCCTCCACTTCTCAGCTCTCCAGTGTATTCTGGAGCTCGTAGCCCAGCCAAATGAAGAGTTTGGTATGCAGCTCAGACATGCTGGCTCAATATTTCCCTGCTGTTGATTTAGTTACTGGGTTTTATTTCTGCCAAATGATTAACAGCATCAGGAATCGTTGCTGGTTCGTTTCATGAGATACAGGGCCTAATATTTGTCAGACTCCAGCTCATTTGTTTAGACCCTGCCATTTGAATGGGCAATGTGTTAATATTGCTGAGGCAGTTAAAGTTCACAGCTCTTCATTTGTCTTGTTTTTGCAAAAGGCATTCTGTGAAACTCCTGGAGTAGCAATGGAGAATTTCTATGTTTCTGTTTTTTACAGTGATTATGGATGAGCACAGGGGAGATTTCAAAAACTCAAAATTATTATTAAATATTTTTTTTAAAACCAACATGTTCTATAACGTGCATGTCGAGAAGACTGAAAATTAGTAGAAACCAGAGTAAAATGACAATTCTCCTTCATGTTTCTTTTTCTTAGGCTTAATAAATTCTTTCAATCCCTTTCCTTCCTTTCTTCCTCTCCTTCTTCCCCTGCCTTTCCTGCACAGACATCATGCAGTCTGAATATGCCTTTATTCTGTCTTGAGGGGTACCTGAGCAAGTGAGGAGTGGCTCTAATGAACTGTTAAGCATTTAACAGTGTCTGGTATAGTGTAAAAAGAAACTGCAGCTCCTGAAATGCAGGCAGATGCATACAAGTGGCTAAGGCTGAATGTCCATCCTCAACTTTGGGTTGCTTGGGTTTTATTTAGCACTTACCCATCCCATGGTAACTTTCCAAAACACGTTTTGCTGGAAATGTAACACAAAAAAGAGGGTTTTGAAATGAAGTTTTGTGAGCAATATATGTTGAGGGGCTCGAGGGACGTGGGGTATTTGGCCTAAAATTCCATTTTGGCAGCTTTTTGGCGTGCTATATGCATGGGTTTTGTATTGTTCCTTTTGCACTGTGGGCTTCAAGACTCCAACCAATTAATTCTTGTAAAAAGCTTAATGTAGGCTACTCCTCAAGAAGGGGTCTATTTTAACATTCAGTAAACAGATAATCCATTAGGACAACAATATACATTGTGGCAAGTGCTATCCTAGGTTTTTTTTTTGTCAGCGCTTATTTAAAGTCTTTTGATTTCCCTTCCCTCCTGTGGTGCAGTTTCAATCATTCTCCCTCCAATCTTTGTTCCCATATTCATTGCAAGCTGAAAACAAAGTAAGAAAGAAGCTCATACGTAGTGTTCCATTCTTGGTCAGCTCTTCCTCTATAGCACGCAGGCGGTTGCATTTGGTCACCCTTTCTCCCCGCAAAAGACCTCCCAACTTGATAAACCTGGCACCCAGTCCAACAGCCTGAAATGAGAAAGTGGGGATTTGAAAAACTCCAGGGTTTGGGGAAGTGAAGGCATTCTTGATTGTTCAACATGGCATCCTGCTTCTAATTTAGGGCTCTTGGCTTTTTACAGATAAACCCCCGCCTTGAAGTGGAAATAAAATATCTTCATGTGAGGTTTGTCTGATGCAAACTGTAATTTTCAGTGGCACATGAAATGAAATTGTATTTGCAAACGTATCTTTAATACAAAGACTTCAATTCAAGGCTAAACATCCCAGGGTTAAACATTTCTGCCTAAAATATCATTACTACTCCGAAATGTTTTAAGAAAATCTTTTTTTATAAACTAATGCTACCAAATAAATCCTACACACTTTTGAATATACTCCCTGTTTTGGCAAATTTCCTGTGTGTTCTCTTTAACTCAAAGATTAACTCTCTGTGGGGAAAAAAAATCAACTTTCTAGAAAAAGCCCCTTTTGTACAATGTTTCTTTCTCAAGCAGAAACACGCTGTCTCCTTAAAAATGATTCCTGGTAAAAGCAAAGCAGGGTTCTGGCAATTGTGCACTTGAACAGCTTTCAATACTTACCAGATCCACAAGGCTATCATCAGAAGATTCTCCATCTGGACTTCCTAATATGGTAATATGTTTTTGATCTATGTATAATGGGAGTGTAAAACCTTCATTAGTGAACATTTTCTATATTTGACACAGAAATTATTTGGACTTTTCATTATTTTTTTATTTTTACTTGTGGGCTACCTAAGCTTAAATACAAACAGAAGTAAAACCAACAAAACCCATCTCATAAAGATGTAAATTGTATTAGTTTGGTAACATTAGGTTTTATTTTCAGCATGGATAAGGGAATATCTAAGATCCTACCCTGATTTCTGTTTCTTGCTGATCTGCCTGGTAATGTATTCCAGAGGCTAGGAGGTTGCTCTGTCTATTTTTAATGTGCTTCTTTCTATAGTAATGATTTTTCTTAAAAAGAAGTTTACCATCACAACTAAATGAAATCTCTTAGTTGCTATTTACTCACTTTGTTATATTGATTCTGGGTTTTTTGGAAGGAGTAAGGAAGGAATTAGATATATTACATTTGTTCATCTGTATAAAAATGAATTAAGAGAGAAATCTTATATATGAAACTGCTCGAGTCCTCAGTACTGTTACACAAAGGCTCAGTACTATGTATTCAATAATTTATGTAAATATAATTTTAAACATTTTGGACTTGTTTGGATTTCTTAATGATTAATACTAGTATTAGTCAAAATTCATATTACTCAAGTACATTATTTGGGTTTTTTTGTTTGTTCAGTTCTGGTGTCTAACTGCATGACACTGAGCTGCAGTGTCAAAGGGCACCCACATTCAAAGCATCCACAGTGAATTAATTTAATATAACTGAAGCCTTGGATGCTGTTTCAAGCTCCTGAACAGAGAGGTGACAATCAGAACACAAATTGTAGTTTCTTCTGACAAGCACTTGCTTAATTAGAAACAAGAATAATTAAATAAAAAGATGTAATATTTAAAGGTGTAGCAACCAATTAGAGACTTGCAGGGTGTGAGGGTTCAGCCTTTTCCTCCCTCTACTCACCATCCAGAAGTCCAGTGAGTTCTATGAGGTCTGATACCTTGGTTTCATTAATGTGTTTTAGGACAACACCACTGCACGTTGGTAGGTTTATGTTTTCATCAGTTTTAAGTCTGGAAATGTTTGTGGCAGCATCTTCAGCAATCAAGTAACATTTGGAATGAAGAGCACACCAGATGTTATTCCATTGCTCTCGGTCCTGTACAAACAATCAGGTAAATAGCTGGGGTTTAGAAAACTAAACTCAATCAGAACCTGAGCTGAGGAGGTAAAAAAATTGAAAAATAAAATAAAATAAACTGTTGATTCAAACCTAAGTTCATATAAACATATTATTTTTGATGCTGTACTTTAAATCTTTTTGCCTATAGGAAACATAAGACTAGAATTTTGCTAGGATTTTGTTTGAACACAAATCCTAATCTGGAATTAATCAAAGCTAGTTTCTCACAATTACAGTTTAAAATATTTCAAATTAAATTAACTGTAGGAGTTTGCTATTTCAGTTTCCTTCCTGAGATTTATCTAACTCTAACAGAATACAAAATAATTTTCTATTGTTTTATTCAGAGGAATCATTCCTATGTTGATATCTTAAGTGTCACTGTATTTGTTTAAATATAAAATAATGAAATTGGAGGTGGCCATAGACTCAATGACAGATATCAAGACAGGATGGTCACAGCTCTAAGACTGATTCAGAATACAAAGCTCTCTTCCCAGCACAGCTCTTTATTTAGAGTCTTTGTTTCTTGATTTTAATGCCTCTGAGATTTAAGGATATATAAATAATACGAAAGAAGAAATTTACAAATTAATTCCCTTTCTTTGTAGCCACAGAATGCAAAGTTCTCACATTAAAACCATAACTTTTCCAGTTAAAAATTCTGCCCATAATAATTTTTGGTCTGCACATCAGGCAGACTTTTGTACCTCTGTAGCTGCAGCCTGTACAAGGGTTCATTCCTATAATAACTTCAAGCCCACCTTCAGTTTTTGACACCTGAACAAATGTTTAAACTGAGGCAGTAAAGTGGTCTGCTGCCTGGCAAGGAATCATTGAATTGGTACCAGAGCTAATCCTCCAGGACCTGATGATCTGTGGCAAAGATGTGGCAGGGGCAAACTTGGTGGATTTATGAGGGGGGAGAATGAGGAGGAGAGAGAGAGTCACATCCCTAAACTGTGTCCTGTTTCACACTAATTCAGTTTGTTTTAATTCTCCTGCATGCTGTAATCTACTGTCTGCACTGAATTAACTCCTCTAGCTTTGATCACAGTGATAAATGTGTAATATCACTTGAAAAATCCTGTCAAGCAACAGGCAAGCTGACAGTGACAGGTTTGCTCTGGCTTTGGGTATAAATAGCAAACATAGAGAATAGAAGGAGTCATTTTTTTGAGGGATTCTAAGGAATATACAACTATGTCCAAATAATACAGCATTAATTAGTATCATATGACATGATATAACATCATGAATATAATTTAATAGAATATTATACAATATAATACAACATAATGCAATACAATTTATATGCTACTTGAATTTTATTATTTGATTTTTAAATTTGAATTATTTGTTCACCTGAGAAAGAAAAGTAATAGAAATGGCAGTGGCTTAGCAAGCAGAACCAGAAATAAAAGCATTTTCTTGCTTCTTTAAAATGTTTCTACTGACCAGACTCTGTTCACATCAGAATTATTGTCTGTCAAGAATTATGTCAAAAGTGTAGAAAAATTCAGAGCTATTGTTAATTACAGGTTTGCAGATGTATCATTAAATACATTTTTATAGTGATATTTTTGTGCCTAAAGACTACAGAAACAGAAGCTTCATATTTTATGCTTTGTAAAAATGTGAAAAGTTCACTGATACACCAGTTAGCAGCTTTACCAGCATTTCAAGGGTCACCTTGAGACATCTTACCTCTTTTCTTAAGGGATCTATTAATGCAATAATAAAAGGAAATTTCTTTATCAGGTCCACATACATGTCAACCATTTCATCAGGACTTTTGAAGGTTCCAGTGAGGGTTTCATATTTTCCTTTAGCCTAGGAAGCAAAATAAAAAGCATTTAAAGCTAAGGAAGGTCATACTTTAAACCCTAGAGGTCTGAGGCAAGCATCCAGCTTTTGTGATGTGAGAGTGGTGCCTCCAGTGAGGCAGTGGATTGTGTGATCCTCAAGGAGCCCCCTTCCCTTCTGTACTTTATGTCTCAGTGGTCAGCACAGTGTTACAGAAAACTCTGCCTAAAGGAGCAGTGGGTTCCCATGGGCTCCTGCCAAAGTCTCTGAAAGATGCCACTCCCAAAATAAGCAGAGCATTTTCTAGGCAATGCTGCCAGTTTTACCCTACTTTACCATAAAGTGGGCAATAATTGACATTTCTGTAACATCTTGCATGAAAAATCTCACTTTTCACTGCCAAAAGAAAAAAAAATTTTTTTTGCCTCATTTTCATACAATAAAGAAAAGGAAAGGAGTGCAGGGAAAGGGAAAGGAGTGCACCCTCAGTGATCAAAAAATAAGAAATTGTTTTCCTTTGCCTCTTTCCCCTTTCAAAAAACCAGGCTAGTTTAAAAGTAATCTCATCATTTTGGGAAGCATGAACTGCAGTGTATGAGGATTATTAAGGCCATGCAGTGCCAGAATACCCACTGGTTTAGTGACTTCAGCAATGCAGGAACAGGAAGCTACTGCTTTAATAGCAGAACTTTTCCCAAAAGATATTAATAATGGAAGGTTTGGCACTATAGCATACCCAGATACACTAATTCTCATGAAATATGAAATGGAATAGGGGGTTTCTTTTTTTGATCAGAGTCAAATCTGATTGGTCATGGAACAAGGGGCAAGAACTTTAAGACTTTAGCTGGAGATAAATGAACTTTGTCAAATAAAAAGCTTGAAAAATAGGAATTAAAAACCTAATGTTGATACACGGGATGAGTGTGAGTAGGTATAAACACATACCAGAGTAAAATTACACAGAAAGGTCAAGGTAGTTTGAAGAAAACAACACATAGTGTAATAAAATGGAGAAGGAAACACCTGGTGGAGTGAAGGAATTAGAGAAATACACTTGTGTAAATATTTTCTTGTTCTTCATCCTTGAAAGCAAGGTAAATAGCAGGTTATTTCATTTATACCTTGTGGCCAAATTAAAAACAAAACAAAACAAAACCACACAAGATTTGCCACTTAATATTTTCATTCAAAACTGTTTGAGGTGCAATGTGAAATGAAGCTGGTTTGTTAAACAGAGCATATAGAAGGTGCATTAAAACAGTTTGCTATATTTGACACAGACTGATCTGAAAATGCTTATTAAGTAAACAGAAAAAAAAAGAATTAAGCAGCCTGCTGCAGGCAGGCTCCTGCATCATTAATAATTTGAATGATTAAAGTTACATCATGCAGGTAACAGCATTTTCTGGAAGCAGAACACAAGCTGTGATGGGGACCTGCCCTGGTCCAGTGATGTGTACCTGTCACCAGGTGCCCCTCAGTGTGCTGGTCCAGCTGTGAAGCAGCAATATCCAAATTCTGACTGTTCCCTCTGTGCCAAGCCCCCAGAAGGATGCCTGCATGTCTCAGCCCCTTGCACTCACCAGCCAGTAACATATTTGCACCACTTGTAGGACTGATTCAGCCACAGTTTATAAATGCAGAGACAATTCTTTTGGTTTGCTTGATTGGTACCTTAAAAACATGGAGTTAGAGGCTTCCAGGTGAGTAATAGAATAATACATAGCATATGTATATAATAATATAATAATACATAGCATTAATAAATCACTGCATTCCTTTAAAAAGCCCAGCAAAATAGATATTGAAAATTACTTACATAATCCATTAATTCATGAGCAGCACAATTTATTGCTAAATACATGTCTGTTCCTAGCTCCAGCCCTGCTTTAGTGCAAGCTTTTTGTATTAGGAGTAGCATTTGTTCTATATTATCACTTCCTATTACCAGGCAACCCAAGTGTGATATTCTTTTCAAGGCTCGTGGCTGAAAGTTAAAAAAAAAATAATAATTACTGTACTTACACACAGCATATACATATTATTTCTATATTTAATTTTCATTGTTATTTCAGTCTGCATTCAGTCATCAAACTATAAATCTGTTCTCAGAAATTGCATTAGCAACTTTAAGGACAATTCTCTATGAATGAAGAGCAACGAGTTGCTAATGAGTAGAGAGCTAAATGTCCTTAGAAATCTGTGTATTCGTGTAGTTCTCACTCTTATGTGGCCAGCACTGGATTACAAAAAGATTTTAAAGGCACTCTTAGCAACCACATACTTGTCATGGATGCTACACAGAAGTTTCCAAGTGCTTTGGACCATCCCTATGCTTCAAAAACATACTCTCCCCTTTTAAAGAGCTTTTACTCATTTTTCCCCAACTAGAACTTTGATATTGCCTCTATGGACTTTTCAAGAAATACAAGAAATCTTCCAACACTTCTAGAAGGAACAAATTTCAGAGGAAAAATACCTCTAGCACAGCTGTGGGGAGCTGTCTGCCTCAGGAACAGTGTCCCTCGGACACCAGCCCCAAACTGAATTATATTGAACAAATATTTATTGTGTCCTTCAGTTTTGGCTTTTTTTTCCCTAGTTATTCCAAACAATGTGTTTTGGTTTTTTTAATTTAAAGTCTGTGCATTTTGGATTATAGAGAATGACACTAAATTACTCAGAAAGCAGCAGGTTATAATCCTGAGTTAGACTGGAGAAGTCAATTGGAAGGCATCAATTTTGGCAAGTTAGAGAACTAATTCCAGCAGGCAGAACAGAGGCCCAGCTACAGAGTATCCAGAATATTCCTTCACATAAAAAATTAGGAAGAAAATGCAGGTCAAATTGTTAGGAGATTTTGTAACAACCTGCAAGGAGAGACAATCTATTTGCCTTGTTCCTGTTGCAGCACTGAGATGCAGCAATAAACTGCAAGAAATGCAGCAGTCTTCCTGCACTTGACATGAGATGGAGGTTAAGTCTGCATTTTCATGTGATTTCCAAGGCATCCATATTACATACTACTAAAAGCATTGTTTATTTATTAAAACATTTTTTTCCTGTCTACTTGTATAACCTAAACAAGTTCTTCTTCACTGCCTACTTTTTATTTTTTCTTTCCCCCTACTTGGTGTTCTTACACTTTACAATTCAGTCTCACTGCTAACTCCTTTAGCCTTCTCCTCTTTACTCCACAATGGCAAAAATTCTCACCTGATCATACTTTAATCATCTTATAATGGAGAGCAAAACTGGCCTGGCATTTTACTACCATCTCATCTATAAGCTACAGGTTTTGAAGCATTAAGAAAAGACCATTTGAGTAATGTAAAATAATGTCCTGCACACTACTGTGAGAGCTACTGTCTCTTATCTGCCATTACCTGTGACCCCAAACAGGACCTAGGAACTTCATGCAGCATGATTAAGAGAGGAGTTACACTCCCAGGGTCTGACCAGTAACAGTTTTATGCTTTACCTAATCAAAAGGGCTTGCTCTCTGCTGCTGCTACAGGCCTGCAAAATGCTCATGTTGATAGTTTATTAAGATTTCTATAGGGGAAAAATGACCAAATTCCACAGCCATTTCCCCTTTCTCTTACTGTTCCACGGGAAGGGAAGGTAAAGTCAGGAGAATCCAAAAGATGTAAAATAGGAGCAATTGGAATAGTTGAAAGTCTTGCCTTTCCAAAAGAGTAATGGAGGTTAATGTGTCATTTCTTAAGAAGAACAGTTTGGCTCCCTGCTGGTTTTAATTCCTTACCAAAGTTTCAGATGAAAATCTTTTTTCTTACCGGAGCTTTCTTCTCTGCACTACGTGCTTTGCCTTTCTTACCATCTGCTTGTTGAGAACTGGCCTGTTGGGAGTGAAAGAAGAAAGAAATCAGTTCCACAGAAAGTCCAAAACTGACAAACAAACCTCTGACAGACAGACCTATGCATAAAATGAAAAATAAAGAAACAATGTCAGGAAATAGCTTTTGTTTTGCCTGAAATACTATCACCAACCAACCAGTTTTATTTTGTGGTTGTAGCTCATTTCAAATGTTTATTTCTATGTGGGCAGCACCCCAACCATCACTTGTTTTTCCAAAGATTCTCACCTTGCCTATCAAAATACAGGGGATCTCTGAGTCCAGATGCTGTACTTGGAGAAACCCAACAACCTCACTTTGCCAGAAGCAGATGCACATACTGAGACTGATACACCACTGCAGTAGTAGATCCTTAAATAGTACAGGTTGCAGTTGTGTGAGACTTAGCAAGACCAGAACCATATATTGTATATTCACTGTGCTACCATCCACTACCAATGCACTTCAGGTAAACAGAAAGTTTTACTATCCTCACAACAAGGTTTTATACTATCTTTGTTACTTTCATATCACCAAATGGTTGTTTTATTCATCTGTCAGAGCAATACATCTATTCTGTACCAAAAGACTAAGCCTGATAACACACTAAAAGCTCCATGTTTAAGCTTAAAAAGACAGCAGTAGTAAAAAGATCAAATGAAATACATCACATTATTATTGAACTTCTTTTATTGTACCGCTTTTTCTGGAGGATCCAACAGTGTCACCATTTCTTTATTAATATCCAGAACTCTTTCTATGCCCTGAAATTAAACAACATTAATCTTCAAAATAAAGGTAAATTATTTCATTTCAGCAGCTTAAAACAGGAGTGAACACTTATTCTAGATGTAGACCTTAATATAAAGTCTTCTTAAAAAAAACTATTATAGACTTCCTTAACACAATTCCCCCCCCAAATGCAGTGAAATGTCCAATGATTAAGGGTTAGCAACAGGAATAGTTGATTATGCTGATGAACAAGATGGCAAGAAAAGTGGTCTTTTCTTTCTTAAAAGGAATGCTTCCCAAAGCTAACAAGTAAGAAATACCTAGGTGTACATAACAGCTGAGAAGTATGAAGATGATAACCACTTTTCATAGTTGTGACTGTCTATAACTTCCTAACTCTAAACTCTGAGAAGATGGAATGTCTTTACTTTTAGGACATTTCCAGGAAGCAGAGGAAAAAAAAATCACTGTCTTCACTTTAAATATTGAGGAATGGAAGAACAAATTCAATTAAATGAATCCACTGCTTTTAACACAAGACTCTTTCTCCTTTTCAGCTTAGTCAAAGTTTAATGCTAACTTTTCAAAATCACATTTCAGATTTTTTTAAAACTGTGCCGGGAAAAGAGAACTGAAGGGGGCAGGAGTCAGTCACACAGACACACAGCACATCAACACAGCACAGACAGCGACGGGGTTTGCCCTGCAGCACACAGCTTGCTGCTCACACCAGCACTCAGAGACTTTCTGTCTTTGAACACTCCAGAATTAGCAACCTTATTAGGTGAAAATTCCAGAAAGTTAAAGGAAAAAAAAAGAGACTCGAGCTCAGCTGTTTGTTCAGGTCAGCAGCATACAAAGTAGAAATCACATCCCTGATGTAGGAATCTTGTGCAGATGATCTTTAATGCAAAGTGTGGCTAAACAATGACCTGGTTGCTCTTGTTTCTCACATCCATCCTTTTGGCCCCTCGGATGGATTTTGTTTTCCCTTGTTCTCTCTTCCCCTTTCACTTCTGTCTTCACAATTTAATTTTTAATGCTATTTACTCTCAAATGCTTTATGCTTCTTGGTGAATTCATTATGAATTTTGTTGGCTTATACGCTCTGCTAATCAAATGATATTATTTATAATCTAGTAATGTAAAACCACATTCTAAACAAAATTAAAATATCCTATTGTCATGTAACACAATTTTCCTACATCTTCCTCAGTGAACTGTCTTTTAGCCTCTGTACTAACACATACATTTTTAACTTGAAATCTTCATGAACCTTCTTTTAAATCTTCATCTATTTATGCTATGTTCCTTGTGTTAGAATTCTGCACTAACATCTGTTAAAACTTGGGCCTTGGCAGCAAACAAAAAATGAAAACCATTTTGTAAGGACTCTGTTGAAAAGATACTTATGCACATACATAGTTTATTTGAAGTCTATAGAATACATTTGTAGAAAGAAACATGAAACAGTACCTGTTCAATTGATAACTGAACTGGTGGTATAAGCATAACTTCTTTCACTAATCTCAGTTTTGCAGATGAATTTTTTTCACTGTTCAACAGGTTAAACATGGGGATTGGTAGAGTCATTTCCTTAGGTGATTCCTGTAATTAGGAGTACCACGTGAAAAATAAAAATCAGAATAATTTCTTATACATTTTAATTATGACACAAGGCTCAAGGCTACAGGCAATCTTCTTAAAGGCATATTCTGTGAAGTATATTTAATACCACTCTCACTAGGGACTACTGGCTTCAAATTGTGATACCTGGGACAAAATAAACAAAATTACAGAAGTCACATGTACCTGATCATGTTTCAGCTGTGCAATATGTAAGTACAATGGGATATGGCTAATGGTGGCACCAGCCTTAGCTACAGCAAGTGATGTTGCCCCAATGGCTGAGCTGCCACAAAGCACTGATTCAGCAGGTTCTGCAGGTGGAATCATTATCTCTACAACTGACATCTTCTTTCCTGCAAGACAGACAGTGGTAGTGGCTAAATATTTTCCTGCTTTAAAGCATGTGCTTATGTATCACAGTTAAATGTGTAAATATGATATTGTAATTTCAGGATGTACTCAATGTATTACAAAAGAATCTGTTCTTTACACTTAACCTTGACAGTTTTATATGAAATGATCTGAAAAGTAAGCAAAGTATCTGTTCTCACTCTGGTGCCAAATGTATTTCAGATTTATTTCTTTGGAGATCATTCAGCCACTGAAATATGTATTTTTATTTATCTGTGTTTACATCCAATAATGTTACATAATTTTTCAGGTTCCTTTCATAAGTATGACATCAGCATCCTTTATTGTCCTCCTTATATGCTCAGCTTTTGCATAAACAACTTGGGAAATAACATTATAACCTGACTGGGAGTATAAACACTTGATTTCTTGTAATAATGGCTGTGAAAAAAATCTACATTTTTTCTTACAGAATCCAACTTAGAGTTGGATTTCTTGCTAAATTTTCAAAAGAATTCATTTCTTTCAGATACAGTAGAGTACTTTTTGTCAAAATGCTTGAAACCTAGCAACTCTCACTAGCATCTTTATTGCCTATAGAGGTTACATGAACACAAACAGTGAGAAACTGAAATAAGTTGTCTGATTCTCAACAATCACATGCACTGGGGATGCTTTGTACCCAAAAGCATCTGACCAAAGCATTTTGTCTGACCAAAAACTTTGGTTCCTAATAGGAGTGCCATACAAGTTTTGACTTCAACAAAACATAAATCTGACAGGATACAACTTCATATTTTATGATAAAATGTCAACATGACCTTAGCTGAATATGCAGAATAGATTATACATCATTTCCATACTACACACAGTTCCTATACCTCTTACATTGAGGATGAAGAGCTACACACAAGACAGTAGTAACCAAGTACTGAGCAGCTCTGTGTGTCACACATCCAGTATGACAGCTGAATATGCAGAATAGATTATACATAATTTCCATACTACACACAGATTCTATACCTCTTACATTGAGGATGAAGAGCTACACACAAGACAGCAGTAACCAAGTACTGAGCAGCTCTGTGTGTCACACATCCAGTATGTTAATTGGGAGTTTTACTGACAGTGTAAGAAAGTTGTAACCTAAACTGAAAAGAAATAATTTGCCAAAAATTGCCTGCTCTTCCAAGAAAGAGTAACAAACTTTTTTTTTTTTTCTGAGGGTAATGCATATATGAAGGTAGGTTTTTCTTTTTTGGCCATGTATTTACCCATACAACCATGTATTTATCCATGTAAGTATTCACCCTGTTTCTCTTTTCTCACACCATTTTTTGCTTTAGTGGTTTTGCTTCCTCACTTCTTTTTATTCTTTACTACCCATCATTCCCACCACCATTCCCTTCCTTATTTCTCTTTTGTTTTTCCCCTATTTCTCCCTTCCTCAGCATTAGCAAGAAACTTCCTTTCCTCCCTCTTCCCATTCTTTTCAACTTCTATCTTAATTCTACTTCCATTTTCCTCTTCAGTTCTGTGATTCCCTTTTATGTCCTCATCATTTTCATTTTTATTCATTTCCATACTCCTCCATTCTCATTCCTCATTCTGAAGAGTAATAACCTCCTGTCTAAGCCAACTGTAAAACAAAGGCAGAAACTCTGTTCAGCCAATGCACGTGAAAGATGAGAAAACTGTTTTTCCCTCTCATTTCTGCTGCAGAAACTGCTGGGATCACAAAGATGATTTCTTGGAGAGAGTAACCAAACCCTCTGGACATGAGACACATGGGACACATCTGTCTCACATGACATTGTGTGGTGTTCTGAAGTATCCAGTGCCCATGGATTACTTCAGAAAATATTTTAGCACCTTTATCAATATCTATATTGCAGAAAATATAAAAATAATAAAATAAAACCTGGTTTTGATGCTTTTTTTTTTCCCAGGTAGTGATGTTGCTGATGGAGTGCATGAAGGAGGGGCAAGAGTGGCATCTGCTCCTGTTGTTTCTTCTTGCTTTTGACTTGCTTTTTGTTCTTCTACCTTTGTTGTAAAATACTCACTGAGGGAAGAGGCATAAAGATTGCTGGCTCAAAATACTGTTAAACATGTGTCAAGTAGATGCAGGATACAAGCTAAAGAACATGGCAAGAGGTGGATAAAGGGCATCTATTTGAGCTTCTGCCATAGACTCAATGTGTGAAGCTGGAAAAGTCAATAAATGGCATTATTTTTTGGCAGTCACCTGCAGCATTGGTCAAACAAAAAGAACCACAAGCAGGTATTATAAATCTTAACATATATTTTTCAAAACACACTGGTTTGAAAGTGAGCTATCTGCAGACAATCTTGGCATGAAGTCTGTAGTTGCTTTGCTTGAGTAGTAACAGATCCTGTTGTAACTTCCTGACATGCTACAGCTTGGCCCAGGTTGCTAATCCAGTAAATCAGTTGTATGCTGGTTACCTGAGACTGCAAGATCAGGAATGGCTGAAAGTCAGCTACATGCACCCTGCCCAGGCAAACTGCATATGTAAAATACATAAAGATGTGTAAACAATGCATTAAAATCTTATTTAGACTCGATTCAGTTGGCAGAATCTCTTTACAGTTGAATCTTTATTCCCTTCACCAAAGGGAATCCATAAAAATGCATTCAGATCCATCTGTGATACTTTTACCTTGGGTCTTTTTTCCTTATAAAACCCATTCTTTTTTACTTCAGGATGCTGCCAAGATGAAGGATGACTCCACCAGAATCTGAAAACTGCATATTCATGTTTTCTGTGGATTAGCTCAAGGCAGAAGGCACACACTCAACCATTTTGTACCACTTCTGCTCTGCAGTGCAAGGAACAGAAGTGGAGTTGCAGTCTGGCCCTGAAAGAGTTTCTGAAATGGAGCCTTCAGCTCATGAATGTGTTCAGGCATTTCAGTCTTGAGGGCCCTCATTTTTGTATTCCTTGTATGAAACTTTGTTTTAAAAAGCATGTGTCTCATATCATACTTATGAAAAAGGCAGGAAACCATATACTTTTCCTGAGATTGACATAATATCCCAAAAAAATATATAAAAATAATAGAAAACATAAACATATGTTTAATGGTTTTCATTGAAAATATAAATGAATGGTGTATATTTCAACTGCAGTAATTTACATAATATGCAAGACCTACCCAAGCATTTTGTCAACTTGACACTGGTCAGTGGGCTCCAAGTCTCTCAACATTGTGTTCAGTGATTCATTCACCCATTTCACAGCAGTGTTAACAGAGTCATTTCTTTCTTTCTCTTCAGCTTCAGCTGTTTCAGGTAAAGCATTTTCAAGGACTTGAAAGTGAGAAGATATTACAATGGAACTAAGTCTCTGCAAAAAAAAACCAAAAAAAAAAAACCAAAGGCTTAAAACACTATTTAATTTCTAACTTGGAAATGTAATTTGAATAACTAAGTATTATCTTTTGGCTCCAGATCTACTGTGTGGTCCACTCACCCTTCATCTAGCACCCTCTCCTAGTCTTTCTCACTCTGGTAATCACAGATATTATTTACCTTTCTTAACCTAAATTATAAGTACTTAGGGAAAAACCTCCTGACAGCTCTCCTCCATGCACATATTTTGTCATCAGAACAGAATTATTTTAAAGACCATGCAGGCATTATGACATCTTTTGTTGCACTGTTGATAGCCTGTTGTACTGTGATTAATCAGCATTCATGCTTAATGTCATCCTTCAAGATAAGTTATATTTTATCTTACTTAAGTAACTTAAAGTTATCTTTCTGTATTGCTGAAGAATAAATGATACTTAAGAAAATTCACTTAATTAAGACAGCCTTAGTAAGTATCAGAGTTCCCTGAATTAATAGTATTAACTTTACCTCGTGTATCTGTGAAATGGTATTTAATTCAAGACTGAACTATAGTTTAAGTGAGGGAAAGCAGAAATAACTACTCCACAATAGCTAAAGAAGGGCAAGGACCTCTTTTTTAATATTTCAGGTTGGGAGAGAGATGGCAGTGAACCATCAGGTTTGCATCCAGGTGCTAGACAGGTACCAGTGGCTTAATTATCACCTATAGCTAAAATAGCTTAATTATCACCTCAGGCTAAAAAAATTGCCTTCACTTATATTGTGTTTTTCACCCTTACTATGTTTTTTCTCAATCACTCTCATACAAATAGAAATATAAGGGTCTGAAAATATATTTAAAATAAAGAATGTCTAAAGAAAATGAACTTACAAGATCAGATATGGGTTGTAAGGAAAACCTACTTAATCATTCAGACAAAAATTCAATACAAAGATGTGCTGTCACACCCCACTCATAAAATAAAGATAAGTATTCTCTGACTCATGGAAAATGAAGTTGCTATAGTTGCTGCCACTATCAAACTTTTAATGACTTTTTTTTTTAGTTACAACACTCAACTGTTAAGTCACAGGAATTCAGATCCTTTCATTAAAGATGGAAAAGAAAATGCTCCTTAAGGTGTGAATAGAATAGTTCCTCCCTCTGATAGTGTATTATGAAAATAAACAAACCAGGAAGAAGCAGCAAATACCTTCTCATAGTTTTTAACTGTACAGTGAATTTCCACTTCTAATGTTGGCAGACCAAGTCCATCAAGAACTTTTCTTCCAACTACTCTGCATATTACTGGAGGTTTTGAAAATTTAGAAAAGTAGTTAGCCTTAAATGAAAGGGAAAAGGACTTTATTAAAATTGAATTTCTGTGAAAAGAGGGTTTTATTACATTAATGTATTTAAATCAAATCCATCACTGAGCAATCACATTTATACATTCCAGTATTCAAAATACTTCTGTTACACTGCACATTTACTTTTGTATCATCTGTTTAAGAATGAGTTTCCAGGGAACAGATCCAACTCATACTTAATCATTGAAGCCCAAAGCCACATCCAGGCTAGAGGAACTTGTGCTTTATTTGGCAAAGTTAGTGATGACAATCCTTAACCCTCCCTTTGGCCTTTGGAAAAAGTTTATTTGGCTTTACATTGAATAACAACAATAGTAACCATGGTGCTCATTCATGAAACTAATTTCTACCAGAATTCACATAGCTTTCACCTCTCCCATGCAGTAAGATGCTATAAAAAAATAGGTTTTTGTGTGGATAAGATCTGGAAGAAATACATGTCCCTTCTCTCTGAGAAGTGGAGAAGAAAATTCCTAAAGAGAAAAACCTCTTAGAAATCCATACATCCATTCTAATCCTAATGTTATAATAAACTTCCTGGAACATGCATTAGTTTATCTATTATCAACAAGTTAAGCATCTGTAAAATAATATTGGAGGGTTTTTTCATTAACAAAAATCCTCCTGCTCAGAGAAAGTTCTCGTGGTTTTTGGTTTGGTTTTATTTTTATTTTTTTCTTTCTCCTGGGTATATGGCTGGACTCAGTGATCTTCTCTGATTCTGTGACAGGTGTGAAATGCTATGCATAAAACTTTGCATGGGCAGCAGATAGAAAAAATGAGAAGTATTTTCAGAATATACTTCTTGTTTATAGAAAGAACTTAGCATCCCAGATATCTAATAATGTTCCAAGGTTCCTTTATCAAAGGCATATATAGAGTGACTCAAGTATCTCAACACTCCAACCAATGCAATATTGAAGGTTTTCATAGCAGAGTGTTTAATCTGGGAGAAAATTAAGCTTGTCAGCCACCTCCCCAGTAGTACTGGTAACCACTCCTTGTGTAGACTCCTCTCACACAGCACCTATTTGGCATACTCTTACTTCTTCCAAAGTGGCCTTCAATGGGCCAACTGAACTGACACCATCTAACTATATTTATAGATACATATGTATGTATTTGGGGATCCTGTTCTTGATCAATGAACTTCTTGATCAATGAACTTCTTGATCATTGATCTTGATCAATGTTGCTTTAAAAACAGATTAAACTTGCTACTTGGGGTTTGTTACATACTTCCTTACTAGTTTCATTCTTCAGCCTAGTGCTGGGGACAGTCACCAACCCATGACTTACCAAATGAGAAAAACTAAGAGCTATACAGAAGAGGAATGTGCCAAACACTGAGCAAAACAAGAACAGATGCTTTCAGTTCTAGTTCCTCCCACTGGTGATGGCAAAACACTTGGAGATGCAGTGTATTGCACTATGAAATGTTTCATTTCCACAGCCACTTTCATATCAAAAAACACACTGGAAACTGCATTTATTTTTTTTTTTCCACGAGCTGCTCACTCTTGTGGTATTGGGAATTCCAGTATCACCAATGGTAGAGGTTTCAGCAGGACTACTGTCTGCTGTATTTTTCCAACAGGGAACTGATAACATTGTTCTGATTCTTAACACTTCCACTGAACCCCACTTGCTTTCCAGGGCCAGCAGCACTGCTGCCCAGACTCTTGCAGCCGCTGGCCCAAACCATGCCCATGCTGAGCAGCAGTTTTATTAGGGACGCCCGTCAATGCCCTCTCATGGCCAGGTACTTGTGTTTTGTATGGAAACAAGAAACCAGCACAGGGCAAAAAAGCCCCACGGCTGCTGAAATGCACTTGGCCTGGAGTCACAGACATAGAACCACCGCAGACCATGCCTGAGCCATCAGGAAATTAACCTTTACTAATTAATGAACCTTAACTGTAATCACACAGACGTCAAAGTCCTCACATCAACCTGTTGGTTCACCAAACCCAAGGGGTGGGCAGGCGGGCAGCCTCCCTCTTGCCTGAGGGCAGGCACGGAGCCCCCGGTAGCTGGGAAGGCCTAGGGAAGGCACGGTCCAGCGGGCATTAAGGGAAAAAAGGCCACATCTCCCCCGCAGCGGGGCCAGGATCGCCGAGGAGAGTCCCCACCATCTCCCCTCATCCCGGTGCTGCCCGCAGAGCTGCGGCCTCTCCCTGAGGAGGAGCCGGGGCGGGCGCCCTGCGCGCTGCTTCCCCTCCCCGCGCTACCATCTCCCCGTAGAGATCCGCGGGGCGGAGGGGGAAGAGAGCGTTGAGCGTTTCCTCCAGCCTCTGCGGGACTCCCTGCTCTCGGTAGTATTCCGCCGCCTCCTCCCGCAGCCTCTGCAACCTCCGCTGCTGCTCCCGCTGCTCCCGCCGCCAGCCCGGATCCATGGCGGGGCTGTGGTGCCCGCAGCCCGGCAGCGCTGCCAAGCGACGGCCGCCCCAGCTCTCGCGAGAGCCGCTTCCCGCTCAGCGCCGGACGGGAGAACGTTCCCCTCAGGGAGCCGCCGGCCCGGCCGCTCGGCAAACAGCGATTTGCTTCCCCCCAAGCCGCTAATAAACCCCCTGCTCCCTTTTGTGTGTGTTTGGGTTCGGTTCGGTTTTGCTTTGTTGTGTTGTTGTTTGGGGTTTTGTTTTGTTTTGTTTTTTTTCTTTAATTGCCGTGGGGTGTTGGCGCTTCCCTCAGAGTCTGGCTCCCGTCTTCCGAGTCGGGATGCCGCGGGCAGCTGCTCTGTAGTTTTTATTAAAAAGTCTCCGAACAACAAAATTGTGTGAGATTGTCGCTCTGGAGGAGAGAGCCAGATGATGGTTTGCGAAATGTCTGGCGAGGATAACGCTGCAAAATGCCTCAGTAACCCTCCTTCTGCGTCTAAAAGCCCTTTACTTTGAATGAAAAGAAGCGTTTCACAGCCCACACGATCATTTTTAGCCTGCAATTTCCTACAAAAACTTTCACTTTGTTACACTGTTCATTGGTAATTTTGTTGAAGTAACTGAAAATGGAGATACTTAAAAAGCTGTTAGCTGCACACTTCCTCTGCTCTAAAATCAATACTTGTAGACCTTTGCTCATTGTGTGTTCACTTCTCTGGGTTGGGTGATAATGAAGGAAAATCCCTACTGAATCGTTTTCTTTTCCTTTCACATCCTTCAGAAATAGTATGGTACCTCACCAGAGAGTTAAATTCTTTTTTTGTTGTTGTTGTTTGTTTGCTTGGTTGTTTTTTTTATGTTTCTCTTTTAATCTGTTCCCTTGTACTAAGTTTCTAAACTAACCCCCCCCCTCATTCCTTGAGGAAACAGAAAATCCCTCATTACATTTTTCCCTCCTTCAGAACAGGTCAGCAGAGTGGGAAGATGCTCCTTAGGGTCTGTTGCTGTTCAGGAGGGGTTTGTGTGGGATTATAATTCAAGATCTGTGCTTTATACACAGGCCTGGCCCAGAATACTTCTGTGTAACAAAATATTCCTAGAACAGAACTCTGCTGGTAGTGGTGCTGGTCATACACCAGATAATGCAACTCAGTGGGAGAACTGCACCTTCTGAGGCATTTCTGGTGCCTCTAGATGAGTTTCCCACCTTCTGCCTTTTAAAGGGCTCTAAATAAAATACATCATAGAGGAGCAGCTTCATTTACTACTCTGTTGGTAATTGTCATCTGTCTGGGAAAAGAGACCTGTCAGATTTGCCTTGAGGAATGCAATGAGTAGATTGATACTAAGTTTATTTAATAGCCTTGCACTTTTTTTTTTTTTTTTTTTTTAAATACACATTTTGAAAAACTGGTATGGATTCCCCTCAAGTATTTATCATTTTTCTTTCACAACCAAATGAATGTTACATGAATTATCAGCATGGCCATGTAATTTCCATTAACTGTAATAGTAATTGTAAGCATGTAGGCAGAGGATGGCTTATCCTATGATCCTACCTATTATGAAGCAGTTAACTGATTAAGGTTAGGATACTGCAAGCCACTTCATACCAGCAGTGAACTCTCTGCAACCCCATTATCTTCATTAGGCTTTTGTGGGTGTAATTAATTGGTGTTTAGTTAACAGTTGTGTTGAATGAAAAGAATTTAGTTCTATTTCTCTTAGTTTTATTGGCCCCATGGTGCTAACAGGCTAAAGTGTAATTAAAAACTCTCTAATCGAAGTATATGTAGCAAGCCCTAAGGAGCAAACCCTGTGAGCAAAAGCGTGTGGTTGGTGTGACTTGAGAAAGGACCAGGTACAAATCATGCTCTTTAGTAGTTCTTTTTCTTTTTAAATAATGAGGATTTATCTCAACATGTACAGTTAAAATGTACATAACTAGCTGGATAAGCTTACAAACATCACTCTCCTAGGTATGTCCAGTAACATCTATTTTCATGTTATCTCAACAGATTTTCTTCCAGTATCTTTTAGATTGTATTTTGGATAGATAGTAATATGGGTCTTATGTTTCTTTTGGGAGCAGCTGGGCATAACTTTTTATCACCTCTTGCCTTTACTATAACCCTGTGCCAGGAAATAAATTATGATCATCTATTCCTCACTTATGATATTGAATTGTGAGCATTCCTTTTTTCAGAGATGCTCCAAATCTCACTTGAGAATTTTTTTGTAAAAACAAGTATAATATGTCATACTGAAGTGTTCCATTAAGGATTTGCTTTTTGCTGTTTGGAAATGTTGCTTTAAAGATATAAACTTGTCCCTTAAATCAATTAAGATCACGGTCTCACTGCCATCTGTGTTCTGGCAGGATTTTGCAGAGTAATGTGTGTTCATGCCACTGACAGGGTTTCTCTGAAGTCAAGTCTGAGTATATAAAAACTGCATGACATTTCCCAATAAAATCAGGGTTGCCTTTTTAGCTTGGTGATATGAATTCTCTTGTACATTACTGGTTCTGTGGCATTTTAATTTCTTAAATAAAAAAGACTTTTAAAATTTTCTTCTTTTGACTCCAAAAAGGCTGCTGTACTCTGCTTTTAGTTTTTCATACTCTGTATTCTATGAAGGATAAACTGCAGTAATAAAACAAAATAAAACTTTCTGTACAAGAGTAAACAAAAGCTTTGGTCCTTTGGCTGAACATAACATATAGATTGGGCTTTGAGTCTAAATAGAAAGCTTACAATTAGTTATGTAATATGTAAATACTGGGTATTTGGAAATTTCTAATAATTATTTAGGGTTTTTGTTGTTTTTTTTTTCTCTTTAGCATTATTATTTTAATTTCTAGAGTACTCATGTAAGAGTTGATTTGCTTGAGTAATCATTCTCTGCTCCAATGGTTACTTCAAGTTGAGTGGGCTTTAGTACTAATTTCTTTCTAAAGTTTGAGGATTCTTCCTGTGGGTCTGTTCATCTCCTGCTGTGTGAGGGTGAGCCAAGCCATCTCCAAAGGAGCCTGCTGAACCAAGATGTGAGAGCTGATGGGCTTTGTTTCATCATCCTAGCTCTAAAGGTGATTTGAAATGCACAGCGTTTAAAAACAAGGTTTTGAGCTGAATTTTGAGCATACAGAAGATTTCCATCAGACTTCTATAATATAATGTAGGGTTTTTGTAGTGTGTGGAATTTAAATTTTTTTTTAACATGTAATGCAGAGGTTATTGATGAATGCCAGGTTCAGTCTCGGATATCAGGAGTTTACCACATGATTTCTTTTTGTGTGCAGTCTGAAATAACTTATGAGCTTTAAGGCATTATTGAAGCCTACCTACTTCAGGGAGCCTGACAGGATGGGCTATGGGGGTTTTATCAGTACATTGTCAATATCATGCTCTGAAATGTTTGTACACTAACAAATATGTGGAGAGAATGTTTTCAGGCTTTGTGAAATTCATAGTAATGATTTCTATGGCACACACACACACAAAAAAAGTGTGCTCATAGATCATTTACTGGGTATAATTGATATAAATTCAAAGGTAATGTGGCCATAACACCAATTTATGCACAATAACAATAAAACTTGGAGACAGTGAGTTACAAAACACAGACCAGGTCCTTAAGTTTTCTAGTTCTGAAGCTGAATAATTACTGATAAAGAAAAACTCACTTATACATAAATAAGCTGAATTTATTCTTGTTTAGCTGATATCTTGTTGGGCTTTTTCAATGATCAGAATGGTTTACTTGGTGTTCTGGTTTGAACCTGCAGTGTAATTAATGGTAACAGAGAAAGTAATATTTTGCTTAGAAGAGAGTTACTTTTTTTCTGCTTTTCTGACCTCTCCATTACAATGAGATATCTTTCTCAAAAATATAATTTGATATCTTTGAAAAAGTTCTGAGCACCAAATCACCTTTTTGTGGTAAAACTTTCAGTTTTTTTCACTATAGGGAATTATGAGATTATATATATATTTTTTTATTATTTTTTTTCCAGTTTCACCCTCCAGGATTTAAATCTTCCTCTTTCCTTTATATTGGATTAGAAAGCTCCTAAGTTTAGTCAACTATCTGAGAAACATTACTTGCAGTTCCAAATAGAGAAGCTTTTGGGATAGTTGGAAGCAGTCTGTAGGTTAAATGTTACTGGTTAGCAGATAAAAGGCTTTCATGACTGAGAAATAAAACCCTACAAGTGCAGATGAACTGCTGATCTGTGGGATACATGAAAAATAAAGTTTGCAATCAGCATTGCTTGCCAGTATGTACTAGCTGATGTGAATATTTCAGCGAGTGAGGAATAGTGATATTTGAGTTCTTAGGTCCTGTAGCTTGCTGAGAGATTCTAAGAGAAGCCTTTCTGTTTCTTTCCAGGAAAAGCAAAGCTGGTAGCAGAGGGGTTTAAGGAGTTCAAACAAAAATGTAATTTTCACATTAGTATTAAGATTTGGGCCTTTGCAGCATCCTGTGACTTTTAAAATTTATTTTTATTTTGCTTAAATACATTTTTTGTGGACGAACTGAGTATAGAAGAAAAGGGAGAATGGCATTTTTCCCCCCATGGTATATCTCCTGATTTTTACAACCTTAATCACTTGGGGCATGTCTTGAACTTTTAACCTTCTTTCCCCAGCACTGATGCTGTGAATAATGGACTCTTCTGCTTGACACATAACTAGATTGCAGCTCAGAGTGAATGTCACAAACACTATTGCACCATCTGGAGCAAAAGCTTGGCTATCATTTTGGGATAAGCCCAGAAGATCAGATGAATTTATAACTGACTTCATTTTTTCGTTTGCACTAATTTAGGTTTCTTTAAATAAAATCTACATTAATTTTTTCAAAGAATGTGCCTTCTCTGGCTGGTAGTTTTTACACAAGCCATCAAAATTTTCAGATCTTGTATTAGTCATATTATAACCATTTTGGTCCTACTTTTTGCTATAAACAAGATTTAAATAGTCCCCTTGAGGCTAAGGAAATGCTGTCTGGATTGTGGAGGTTAATTTCTCTATTTTTCCCTATTCCTATTGTTATTTTTAATAGTTCTACTCAGTTCAAGACTCAGTGTTTAAAAAAAAAGAAAAAAAAAAAGGAAAAGGAAATACTTCTACATATTCTTAAAAAATATATCACAGATTTCTCAGAAGCTAGATGTGATTTTGTAAAGTGAAAAGCTTTTCAGAAGGATTCATATGTATTCTGGAGGATACATAATATTCACAGTTTCATACAAGATATTCAGCTATACATATGAATAACATCCAGCTGATGCAATGAAATATACCTTATTTTGAAAGAGAACAAATTTCCTGACTGAAATGACTTCTTGGGGTTGTATTCATTCATAAAATACTGTTTTTATAAATTCTGTGTACTGACTGAATTTTATTAAAAGCTGGTTGTGTGAAAAGTACCAGGTTGTGAGCGAGCTCGAACACCTTTGGTTTCCACTGCATGTTTATGAGCTTTGTAAATCCATAGCATTTGTTACAGAAGGGCTTCAAATGACTGAGATCTATGAACATGGTGGGTTTGCAGTGTTTTGGAAAAGATGTGACAACTGGAGAAACAGCCCAGCATGGTGCATTTGCACAGAGGGGATTTGTTCAGATTTCAGGTCTCCCTGTCTCCTAAAATTAATCAGTGGCTGATACAGACATAGAGATAGTGTTTCCAGTACAAAACCTTCCTTTGTTTTCTTCTTTAAACATTGATAGTCAGATTTCTGGAATCAAATATATGTGGGCAAAGGTAGAAATATTCTGCTTCTGAATGTGATTTGTTTTTGGAAAATATTTTTGATTCTATGTAATGACTGAGAACTATCCCTAATAAGTCAAGTGACTAACATGATGTTTAGAAAAAAATTCTGTTTAATATTAACCCATTTCAGGTTCCTAGAGCACAAGGGTATGGCTCTCAAATGAGTTTTCACAAAACTTGGTCTTTCTTTCTTGAAGCTCTGCTATGATGTGAATTACAGAATCATTTGTGTTGGAAGGGACCTCCTGAGATTATTTACTTCACCTCCCCTGCTTGAGCAGCTTGCCTAGGTTGAGTACCTCCCCAGATGAAGATGCCATAACCTCTCTGGGCCACCTGCTCCAGCATTTGACCACATTCACAGCCAAGCATATTCCTGTCTTACCAGTGTATTGTGCTATTTTTTAGTTTATGCCTGTCACCTCTTCTTTTGCCAGTGGGCACTCTACTTCATTTCCTCCCATCAGGTAGTTATAAAAAGTGATGAGACCTCCCTGAGCCTTTGCTTCTCCTGACTGAGTTCCACCTTCTGTTTTTCTCAGCTTCTATCATGGCAGACAGTCCAGGCCCTCCATCACCTTTGTCCCCTGTGTAGAATTTCACTCCAGCAAGGCCTTGTCTTTCTTGAACTTATTGCACTGATGGAAATTATCTAAACATGTTTATGGCTATTATGTTACTGTAAGAGTATGGGCTGATGGAGCATAACTGGAATTGTGCTTAAGAACAGGATTCAGTCTCAGACTCTAAATTTCTGTCAGGATTTTTATATTTATTCAAAGACATGGATGTTATCCATGGAAAAGTTGCCTGCTTGCTGTGTATTGCACTGGTAGAAATGTGCCTGTCATTGTGATACAGGACTGCTGCTTTCTCATCTCCAGTTCTTACAAATAACTACTGAACGTGAGGGGAAGGACTGATAGAAAGAATTTTTTGGCAGAAGCCCCTCTAGAGCTGGAGGGAAGTGGTGCATATGCAATTTTATGAAATGTACCTGAGGCAATGAGCAGGACAGGATGCAGGCAGCTTCAACCAGAAGGCAAGAAGTGCACCTCATGTGTCCTGACTTCCAGCATAAAAATCACCATTTTCCTCAGCAAAGAAAGAGGTTCTATTTGTTGTCAGCTGCTGGTGTCTAGTGATGAGGCCAAAAGCAGAACTAAGTGAACACAACTGTGACTGTCACAGTGTCAAACATTTATGGTTTTTGACTCTGACAATTTATTAATTCTCAGTTACTGGCTCCACTCCCAGGGAGAAACCATTGGGCACATTCCAGCAGAGCAAGCTGAATAAGTAAATAACATGGAGAAATTTATTTTCTGTGGTTTCTGTTGCTCTCTTTTAAAGTTAAATGGTATCCTAGCACTTCCAAGGTTAAATCCACAAAGGACTATCAGATCATCTCCTCTTGACCTCTTGTGGGTACCAAGCACTGCATTGTTTGGGTTTTTTTTGCATACAGTCTACAAGCTGAAAGGTTTTTGGGCTTTAATTTGAGATTAATTGCTGCCTGCGTGCATCAAAATATCTTAATAAGCATCATAGCTCTTGATTAGCAATTCTGGGTTTTAGTTCTACCCATATTCTGTGAGCTTTGACTGTAATAAGCAAGAAAAAGAGCACAAGAACATCTGAAATTCCCTGGCTACTTGTCAGATGATAGTAGAGCTTTCCTTTAGTGTTTCCTATTTTTAAATGGTCATTTTTTCAGGACTGCCATGAAGTGCTTGTGAAGCTGCTGCACCATTCTGCCCTGTAATGGGAGTTCATTCAAAGGCCATGTTGTTTCAGGACAAGCATCAGTAGCAATTACCACTTCCAGCTTTTCTCTGGAAGTGTGAGTTTTTGTCAAGGGCTTCAGAGCCAGACTGGTAGCCTCAGCTTCAGACACAAAGCAACAGCAGTTATTCTCAATTTCCTCTGTCCCAGTTCTTGATGTTGAAATTTTATATAGAATTTCCACTCTATATTTAACCAGCAAGTTGTAGGACTATTAGAAATAATTGAGCCTGTTGCAATTATCGAGTTTTCACACTATGCTTGCAAAAAAAAAGAGTAAGAGTAAACTGTAATTCACATATCAGCTGAACTCTTTTCCTTCACTGCTGTAAAACATTTTATCATCCAGCAAAAGTTTTAAAGTAATTCTGAGTAAGTTATATGCTGGACTTTAGCAATTGGTGGTTATTTTAGTTAGATGCCTATATTACAGTTCACTCAGCTTATCAGGGAGCATGTAGCTCTACTTAAGAAAACATAACCATGAAATTGCTTCTAAAATAGCAGTCCAGTTTCTGAAACAGTCAGTGTGTAGATAAACAAGTTGTGCATTTGGTTCTGTACCTGATGTAGCTAAACTAACCTAAATCTGGCTCAGTTGTATTGCAAGACCAGAGCCTGGATCTCTCCAGATCTCCATCACACTAATCCGGGAGCTTCTAATCTTGTGAGATACTCTAAGCCAGCCATCATGCAGCTGGTTATGTTGGAGTTCCTAACCAAAGGATAAGGAATTTCCCTATGGTGCTTCCTCAGCAGCTCAGCATATGAATAACCTGTAGTGATCCAGCTGCTGGTCCAGCTCTCTGTTGTATCTCTAAGAAGCTCCCAAAAGCCATTTATTCTTTATGGGATTTCAGATAAAAAGATTTGGTGCTTATGACTTTGTAATGGTGTGTTATTGGTGACAGTGCAGTTTTAGCATAGAAAAATTATGATTTGGGAAATCATAAAGGATGAGGGTTTGTGCAGTCTTAAATGAGCAGTGCTTTTTTTCCTGTCAGTTTAGTGCATGGAGATCTTGATTTCATACAAAACCTCTAGAGCCTACATAAAAAGTGGTAAAAAGCAAGATGTCTTTGGCTGTGCTTCTGAGTTGTTCACAGGTGTGTAACATCCCGTGCTTGTTAAAAGTGACAGCACATGTTTCAGATGAAGAAATTAATTAAACACTGCCTGAACTATATCTGTTATTTCAATTGTACTTGCATTCAGAGAGTGATATTTACACGACCTTTTCAAGGTATGGAGTTTTTCTGGCACTTCATAAAGCTGCAGAGCTGCAGAAAGCATGGTCTCATTTGAGTCTTTGGCAAGTCACTCTTAAGTGACTAAATCAAAAGGGTATTAAGCTACTCTGTTCAGTAACTACACCCACTTCTTCAATCCATTCTGGGCTTTCCCTCAGCTTTGTGTCTGTGTAGACAATATTTTAAGATTAAAAAGAAATTGCTGTAGTTTGGTTCCTAAGCAATGGAATGGGAAGGGGGGGGGGGAGGATTCAAAAAAGATGATTGTATAATACAGCTTCCAAAGCTAAAGTACATGCCATACAAATTCAAAGTGAATGAGAGAACTCCCTTGTGTGAATTTCTGTGTTACTGTTGTGCAGCTGCCTTAGAAAATCATGAAAATATAAAGTCTGCTGAAATTGGTGCTTATGAAGCAAGACCATCCAGGAGAACTGCCCACTGCTAGCTTGCTCTATATGTGCAGCCACGTCCATACATAGGAGCTGCTGCTTTTTTTGCCTCTCTGTTCTTGAACCTCACTAAGAGCTTTCAATTGCTCTGACATTTTCAGCCGAGGGAAGTAATAGTTGTTGCTGAGCAGTATTCTACAGGCAATTATCTTATCTGATCGCTGGAGCAATCCCCACTAGAAAGGAACCAATACGATCACGTTAAATCATTTACAGCAAGGCAAGGGAAACAGAGGGAGGAACAAACAGAGGGAAAAGGGGCTCAGCTCATTAAGGGGTGCCTATGCTGCAGAGTTCAGAACAGCAGACAATGAAGTTAATCTGTAAAGCAGGGCTATGGACTTGCCTCCTGGAGCTGTTGACAGCTCTGAATCCTCTCTTCCCCCAGCCCATTGTGGCTGCAGTGCCAGGCACCTGCAGAAAATGTGCCAGAACAGGGCAGGGAGCACACAGGCTTTTCAATCAGCTGTCACCCCTCTGCTTCCCAGCAGGAGAGAAGCCAAGCTGAAGAACCAGATGAAAATAGTCATGTGAAGGGAAAAGGGGTCAGATATTGACACCTCACTGTTACCAACTTTCTGAGCCTTGTATGATTCAGCTTTTTGGGCAATTCCTAAAAAACATTCATTTTTCTTGCTAAAACTGCTGCTTTTTTTTTTTTTTTTAACCTCTAAAAAACTGTGTCATCGGGACAGGCAAGTCACCAAATGATTATTGTCATAATTTTAAAATATCTATCTCTTCCTATTTCTGCTCTATAAAGAAAAATAGGGCTTTTGTTTCTGTTAATTCTCTGATAAACAATGATTTGAATACTGCCAAATTAGCTGCTCACTTGCTTTCACCAGGGGGTCAGAAGATCAAGCCAGGCCTGCTACACAGGTTTCTAGATTTGATATTGTACCTTAAAAGTCCATATCTAGAAACCTGTGTTATTTTAATGTTTCTGGAATGCCCTTCAAAGCTACACATGCTTGTTTAAAAAGGGAATGAAAGCACTTGGTTGTGTACACAGAGAGAGAGGAGGAACTTAAGTGACATGTAATTTATTGATCTTAAAGTATTTACAAAGAAGAGGGTTTTAGGTTTTACCCATCCTGTGAGCAGACAGCACTTGTGTGTGCAAGCATATTCCTGGGTACCATGTACATGACTGTAACATTCTTTTGGTTTTCTCTGCATGTGTTAAAGCTGTTGCTGTGAATGCAAATTATTATTAGCACAGAGGTCCTAGAGTCCCAGCCACACATTTTTATACCAGGCATGGCACAAACACAAGATAAAAGAGACTGAACAGGTTGACTATTGTTGCATCTGCACTGTGGAGTAAAAATATGTCTTGTGTAGCCTTACTGGGGCTTCTTGGATGCAAACTTTGCTGTGTCTCAGTCACAGAATGGGAGATTTCTGAGACATCTCAAGGTAAGGTCTCCTAGTTTTTTCCTGTCAGGTGATGTGCAGAGATGCAGTGCTTCTCCCTGTGTACTCATGTCAAGGTTGAGGGGTAGGTTGTTTATTTAACAATGTGAACTATCAGGGATAATGTTCATAGTGAAGTTTTTTTTTTTCCCCTGATATGGCATTTACATGGCTCAGAAAGAGGCAGGGAGTGGAACCTCCTGATATGTCAGTGTGTGAGAAGATGACAACACTGTTATTTCACTTTCTATTACTTAAGGTCTGAAAAAGAGAATAACTTCCCATTGGCTGCAGAGCAAATCTGATGAGCTGGGATTTGAACTGACGTCTTCATCATCCTCATCCCAAGTATTTTATGTGGATGCTCTATTTTAGTAAGTTATTACTTTTGTACTTTATTTTAGAAAACATTAATGATAGTCTGTGCAGCTGCAATGTAACAATGATTTTCTAATAAATGAAAAAATCTTTAGTGGAATGTAGGTGTTGCTGGTAACATGTAGCTGTTATAAATTGATGGATATTCCCCAAACTAAGGTAATACAGTCTTTATCTGGCCTGGGGGAACAGCCCCAGTACCATATTTTTTAGTTTCCTTCAGAGAAGAAAGAGCTAATGTGTTCCAAGAATATATAATGAGCATGGATTGGGCATGCTTTTGGGAAGCAGCCATATGAGGAATGGACACCCTTCCAAGTCCTGCCCAGTTTCTTATTAAGAAAAGTATTTGTAATTATTTCATTTTCTTGCAACTCTCATCTCCAAAAAATGTTGTCAGGATTTTGGCAAACTATTAATATGTTATGGAAAATCTTCAGTTAAAGAACTTACAGAAATAATGAGTACTAAAACTGTCTCAAGGCTGCATTATCTTTATGAATAAATTCTCACTAGTAAATTGCTGCCAGTGGGGTTTTAATTACATTAGGTTGTTCATATGCCTGTTATTTTTTTATAATCTTCTGTCAAAGGTAATGTACAATGATTAAAGAACTTACAAGGAAAGAGGAGGGCAGGATGTTGTTAGACATTCATCCTTTTACGTTCCTGTAGCATTTGATAGTCCCTGCAGTGGGCTGCAGGCTTACTGGATTAGGTACCTATTCTTGGATGCAACAGAAAAGAACAAAAAATACAATGAATACACTTGGAACAATCAGGTGAATGTGTGACTGTGTGTGTGTGTCTCCCATGTGGGTTGTGCATACTTTCCCTTCCAAATGTCCCTCAAGCATGTTGCAGGTAAGATTGCATTTAGTTGTTCATTCACCAACACACTCCCCAAAAGGCAAGAGTTTGTGTCTGATTGTTTAAGACTTTGCCTCTGCTTTGAACACGTCTAGTTCCCTTGGAAAAACATTCTCCACATCCCCATCCCCCTTTTGGAGAAAACAAGTGAACTATTCATGCAAAAAAAAGTGTGTGTGTGGTTGGGAGAGTGGGGGGGCCCGCAGTGCCACCGACAAACCCTATTGAAATGCATTGGCTGTTCATTTACATTCACACTTTTTTTAATAAAAATGTTAACTAATGATGTTAAATGCTTTGCCAAAGGTCCTGGCAGGTCAGTTGCCCAAGTGCCATTTCTGCCTAATTAGGGCTCTTGTGGCAGCCCAGGGGCCTCCTGATGCAGTGGGTGACAAGCCGGGAGCTGACAGCTTCAATCGGCTCCAACAGGAAGGTTGGGCTGGTCATGTTTTCTAACTCAGCCAGGTGTTAGCTGAATGTAGGGGGGGTCTTAGCCAGACCTGAGCATTCCTTTGATCTTCCTTTCTTTCACTTGCTCTATTTTGAGCTCTTCCCTTTGCCTGTCCCGTCTTGTGTCAAGGTCAAGAATGAGCTTGACTAAATCAGCAATTTAATTTATCTCAGGGAGATCATTAGCAGCCCTTCTCCCTCCCCAAATAAACCTCAGGCACTGGTGCAGAAACAGGACTGGTTCCAGAAACCAGGCACTGGCCAGTCCAGATAGCAAAGGGAGAAGGAATAAATGCAGATCCTTCCATAAAGAAAATATTTTCTACTTCTCTGTTGCAACACTGTTCTTTATTATTAACAGATATTAAATACCTCCATCAAAACAGTAACCCTGTCTAACTCTCAAGACCATAAAATGCTCCCAGAATCACAAAAACCCCCCTTAAACATACTTAAAATTTTATTTAATTTCTACTGTAGTAAAATTATTCTCTTAAAACCCAAGAAAAACAGAATAAAGTTTTGCTTTGACCTCACCTGTTTCTTAGTAGCCATAGACCACTTTCATGTGGCCACATGCTTTTGATAGCTGGCCAGTTTTAGGTGTCTTGGCAACTGACAATGTGAAATCAGATCATCAGCATCTTGAGGAATTGGCTTTTTTGAACAGATGTCTTCAGCTGGTCAGTCAATAGCACTGACTTCAGCTGAGTTATGCTGGTTAATGTCAGCTGAGAAAATAGCCCTTGAAACACATAAACACATTGCTGACCATTGTATAAATAATTTTATTTATAAATGCTTTCCCAAGAAATGGCACAATGCATTAGGCTGACCAAGGCTGAAATAATTTTCAAGGTTTCTTTAAGATGAATAATTTTTCAAAAGATGTTCTGGTTTTCAGATCTTGCAAATAAATTTCAGACTTCTCAAGTTAAGCTGATGAATTTCTCTCTTCCCTGTTTTACATAAAAGCCAATATGTGCAGGAATTGCTTTGGTTTCTCTGGAATGAAACCACTGCTGAAGTGAAAGGGTTGCAGTTGGATAACAGCAGACAACTGGTTAGTAATGGTCAATAATATTAAGGACAGGAAATAATAAAGGAAATTATATTGCTTCATAGCTGTAGTCTTGATGATAGGGTGAGTGGTTTCTGTTTTAAACAGGAAGACTCTAAGAGGAAACAGTTGCATCCTTTTTTATTAATGAAGTTAAACACTTTTTTTCTTTGTTTCCTTTACCCTTATCTCTGATCCAAAAGACAACTCGAAAGAAATTCAGCTCTAGAGGAAAAAAATACTACTCTGTTATGTTTAGCAAAATTGTAGCTATGAAACAGCAGAAAACTGGAGTTGACAGCTGAGAAGTAGTTATACGTTCTGAGGGCAACAACTGAAGTGTAATTCCATTCCTGTATTTTAATAAAAACTAATTTTCAGTGAGGGTAACTATTACAGCAGCAATACATTACAAACAGGGAGACCTAAAAGTTGTGTTACATAGTTTGTTAAGACAATATTCCTAACTTGCAAAAGAGATTAATATTGAAATAGGAAGGTAATGGTAGGACATGTAGGAGAAAATTTAACTATAAGATCTAATGAATCACATCATTCAGTATTTTGCCCAATTTCCTTTCTGGCTTTATAGTGTACACCCAATTTTCATTACATTGTCATAAAAAGAAGTTGGAATGCAGGGCAGTGGCTGCCTGGGTGGCAAGCCCACAGGGTAGTTTCTAGAGGGGGTGTTTTTTTCTGTTGGCATGATATTTTTTTTTTTTAAGTAGTTTTCCTTTTATTATGAATATAGATTCATTTTTGTTGATACTTGGAGTCAAAGACCATGAAGCAGAATGCTTGCTGTTTCTGTATTAACAGTTTCCTGCAGTCTAAAGTAATTTTAGCCTTGTTTTAGTAATGTTGACTGGTTTTAGAAAGCTGGTGACAGTGACTTTTTTGCCAGATTGATCCATTTTGATTGTTCCATTTTGACTGGTAGTACCAAAAATACCAACTGCCAATTTGCTAATACCAAATTGTAATTATCTCTATTCTGTCCTCTGTCTTCATATGTAGTTTGGTTTCTGCTGTCATAAAATATTCAGGTCCTCAGCAATATCAGAAATGGATTTATGTCTGAAAGAGTAGGCAACAGATTTTTGTTGCATGCTGAAAAATGTTAGTTGCTGTCCATGTTACAACATACAAATCCCTCACTGAAAAATTGCTCACATCAAACATCCATCCTTAATATCTGAAAGTTCACTTTCTGGAAAGGTGAAGCTGTGATGAGAAATTATTAAAATTACAAAGAAATATAAAATGCACAGCACTGTGAAGGAAAAGCAATTTTTTTTTTCTTTAAGAGAGTTACTGAGATCTTAGTCTCCCTGTTTTCTCCTAGTCACATAGTGCAGCACATCAAATAGCCTTAAAATGTATAATTAATGAATCTTAAGATAAGTGTGCAGGGAGGACAAGACTTCTCTCACAAACAAATTTCCTCTGCTCTGTGCTGTTCTTGGAATATGCCCAGAAACTGGTCCTGCTGTAGCTTATTCCAAACTCTGTGGGGTTATATGAACCTACAGCATACATCTGTCCAAGCATCCTGCCTTGCAGTTTATCTTTATAAAGCAGACAAAGTGAATTGAATTGAGGACAGAGAATCAGGTTTTGCTCTTTATTTCCTCTCCATTTATAAGGTTTAGAAGCTTTTCTTTACCTGTTTACTCCTTAAACATAAAATGCATGCCCAAGATGACTGCTGCTGTTCCAAAAGTTTGCTTTGTGACTGACTAGTTCATGTGTGTGTTGTTCTGAGAAGTTCTTTCAGTGTTTCCTATTGACTGCTGTTGGTTTTTTTCCATGTTTTTTTGTTTGTTTTTCATGAAGGGATAGTAAGTCCTTTTATTGAAGTGTTTTATGAACAAATCTGCAATAAAGGTATGGTTGATTTCCTCAGTCTGACCAATAACAAGAAGACACCCACAGATAGGAAGAATTTTGCCCTTCTGCAGGAATCTGCACTGCTCGTGCTCACACGAGGTGGATCTGGGTGCAGTACCAGAACTGGGGCTTATTTTAGACTGTAGCTGGCTATAAGGAACAGTCATGACCTTGGAGATACAGTGAGTGTCAGGAGTCTTTCCTGCTCTCCCTCTCTTTTGCTGTAGAGGGAAGGCAGGGCCACTCACCTCTTTTAGAGTCTTTTAATTCTTTTGCAGTTTAGGGAGGGACAAAACTGTGAGGCCTGCTCAACGACCCATGAATCCAGTGAAGATTCACCCACTGACCTGCAGTGAGCAATGATTCAAGGCTTTAATGATTCTATATTTTTCCAATCTTTTCACGTTTTCAAGCATTTATTTCCATCTGTTAAAGCTAAATACAGTGGCATAGGGTCTGGAAAGGGCAGGAGCCGAAGAGATTTCTTTCCTCCAGATGGAAGCTTTAAAACAACAGAGAATAATTACATATAAATGCAAGAATGCTCAGGTAACTGATCGGATTTTATCTGCCTGATCCTTGCATGATGTGAATAGAAGATCGACCTGTCCCTGAACTCTCTTGGCAGCTTCACGGAATGACTTAAACAAGATCAGCTAAAACGATTATACTGGATGGGTTTTAATGATTAGTCAAACCAATTTATCAGCTTCTGTCTCATTGGTACTTTCATTCCAACACGATACACAAGCTGACTTGGAAAATCAGTGTTAAATTTGGGAGTTACAGCTCTGTAGCTTCATCAAAAAGTTGCTTCATAACCTCTCTGTGGATGTGACATTCATGGTGTGATAAATCAGCAGTGGGCAGTCACTGAGTTGAACTGCTGGGATTCTTTTTCTTAAGAATTGTTTTTTGTCAACACTATATTATAAAACTTCAGAACAGTAACACTGATGAAGGCTGAAGCCTTGCAAGCTCCAAGAATCATCCAGGGAAGTAAGGACAGAGTTAATTGGGGAAACTCTGTAATAAAATGATTCCCATCCTGATCCTGAGTGTCTGAAAAGATGAGAAGGAAAAATTTGGAGTGCTTTATTGTTTTCATCTAAACTTCAGGGGGGTCTGTTGAGGAAAGAGGATATTCCAGATGAACATAATACAGCAAATTCCAGAATGATTAGAGACTGTGATGTCTAATTAATTAGCTTTTGTGGCAGTTAATTAAGTGATCAAGAGAAGTATATGTGAAGCAATAAAAGCTGGTTCTAGCATGTAGCAGAGCCAAATATTATTTATAGAGTACAGATAGTGATGTACTATATTGCAAAAGTTGCCCAGAAACATCTTCATTAATACAGTTTAAGGTTGGCACTGGTTTAAAACTTGAGAACAGCAGTTAGGGCCATGGAAAAGGACTGAATGCTTGAGCTAAACTGCTCCCTATAGACCCATGTTCTGCATTACTCTCACAGATATCCATCCATCCTTGGGATGTAAAATTTTACTTCCAGTCAGTAAAATAACCAGGACTGAGCCCAAAAGCAAAAATACCTTTTGCCTTGTAAGGAAGAAGATGGGAATTTTCTGCTATTTTTATTAGCTTTCTTGTTATATATAATAATTTTTAAAGTGAGCAGGCTTATATCTAGGGTGGCTTCTTACATTTCTGATTCTAAAATTCTGGGGTTTTTTTTAGTATGTCTCTAATGTTTAAAGTTTCAAAGGCAATAAGATGATGATAAACCACCATAATATCTCTGGGACTTCCATATGATTGCTTGGGGCATCCCTATAAAATTCTTGTTGTAAATTTTAAATATCTTGCCTGTGCTCACTAAGCTGAGAGCACAGGCTGGGACTGACAGCAGTGCAGATGTCACTGCTGGCCATTTCCTCTTGATGAGCCATCTTCCAGGTTTTATTTTTGTGGGATGAGGGGTGCATAACTTCCTGAGTGTTCCATCTTATTTGTCAGCAGTGCAAGGAAACAGTCCTGGCATCAAAGTTCAGTCTCCTTAGGACTGAATGGAAGGAGGGAAACTCAGCCTTAGGTGTGCTGAACCTTCTGAGGACAGCAGGTCCAGTACCCAAGGCCTTCTCTGCTCTTCAGAAAGGTCTCTTGCACGAAGAACAAGAGGTTGCACCAGTGTTCAGTGCCTGCAGGTTTGAACCTGTATCATCCTGCTATGGGACCCAATCACGGGTGGGCTGAGGACACACATGGAAGACAGCCCACGTATGATGCTCTAATGCTCACTTGCTTAATTGGGTTGCACATCAGATGGCACACTTGGGTGCTGGAGGGACAGAAGGCAGAGGTCTACAAGGAGGAAAAACCAAGAAGAAATGAAGTGGGTGGACATAGCAAATCAGGTTTCCATCACCCTACAATGACTTGTGTGGAATGGGTAAGTGTTAATAGGTGATACTGTACCTTTGTACCTTTTCCATCCAAACACTTCCTCAAATATAGATGGTTTTTCCATTTCTCTATCCAATACAGAAACTGCACAATGTTCCCTTTTCATTTATTTATCTTTTTATTGAGATCTTGTGTAGCTTGTGGTAATACATTTCTTTTCTTTCTTTTTTTTCCCCTATTATTCACAGTTAAAGACTTGTCTTGTATCTCCAAATCTTTCTGATAGATTCCATAGAGAAGAAAATGATTCAGGGGAAAAATCTTTGAATGCATTTTTTGAAAAATATTAGGACTAAAGCTACCTTAAAACTCCCTGCAGGTTTAATGAGAGAGCCTGTTAAATTTCCTGGGTATAGAAGAATAATTTGCTAAACAAAATCTCTGCAATCGTACTTTGGTTGCTTATCTTTTTTTTTTTTTTCTTTTTTCCTTTTAGACTCCAGAATAAATGAAAAATTGATCTGTATGGTCACTGAAACATTAAATTGTCTTATCTGTCACTTGTTCAACACTGGCTTCTTAAAAGGGAAAACAACAATCACAATCAGCAGTTTCTCAGTGCCTAGAAGAAAATAGAAGCTATAAATGGACAGATGAATTATGTGCTTCCAGTGGTTTTCAAGGGAAGCATTTACTGAGGGAGAAAATTGTTTTAATCATATAACAACTAAGGAGTGTAGAGTTTGTAAAAACATGGAACACCTACACATAAACTTAATTTTTGTTGCATAGGAACATATACAAAGTAGCTTGCAACAAAGATGGTTGGGGAAACAAGCTCTTTCATTGTTTGGTTGCTGGTTTGTATCTTTAACAAATCTCTGTGAAGCACTCAGGGAAACCTAAACACAGTGGGTTGGTTGAGTGTTCAGCCTTTAAAGTATTAAAAAAAAAATAGGGTTGAATCTTCTTTAAAATGGAAATAAGTACAAATTTGGGTCATGTGGTGTTTATCTTTTCTTTCCTTATTTTGAAAGAGTGGTGGAAAGGAGGAAGCCAGAATCAAATCCAGACAAAAGAGCAGCCTCTGTGTTCGTGTTTTTCATTTCCCTGCCCTGTGTATATTTCCAGCTTTTCCTAAGGATCCAGTGAAGCAAAATACAGAGTTGCAAACCTGCCAGTAGGAGGCACTGATATACTCCTTTTTTTATTAATTAGTCCCAGCCATCATAGCACCTTCTCCCTCTTTTTTTTTGTCCTGCCCTTCTGCATCCAGCAGCAGAAGGAAACCAATTAAATTTTGGGAAAGGAGTTAAATCAGAGAGCTTTCAAGAATGAAACTCTTCATTCTCTCTTGGATAAACTAAGTAAATAAAGTACTGGACATCCAAAATGCCATAAATTATCAGTTAATAAACACAGAGATGCAGTATCTGGATTGTTATGATGGGAAGGTAATAAGAATCCTAATCTGACCCTTAAAGTTAAGCTGGTTTTGACTAACTCAGAATAAACTGAGTTATCTCTTTTGTCATCACTGTAATGGACAGACCCAGTGTAATCATGGGTTTGTTTTATGGCTGTGCTGGTGTGAGAACTGCTCAGCCTACTGGAGGTACTGGGGAAGAGGGGAGAAAGAGGGGAGATGATGGCTGAAGACTAGAAAGTGGGGGTGTTTCTTTGGTTTTAGTTCTAATATTTTAAACAATGATTTTTACAGAAGGTGGCTTATCTGTCAACCATTGCCATCAGCATTTTCTCATCTAAAGAGAAGAATGTGGATGCATTACTCAAAGATGGACTGGAAATGTAGATCCTATTCCTTCTTCCACTGGTGTTACCATAGATGTGTTAAATGAACTCTGGTGAGAGAAGTGAACAGGTAGGGAATGTTGTTAGAAGGGGAGTTTTGTTCTGGAGGACTTTTTAGGATTTTCTAAGCCCTTCTTGCACACAGGATACAACTTTACATACAGCCAGAATTCCAGGGTAATGCCCCTCTGCCTTGTTTTGCTGAAGCCACGTTGTGGGAGGTAGATACAGCCCGAGACTCCACAACTACAGTCACTTCAAGGACCAAGCTCAGTTTCTTTAGGTGTAGTGAAATGAGGCAACCAGGTGCCACTAATTGCCAGGGAGTGAGCATGAGCTTGTGTCAAGCCCACCTGTGCCTAATTAGGGTGGGCTTGACACAAGCTCATGCTCACTCCCTGGCAATTAGTGGCACCTGGTTGCCTCATTTCACTACATTTAGGGTTAGTGAAAGAAGTGTAGCAAAAGCACGTGTGAAAGGATTAGCATTATTCCAAAGGCAGTGGAATATTCTGAGTGAAAGTCAGGAAGTTATGGGAAGAGGAAAGCTCAAGCTCCCAGGTGGGAACTGCTACCCAGGGATTCAGACCTTGTGTGGAATTTTGGCTGCTGTTTCTACTTGTGAATGCCTGGGTTCATTTGACCATAGGGAAAAAAGAAAAGGTGAACAATATCTGCAGGGACTGATTTCACTTCTATCTGAAATAGCAGTCAATAGCAGTAGCTGAAAATGCTGCAACTAAAGAGGAAAATACTTAGAGAAAGCAGATAAATGTGCAGAGCAGTATTGCCAATAGGCTGCTATAGAAGCTCAAGTACAGGGTTAATTCATTAGTTCTCTGAATACTCATACAGTTTCTCATGCACTGGAGGGTGTTTGTTGATACCTACCTGGCTTTGAAGCACCCTTTGAATTCTTGAAGTATTTGACTCTTGATTTCTAGATCTTTTCTAAGACACACTGATGCTGCTTCATACCTGATGTAATGGAGAGCAAAACTTACTCAGTAGAAGAGTACTTCAAGTTGTAAACAGAATATCTCCTGGAGTTTTATCCACTATCACATACAAAATAACAAAATCACTTTAATTATACTAGATTACTAGGGATAGGGTAGACTGTATATTATTTTACTGTTTTTTTGTGTTTGCACCTCTGGATGTGATGAAATAAGTAAATAAATAAAATCAAAAAAGATTTTCCAGCCTAGCAGATATTTAGGGTTCAGTACATAAAGAATAAATGCAATTGCACATGACTAATACAGAGCCAAGCAATGTAAAAGAAACGACTGATCTTTAAGATCAGAAGTCCTTCTAATGTGTAAGGACTGTGGGGTTTATGTGCAGTGAAATATTTAATGCCTTAAAGAACAGTTTTCTGTGTCCCAGCATATATGATACTTTGAACTAGTTGTGGTTGTCAATGCAGATTTTGCCAAAGGGAGTTCTGCTCTCAAATAAACTTTAAGATCCTAATTATTGACAATCTCTTTTTTTTTTCTCAGCTTTGTTTTACTGAATTTTTTTTTGTGAGGAAAATTGATAAATGTGCTAATTTATTATGCTTCTCTGTATGCACTGCTATTACTGGTTTTATGGGAGTCCCATAGAGGATCATGTGTATCAGTGGAAGCCTGCTGCTTCCTTCAGCATGTGGAATAATGGTACACAAATCCATATGGAAGCTCTCTCCATGGAGGTATTTCTCAGGTGGAGATGAAAAATCAGGCCAGAGAAAAAAATGTAAGGAATAACCAAAATTGCTTTTAACCAGCCTAGCAATGAAGGAGGGTGGGAAGGTTGGTGATGAGGAAGGGAGTTAAACATGAAAAAATCTAGAAACTCAGAGTTTGTAAATAACAACAGCCTTGAGGCTTTAAATATGTCAGCTGCTGGCCTTCTCTGCTGAGAGCAGCTAAAAGGTTTACAGGGCTTTCTTTGGGTGGTTGACATTTAAAATCTCAGCAATGAAATACTTACCTTTTTCATTTTAAGTAACTGCATACAAACGTGTATTTATGAAATGTAATTTTTGATTGCCACAAAGAGAGGCTCATAAGTAGGCATAAATCAGTTCACAAGTGTTACCTTCACCATAAGTACTCCTGTACTGCCTTTATATTCTGTAAATCAAGGGGAAGAAAAAAGATCAGAATTCATGTGTTTGTTTCTGTATCTTCAAGAGGTGACCAATAACAGCATCAGGGAAAAGGTAGGGTCAGCAAATGGTTTCTGTAGGGGAGATGGGGCAGATCTCAGGGTTCTCCTTGTATCTTCCTCCTGCAGAAAATTCATGAGAACTCTAAACCTATATATTTACACCCTTAAGCCTCTGGTCTTTCAAACATGTGAGTTTCCATGTGCTGTGGAACACACTTGGGTGCAAGGTGAGGTGATAAACGTATTTCTGGTCATTAAAAAGCTGAGTCCTGCAGCACCCAGCCTTAAGAGGGGAGCAGGGCTCCTGGCAGCACTGGGTCCTGCTGAACAAACAGCACATTCCCCAGCTGCAACTGCAGAGCCATGACCTCCTTTTTGCTCCTTGACCCAGACATCAGATGCAGCTGGTCAGATAATCACAGAGCAGGCTGAGCACCTGCATCAGATGTGTGGGATCCAAAAGTGGGGGAGCAGCCGTGATACTGCCATGTAAAAAAAAAAATAAATGTGCAGTGCCAGAGTCTGGTAGAAAAGATTGAGTCAGTGCATGAGACTTGACAGGGCTGCTTTAGAGCACAGCTGGGGAGTCACCAGATCCCACAGCTCAGAGAGAGGGAAGGGAAGAGCTCTGTGTGCTGCCAATTCCCCCTCTTTGCAGAACAATCCTTACGAGTCTGTTTCTGTGTGAGTAACTTTCCAGCTTCCCCAGTGAGAGATGTCCCACAAATGCCACAGCTAAATTTGCCTTACAGATAGTGTGGAAAGCACTTTAACCTCAGAAAATAAGATTTTTAGCCTCTTCCCCGTTTCTTTCATAGGGAGCTCTTGTTAAGCATTCAGGTTTTGAGTCAATGTTATCAAAGCTACATGTTTTGACAGGTTCTCTCCTGTGTGTGTGTATATGGAAAGGTTCTTCATGTACCTCCTAAGTTGAGAGATATAATTTGAACAGAGAAAATTATGGTTCATAAAGTGCTCTTGTTAAGTGACATGACTATGCTTAGTCCACTGCAGGACAGCCTACACAGAGAAATGCATATTTCCATACAAATTACAGTATACTGCAGCCAAGAGATCAATTAGAATGTCTGCGACCAAGAACTCTCAAGTGTCTCCATTCAGTCTGCCATTCAAACGAGATGAGAAATGGGTTCAATTGGTGTAAAGAATCTGAACTCTTTCAGGGAATGTGCAGCAACTGCTGGAAAGTGGCATTCCCCGTGGAGTGGGACTTGCAGATTCTGTGAGTTCCAGCAGAGAATTTTGAGGGTTCTGTAACCTAACATTTTGTCTCCCGTTGAGAGAAAAATTATAGAACCTGCTGAATTTTTTTTTTTTAATTTTTTTTTTTTAATAGAAAGAGCAATTTTCATTGGTCAAATATAACTGGCTATGCCAGCTCTATCACGTGTTACACTGGTCAGCTTGATAATCTGAAATCTATGTGATATTCCATTCAAAAGGAACCCAAAGCACTTTGCAAGCCATGTTACAGATACAGCATCAGCATCTCTGGTATTGAGATGCAGGACTTCTGGACTGAAACATGACATGAACGAAACATCACGATGGTTTAAAAATCCACAGCAACAGTTCATGGATCAAATTCAGGTTTAAAAAAACTTGAAAATGTATTGCCTGCTCTTTTGATAACTGCCTGGAGATATTAATCTGACCAGAAGTTGTCAAAAACTGTGTTTAGCAATCCAAAATGCCTACTTTTCATCAAGATGAGCTGAGATCTCTCCCTTTGATTAGAACTATAAAGTTCAGTTCTTTCTGAAGTCAATGAAAAAGCTCCCATTTGCTTCAGTAATACAGCAGTATGTAATGTTATAAAGAATGTAATGTATTACAGAACGTAATAAAGACAGGAAACCTATCCCAGATTTCACTCCATAAAATCCTTTCAAAATAAAGTCACTGAAATGTAATAAGATTTAAATATTAAAAATTATTCTAATAGTTATTTGCATGTAAAATAGTTATATAGCAGTTAATAGCATTATAGTATATAACTAAAGTAGTGTGGCTTTCATATACATTATAATGTTCTTTAAACATACCATTCCTATAATATTTTTTATTCTCATCACAGAGTGATTTGGAATATTTTAGCTCCATTTTAAAAAAAACCATGCTCCTCCCAGCAGTTAGTGAAGCATTTTTTTCCTGGGTAGCTTTTCCTCTTGAAAAATACTTCTTAGCTTTAGAAAAGAAATTAAACTTAATAGAAAAATGTCTTTTTGTAAAGGTACTGATTAAAAAAGTACTTTAATTCAGAGGCAGGATTTCTTTCATTTATGATTTATTAAGGGTTTCCTGTGGTAAAGTAAGTCTCAATTTTTTGCAAAGGGCAGAGTTCCCAGGCATTGCCTTTGGAACTCAGAGGTCAAAATTATCTGATAAGCTTTTTATGCTGGTTGCAGTCCCAAAAGTTCCATAATATTTTAGGATGCCTCTTCCTGATCATTTTAGTATCTGCTTACAAAAGAGCTATTTTTAATGATGGTATGAACTGCTGGGTGTCCAATTTTGAGCAACCTCTTTGTAAGGAATATGGGAGCTCTCTTCTGGTAGGAACTGGCCCGGGTTTAATATTAAATATGGGTCTGCAGCCAGTTTGACCTAAAATGCTCAGATGCAGTTGGTTTTCAGCAGCTCAGACAATTGACTGGGGTCAAAAGCTTCATCTCTTTCACCCCAGACCTTTCATGTTGGAAAAAAAAAAAAATAATAATTAAAAAAAAAAATAGAAAAGTTAAGAAAAAAAGGAAAAAAGGAAAAAAATACAAAAAAAGTTTCTCAGCTTAGTGCACTCACCTGTCTCCTGGCACACGCTGGTTTCACTCTGGTGCTTTTCCATCACTTCCCACAGACGGGAAGCACAGATCCCAAGCAGGACTTGGCTCCAAGATTTCAGGTCTATTCCCCTATACAAAGCAGTAGGACGCCCTCCGCTGGAATGCTGTGTCCAGCGGCATCGACTTCAAACAGAATGGGATGAGAAAAGGGAAACGTGAAAATAAGGGAGATGGGATGGATGAGGGTCATTGAAAGACGTTTATTAATCGTGTTTTATGGAAAAGAATAGAAAATGGTCTAATATTGTGTCTGGGAAATCATATGGAACAATCTGTGGGGACTTGAGTTTGATAACCTCAGAGTATGACACCTAAGGGCTACACTATAAAACCCAGGAAACTGAATGTATAAAGGTAATGGAAATATGTATTTTTATGAATACATACGTAAGAATACATGCATATAATAAGTTGTACAGGTTTATATATGTGTATGGGGATTTACCTGCTAGAAGGAAAGCAGATTTGATTTTTTATTAACATTAGATCAGAAAAATATTTATTCCTACACTCCAGGACACGGTGTAACTCCACTAGTGACTGGGGCAGCAGCACCTTTTTCCATGGCCATGGAATAACAAATACCTGGTTTGAGCTTTCAATGCTGTCTTCTCCGAGTAAGTTGCTTATTTATAAGTGATGACTGAGTATCCCTTTGAGATCCTACCTCAATCCTTGTGAATAAAACTAAACCCAGCCTTTTTAAAGCAAGATGCTGCTTGTGCCCAGCTGTGAGTCTGTACCTCTGACAGCCTGACATATCAGAGTCAAATTCTTAAAAAGTACCATCCTAGATAAAGTGCTACCTACAACTCTTGACTTCCCTGGTCAGCATTGATTCCTAGCACTATGAAGCCAGATGGTTTGTTGTTTTTTTTTTTTTTTAAAGGCAGAACTAGATTCCATGGAAAACAAAGGAGCAGTGACTTGCAAACTGCTTATCGTGGGGTTAGCCAAGACCTTGCATGAGTGTTTCAGAGAGAGGAAAGGACTGTCCCCTTGTCAGTGTTATGGTAGTCATAATGTTTGGTTTTTGTGAGTTTTTGGGGTTTTTTTCTGTAGTGGAATGGAGAAGATGAGGCATGGCCTCAGTGTTCTGGATGTTGACAGATCAGTCATGCACTAAGAAGTGTTTGATCTGCCCTCCTTTCCCCCGATTTTAAGATTCTTAAGACCTTACTTTTTCTAGGGCAGCTCTGTCTGAGACCAGAGCTCTGAGCAAAGCAACAGAAGGTCCTGGGAGGCTTTTGGTGCTTTGGCCCAGTGGGTTCCAGAGCTGAATCCTCAGGGCTGAGACAGAAAGGCATTGACAGAAGGACTGAAGCCATGAAAAGTCAGAGAAGCAACTGCACATGAGATCAATAGCTTATGTGCATAAATGCCCATATATATACATATATATATATAGTGTTTAGTTATTCAAGAACTCACCCCTTTTGGATTAATTAAAGAAAACTGAATGGTGGCAATGGTCTGCATTAGAAACAGTCAACTATTGAAGCAAAGCAATCAAAATACAGTCAATTTTGAAAAAAATCCTATTAAAATTTTTTAACACTTTTTAAAAACTTTCCATAAATCCCACGAAAGAATAAAGCTGGTACTTTATTACCATAATAGAAATTAAAGCTATGAAAAATCGGTGAAAACATCCTCAAGAGTATTGAATCTGTGCATCTTAATGAATATTGCTGTTGATACACTGAGCCACACGATGGCAGTGTATTGTTGGATAAAGACGAGGAGTCTGCTAAACTTGTCTGAAAATCACCTTCACAAATTATACTTTTACCTAGTGCTACAGAAACTTCTGTTTCTGGGGGTCATCGAATCCTAATTTTAGTGCAAGAAGGATTTCCTTCAGGATCTGGTTACATATATCCACGAAGAAGCTCTCTGAAAAACAACCCAAGCTTCTTTCAACCAACCCTAGAGCATGAGAGTGAAGTGAAGAGGCTGGAGCTGCTTCTCCATCCCAGATTCCATGACCTTGTGGACAACAGATCAGATCTTTGGATGTCCAAGATAGCTCCGTGTCTCTACTCCTGCCGAAGCCATATTAAAACTTGTTGGATATAAAAGGGACAACAAAGGAAGATGACAATGCTGATGTGTTTTGTAAGATGCTCCCCAGAGTGGCCTTTGAAAGGTCACTCAGGAAAGCCTGGGTCAATTTCTTTTTGAACGCTGGGCTCTCTGGTTTCATCAGCTGCTGATGCCTCTCTTGAGGTGGAGAAACAAGGAGCAATTAACTCTCTGACAGATGAGGAGAAATGGAGTGTCTGAGTGCTTAGACACTGATCTTTCCTCAGGGTCAATTAGTGATAACTGCTAAACTGAGTGTTTCTGAGAAGCTAAGTTTTGTGCAGAACGTTATCCCTTCCCTTGGTCATTAACTGCCCAGTCAAGCAATCACTGCACTGCTCGGGGCTGTTCCTGTGAAGCCCAAGAAAGGGATAAAGCTGGTGAGGAGAATGATGCCACAAAATTGCTCTGTCCCATTTATTTGTTTGCTGGCACACTGGAAAAATTCAGATGTGCCAGACAGGTAATTCTGTGCTGAAGCCTGAGGGATACTTAAGAAACCAAACAGCCAGAAAGAGGTTGCATGAAGTGCTCAGGGAGTGCCCTGCTACCTTCTCTCCCAAACTCTGCAGACACAGAGCTGTGGGCAGCTTCAGTTTCCATGGACAATTATAGATCTATGCAAGTGGAATGGGACCAGAACTTCCCAGGATCATGGATGTGTTGTATGTCTATGGATGTGATGTATGTTGATGTCAGGAAAAAGGTCACAGCACATGGATGGCATCCTCCTGCCGTGTGCTATAGGCAGAAGGTGTGAGATACATTCAGCTGGAAAAACTGGAAGCTTTAAGCCTGCAGAAGTGGCTGCCATGAAACTCTTTTCCAAGCCCCAAAAGTTGTTTCCCCCCCTGTCTACTATGCCTCTTGAAGCTTACCCATGAGTCCAGGACCTTTTACAAACCTATTATGTGAAGCAGAGATGTGGCCTTAAAAATCTATCAGTAAATTCCTTTTGATTTCCCAAAAATTGTCATTTGGCCTCAGCTTTTAGGAGCTGCCAAGAAATGGTTTTGGTTGGTGGAGAGAAACACTGAAAAACTGTCATGTGGTTGCATTTGTAGCAATGAGGCTGGGCCACCTGCTTTCATCAAGGAATAAAAATACTAAATTCCTGCCTTCCTTCATCTCTCCCCCAAAGGATTTCCTTTCATGTTTCCGATGTCTATGATGCCCATAAGGTCACCTTCTTCAAAGGACTCAGTTCCCCACCTGTGCACCACAACCAAATTTTGAAAAGATATTCATGTCCCAGCTGTAGAACACACTCTGGACACTGTTATATATTTTCTCAGTGAAAACTAGCTCGGGTACATGGGACATCATTAAGAAAGTCTGTAAAAATCAAACTGTGATCCTTTGTGTTCTGAAAGACAGGCCTTCATTTAAAACGTTCTAGATACAAGTTTTAGGGCAATATCTAAAGAGCTTCTGACTTTGTCATCACTTTTTCCTTTTCATAACAGTGACTCACAGATTGATGAGAAATGGCTTGCACTGATACAAAAAAAAAACCAAAACAACAAAGCCAAAAAACCTCAAAAGAGAATGAATGAATAAAATTCTAAAAAAAAAAAAAAAAAAAAAAGCTATACAAAAGCAATAATTCCTGAGGTAAGTTCCTTCCCTCTGCCAATACACAATAATTTACAGAATATTTTCTACTGTTTTGCCCTGTTTAAATTTTCCCATCTGATATGTTCAGAATTTCAGATTTCTAATTAGGATAAACATTGTTTTTCATGCTTTCATCTCATCTCACAGATTTTTTGACAGTAAAAAATCATCACCTAGTGTGAAGTCTGACCCCATATTCCCCAAATTTTTGTCCAAGCTTAGGTAACACTGCTTACACACACATTAGTTGGCCACTCCCTTATGAAACTAATTAAATGTGTTCTACTCAAGCACCTTAATACTTTTCACTTTTCTCTGAAGTCTGTCCAATTTCCCATTAGGCTTTGTTACAGTCATCAAGATTAATAACAAGGATTTAATTCTGTTTCTCAGTTTTCAAGTCATCTTAATGTAGCTTAAGAAATAACACAGTAACATGAAGAGAACAGCAGGTCCAGTAAGAGATTAAAAGAGCAGCATGATTCTGAATAAGCTGTAAACTTTTTTTTTTTTTAAATAAACCAGAAAGGCAACTAAGAAATTATTAAAGGAGCCATCCAAGGAAAATGCCAGTGCTAATGTGTTTCACAGCCAAAAAAATTGTTTTCAGCAAACAAAATCTATGGAATAGTGCATATGAAATGTGAAACAAATATGTGATAAAAGTCAGGACAAGAGTCATTTAACTGTGGATTCCAGCAGGGATATTTCAGCAGAGATTTTCCAAAAGAAGGTGAGAATTTGGGGCTCATCTATCCCTAGGTTTCTCAAAATCTTTTCTATACAAAAAGGCAACAAGGAGCTGTTGATGTATGTTGTAACTGATGTTTATTTATGCACATAGTTCTATATCAGACACAGGGGAGCTTCTGGGTTGGTTTAGGGAAGGTCAGATTTTTCCCACTGAAGTGGAGCTGTAAAATATTCCCTGCAGTTATTTGATAACTTTTTACTTGTTGCTCTTCTGACTGGTGAGAATTTGAAGGTGGAGAAAGCAGCAGGCAGCTTTCTGATACATTTCTGAGGTGACACTAATGTTTTGGGTGGGAAGGTGGACAGTTTCTGTGAATGATGCAGCTATAGCCTTTGTTTTACTCCTCTAGGTCCCCCAAAACTACATATATATTCATATATACAACGTTAAATAATTACTATAGTAAGAGTATTTCACGAGGTAGCAATTCTATATTTTTTGGTAGCACTTGACTTAGGTTTCAGTCATATTATGCCTTCTATGTCAAATCTTCTGTCTGTATCTGCTTTGACATGTTTGTGCTGCTAATCCTAATTCCAGTCTCCTGACACAGTTGGAACACAGGTGTTGTACATCCTAATGTTGAAAAGACAAAAAAGGAAGAAAAAGGGCAGTAAAAGCTGCATAATTTAAAATGAAAAGCTTAAGCCATTCAATAATATCCAGAAATGAAGATACCAGGGCAGATGCTTGTCTGTGAGATTGCTTTCCCTAAACCCAAGACATTTTATGTTCACATGCTTGGCTGATCTTCATCCTCAAACCTTTGTGCAAGAGTTTTTCAGCTGCTGCAAGGTACCTATTTGTGTAAGAAGTAAGAATTCACTGGAGTGTAACAATTCACTGTTACTTCCCTGGGCCTAAGAAATGCCCATGGGGGTCTCTTGCCTGCACAAAAGTGCTACCAGAAATCCCTAGAATGTCCTCAAGGAGCTTAGTAGCATCATCTTTGGTTTTGTATCCACACCTGAGTCTCTTTTTTTGTTAACCTGTTAGGGGCTGCCAAGTGTGATTCTGGTGTGTTGTGTTGTAGGGCAGATGCTTATTTTGGTAGTTTTCCAGTCATCTTTTTGGGAAAGTTCTGTCTCATTTGATATTCTTGCAGCATGTCTTCTAGTTTCTTGGCTTCCATGGCTTGTTTAGAACTAGTCAGGATTCCTTCTGATTAAAGGTGTGTGGTAGTTTTTGGAATTAAGGTGCTTTCTTCTGCCCTTGAACATAACCTGGTAAGTTTAATTAGGGAGTTGAGTGTCAGAAGAGCTTTGTTCTACAATTGCCTGTCTGATTTTAGATATGCATCAGACTTCATAGTGCAATTTACAATTGACTGTCCTCTGATTCCTATTCCAATCTTAACAATTTCTTGTAATATGGAAGAATGTCTCTTATAAAGCACTTTGAACCCTCCTTGGTTCTTACACTCCTCACATGAACTGAACACAGTGTTCCAGGTGACACCATCATGTTTAACATAGCTTTATATCTGTATTTTTAAAAATTCTTTTCCTTATTTCTTGCTGGCTTCTGAATGGTACATTCACAAATGCCTACAACCTTCTTTGTTGGATTAATTTGGACTTTAGTGGTGTTTTCAGGAAATCCAAATTATTTTTCCTGAATAATTTGTTTTCCTTGCATGACACTGGATAGTCTGAAATGTCATCTGGATTGCTAGTGTCTGATTTTAGATATGCATCAGATTTCATGGTTCTTTTGGTCTAAAATACTGGTTTTGTGTTTCTGCCACACTGGGACTAGAATGATCAACTTGCTTCAGATTTACGCTATGGGAATTTTAAGCAGAACTTTATTGATTTCCTCTGCAAAGTTAAGATTGCATATTCAGTTGGCTGAAGAAAAAGGCCACATCAAAGAGCAGAAATTAATCAATTGGGACAGTGTCAATAGCTATTTTGTAAGGACTGGCTCTGTGTTTCTGGAGCTCCTGTCATAACATTAATGATGTGTGCCATGCATGGGGATGCTCAGAAAGCAGGTACAGTGGAAATAACACTGAGAAGTTATGGGTGTTTGGTCAGTGATTGAGTGCTTATAGGTTTGGTAGAGAGCTCTGTCTGAAGCCTCCAGGCTCCTTCATGTATGTCTAAGAAGTAAAGGTAAGCTCTGGGTAAAAATTTATTGTAAAATTTGGGCCTTGGGACAAACAGGGTTTGGTGTGAGCAGTGTGGCATCATCTGTTCCTTTGTGAAATGCAGGGGCAGGATCACAGAATTATATTGTCTCTGATTGGGTTATCTTTTATTTTAGATTTTTGTTGATACTGCATTTGGGCTTTGGGTGTGGTTTTCTTTCTGTTTTTAGGATGCATTCAGTTCAGCAGTTTGGCAATTGCAGTTTTGGTTCCTAATTGGATCCGCGTTTGGTCCTGAAGGGGAAAGAGATTATTTATCCAAAAGGTTTTTGGATTCAGATTTGTCTGTCAACTCAAAGGCTGTGCATGGCTGTTTTGAAAGGAGCTGGTTTCCATTTTGTTCTTGCCTGAGTGTGTTTAACTTTCATTGGCTTTAAAGAAGGTCACACAAGGTTGTGGGGGGGCAAAATAAGCTCTGCATAAACACAACAGATACTGAGAGTGGAGTTCCTGAAGATGATATTGTGCCATTCTGAAGATGTCCTTGGCTGTTCCAGAATGCTTAGATAGCAATAACCCTCAGGAATGCTTTTATCATCTATGTTTGCCCAAGAGTCTGCAACCTTTACTTTCAGATGCTGGCCTTACATGGTTTCCTGTGCCTCCCTCACCTCTTGAGCAGATTAGTGGAGTACATGGTATCTTGAGTAAAACACTGCAGTCATTGGAAGCTTTGGCTGCTGTGGGAAGTGGCTGCTGCCTTGTTGAAAGAGAATGATCCGAGTGTTCAGAGTCCTGAAGAGTCTGAATCCAGTGGGATTTTGAAATCATCTGTCTGGATGACTTCTTGCTGCAGAAGCTGATGTTACAAGTATAGAGGATTATAGCCTCATCCTTTCTTTCTTCCCTACTTTAAATCTTGAGGGAGCTGGATATAAGGAGTAAAGGAGCCTTGGAGATGTGTTTAATTGGCATTTTTTGTGTGCTTTGAACTTTTGATTAGAGCATAATATTCTTCTGTTCTCACAGATTTTTCTGCAGAAATGGTTGATTTCAGTAGGAGGGAGTGAGGAATCTCTACTGAGAAAAAACCTGCCAATTAGTTAATTTGGGCCTTTTTACCAGGGTTTTGTGGGTTCATAGATTTGTGGGGGTGGTATGCATGCTGGCTTGTGGGACAAACCACAGACAAACAAATATGAAGTCATGGTCAAACTTTTTGTCTTGTACTGCAAAACCAAACACCACAGGTCACCCTTGGTTACTTTTAAACATAAATCCAGAATTGGTTTCAACTTTGCATCATAAATCTGTCTAAATTAGGCATAGAAATTAAATGTCATCTGCTTTGGTGTATATATCAGGTTAATTTACACAAGCAGAAGTGGAGACATCCTTGCCAGCAGTTTACCTGAAAACAAAGAAGCTAGGTGAATGTGTATCCCTCTGGATTCATACTGTTGGATCTCTTTCCAGGTTCAGGGTGGGTGTCTCACACAGCACTAACAAACGCTTCTGACCTTGTCAATAGATTTTGTACTTTAGACAGAGTTTAAGAAGATAAAAATCTTTAAAAAAGTATCTTAAAAAAAGTAAAAAAAAAATCTTAAAGTTTAAGAAGAAAATAATAAAATTGTAAATGCTTTCTGGGACTTCTGTTTTGGTCTTTTGTGATGTTATTCACATGAACGTATTTAAAAGACCTCTTGCTGTTATAAAAAAAATAAAATGCATCTGTCTCAGGCCTAGACCTTTAAAGGTATTTGAACACTTCAATCCTGGGTACTGCCTGACTGTGGTGAGCCTTGTGGCTAAATGGAGTCCTCGGCTCCAGGATTCCTTCAAAATATTTTTTAGGAAAGAGCTAAGTAATCTAGAGAAGTCTCACAGATGCCAGCTGTATGGAGAGAAAATCTTACTAGCCAAGGCAGGAACATCAAGGACTCTGATGGGACTAAGAGGGTCTTTGAGCAAGCAGGCAATTCCTTTGGGATTCCTAATCATGGAATCTCTTCTGGAGCTATGAGGCATTGGTAACAAGAGAAAAGTTCAAGTCTCCTTGTCACCAGCACTTCTCTCTCCCACTGTATACATCTGGACAGCAAGTATCCTTTTGGCATAGATGTGCTCAAGGCATCTGAAAGGATCAGAAAGCACAGGCACTGAAAAAATGGGAAGCCCTGCTTTAAAAATCCTACTACAGATCCTGAGGCATCAGCTTGAGGCTGAAGCTGGAGGCAGTTTATTAGCATCTGCTGCTTGGCAGGAACTCAGCTACCTGCAGGCTTGGAAATATGCTGCAAGAGGACTTGGAGAAAGCAGAAATCCTTAACTGGTGAACCTAGGCCCTAAAAGAGACCTGTCCATAATTTACCTATTGCTCTTTTTGTACCAGTTTAGAAGGACCAGCCAAATACAGAAGCATTTCAAACAAAACACTCTATAACAAGAAGATTTAGCAGTGAATTGAAAAGAATTATGACTTTAATTGCCCACCTAGAATTGTATTTTTGTCTAGAAACCAGATAAAATAATAAACTGTACCATAATAAGAGCAAACAATGGGATCTATCCACGTAAAACTTGTTCATCTGTAACACACTAGAGAATTTCACATGTAAGTACAACTGCTTCCCATCTTTGTGGTGACTCTGTGTATGCAGTCATTTGAAGTTCTTGAACCTTCAAACACCTGCAGGAAGACGCAGTTTAAGGGAACTACTTCAGGGCAAACAATTTTCTGTCCAGCAAAAATCCTTGTAATTGCAAACAGTATAAAACCTTGCAAACACATGGATACAGAGAAACATCTATCACAGGGGAAAATGCTTGTGCCAGTAAGGTTGCCAAAGGACCTAGAAATGGAAATAGCTTTCCAGCTTGCTTTCAAAAGCAATTTTACAATTACCTCCTGTAATTTTCACTGAACATTAGGTGGCTCTGTGAATTTGAAAATTCAGATTGGTGTATAGCTATCTCTGAGTGCTCTAAATGCTGGAAATTTGCTCTTTCTGATGTTGAGCAGTGGCATCTCAGGGAAATCAGCAGTTAAACTGTTGGAAAATCTAAAATTTACCATTCAGAATTAGTGAGTGCTTCTGAACCATCGTTCTCCCTGCCTTGAGTCTGGAGAGGTTCTGAGTCCTCCCAGCACCTGTGCAGTGCTATGGGAAATGAGTTATGGATACCCATGAAAAATTGACTATAAAGCCTCTTGTTTGAGTTACCTCAACTGTAAAATCAAGGTGATTAAAATTGTGTGCCACTTTTGCACTGATTAAACAGCAAGCATTGAAAAGTTTAAAGAAGGAAAGGTGGCTATAAACAGTTGTTCATGGCAACGTTTGGACTGTTTATGTGCTCATGTTCTGCATGATCCATTTATGACTGGGAAGACAGCTTTAAGTTAATGTCATTCCAAACCCATTTATCTGTAGAAAGTGCCCCTCAGATCTTGCATCTGTGAACAGAGAGATGTATTTGATACAAGCACCCTATCTTCCCTGTGGCTATATACAGTATTTCATCTCCTATTAACATAATCTATCTCCAGAGAAGTTTATAGGCCTTGACAGACAGTACCTCGGGTGAGAAAAAGGATGACAGAGAAAATTTACTTTTACAAAGTCAATCTTTCTGGATCTGTTCTTGGACATCTTGACACCAAAGGCTATAAACATAGACTGGAATCTGAAACCATTTCTGCAATGACCTTGTTTTAGAAAATACTGTTCTTATCTGCTTGCTCTTCTCTTGGCAGCCACTCCTCTCTGTACATTCCTCACCATGTGCTCCTTATTTCTTGAACACTCCCTTCATATTTATTTTTGTTTACTACACGTTTTTATTTGAGCCATGCAGTCTGAGGACCTACTTTATGCTCCTACCACAATTATGTTAGTGAACCATTTGATTTGATACAGGCTTCTTGTCTCTGGCTGTTCCTTTTCCATTTCTTGGGAAGAAAGCTTTTCCAGGAGGAGGACTGCTCCTGCATTGAGCACTGCATTAAATTATACTTTAATGGCAGCAGTTTTGTACATTCAAATTTAAAATTGCCCAGTCTTTATGTTAGGAAAAAGAAGGTCACTACTTTCTAAATAACAGAGCAGTCACACGCAAGCTTAAGGCAAAGGATTGAAAATAGGGATTCAGTCAGAAACACAGTCCTTTGGAAGGGAGATGTCAAATGGATTTGAACAGTGTTTTTACACATATTTCACTGTTGATAAACAGTGTCAAGAACTTCTTTTTGTATGAAATGGTGTGCTGCCATTCTGAGCAAACCAAATGCAGTTTCCTGTGGTGCTGGCGTTTTATGTTGTGCTTGCACCCTGCCCATATGACAGACATCGTCTGCAAAACTGATTTTAAAGTAGCACCTACATTTCCTTTCATTGCCCTGTATTTCAAAGCCAAGAGACCTTGAATGAACAGAGTTTATCTGAGGTGTGGGCACATTATCTCAGTGCATTTGCTGTGTTTGGGTTTCAAAACATCCTTCTTGAGATCTGCTGGTGTCGCCAGATCCTGACAGCAATGCAGTCTCTCTTTAAGTGTGTTCTGCCTCTTTTTTAACCTAAAAAAAACCAAACCAAAACCAAAAACCAAACCAAACCAACAAAACCCACCCAAAATCCTGAAATCCCAAGTTCTTCTTGTGTAGCAGACATCTTAAAGCATCTGAATCCAAATTCTGTGACAGTCATTCTGGTGACGAGGAACAATCACAGTTCCTGTGTCCCAGCTCAGATTAATGAAGTGCCAGCTAAAGACTGTCTGTCTCAGAAATGCTGGCCTGTCTTACATCCTCTGTTATATATTCCCCAAGATACCAAGGCAGCTATGACTTGACCTCAGTGGTTTAGGGCTTGATTTAAAATCTTTGAAAGCAATGGGAGATTTTCCACTCATTTGAATCAGTTTGCCATCATGTCTTAAGTAGAAAAAGGCATGGAATATTTTTATTGTCAATAAAAACCCTGACACACATGCATGCATAGTATACTAAAATAATCAGCTTTGTCTTTTTCTGAATGATAATCTTCACCAAGACATAAAAAGCATATCTTTTATTGCAACTAACAGGGTCAATGCTGTGTGATTCTTGTCTTGGCAATGAAAGGGGGTAATTAATATGACTACACTATGTTTTTTCAAGGGATTAAAACATCATCTTTATGGTACTTACCTTTAAGAAAGTGGAAACATTTAAAGGAGTGCTACTTTTCCTCCTGAACAAATTTTTAGTTCGCTGAACTGCCAGAACTAAGCAGTTCAGTAATAATTTAGGCTGAACACTGAAAGGAATGTCAACAACATTCTTTTCTGCTGGCAAAGAAGACAAAAATAATAAATCATTATTGAAAATACCAGAGTCAAATCCAACAGATTCAGTAAGAGAAAGGATGTTTCTTGCATTGCATATGGCAGTTTAAAGATTTTAAAGTGGTATTAAAGTGGTACTTAAATGAGAATGGACAAATAAGGATCATCTCCAACTCTCCAAGCTCTATGCTTCATCAAAGTAACATTTAAATAATGTTTTTTTATTATTATTTCAATTACATTTTAAGTCAGTAGAGCTCTGCCATTTTTTTTTCTTTATCTGTTGTTGAATTCTGAAGTCCGGGCCAAGCTGTATTCTCATTTACATTTGTGTAAATACAGGAAGTAGCTTATTTTTTATTCTATTTTTATGCAGCTGTTGCAACTAACTCAACATTCATTTATAGAAGCTGAGTGTAGTGCATATTTCAGTGATGCTAATCTTGTGTAAGAGGAACTACTTCTCTTGGAAAGAGTCATGACTGTTACGTGACTTTTGGTTGTTACATGTTACACAGTTTGACTTCTTAGGTACTTGCTACCACTCAGGGTAACTTTTCACCTTTGCAGGAATGACTAAACAACTCATAGCTTTTATTTTAGCATACTCCATGTATAAGAATCTCCAAAATCTGTTATTGATGCCTTCTTCAGAAAGATTTTACAGCAAGTGAGAGTGAAATGATCTTTCTGACCTGGCATCCTGTTAGTGATGAAAAAAAATTGATCAGAGGTCTCATGTAACCTGTGGTGAGAGAAATCAGAGACTGAGCAGAAAACCTCCCACTGTTAATTTGGGATATTATGTACTTTCATTTAGATGTGTGTGCCCTCATTAAAGGTTCCAAAAATAGGACTATCTGGTAGTTAACTAAGAAGGTACAGAGAGAAGCAGCACATCAAGATTCTGAGAAAATGTTAGTGATGCTTAAGGCCCCATTCATTTCAGACATTTTAACCAAAAGTAAATAAATTACTCACAGTGATGAGTTAGCCTTTTAATTTTTACAAATGAGTTAGTTACTGGAATTTTCTTAAATGTTTTATAAGAACATAGTTCAACCAGTACATTCATGCTAAAATATCTACTTCCTCTATGTCTAGGATTATTTCTATATTTTCCTTCATCTGTGTTGTTTACTATGCTTCCTCTACCCATGACTAAATAAATGATACCATTTGATTATCTGAATATCATTTTCTACTAAATTTTCTTTTTAAAAGTGCAGTGCTCTAAGAAAATAAAAATAAAAAATCCAGCATCAGTTATATTAACAGACATAGGTTTCAAGAGAATTTCAAAGGCATGTCTTTTTAAAGCACCTTTTACAACATCTTAGCCTTTTATTTTTGGATAATGTTCCTAGAAAGAAAACAACCAAATCATATAATGTTCATATACAGGAAATGTTAAAGGTAAAACTTATCAAAGTATGTTTACAATGCTAAAAATATTTTCAGTATTCACCAGGCACCTATGAAGAGTGTCAGAGGGCTTTTGGTTATTTTTCATTTCCGTTCAAAATCCAAAATGTCCCTGTCCTGCTGCTTTGTTAATTGTCAGATGGAAGCTGGAAGTCAGTGGAATTCATTAGGATTTACTCCAGTGAGTAAGCAGTTTGTTCAGCCCTAGGTGGAGATGTGGATTCCTCCTTATGCTGCAAGTAGTGTCTTGTAAAACTGATCATGTTATTTCTCTTGTTTACTTTGCCAACCTTCATTTCTGCATTTGACCTTTAAGCTTCTTTTTACACACTTTACACGTGTGTCCCCAAATGTGACCTCTTCTACCTCCTAGAGCCAAGGTGAGGTGGTTAAAATCTAATGCACATTATAGTGCTCACTCCTCTGATTCATTCTGTACTAATCTGGAGGATCTGGGTGGACATTTTTATTATATATAATAGATTGTTATATTATACTCTCCACACAGTTGTCAAACATCTTAGGGAAAAACCCAACAAACCTTAAGCTAACATAGAATCATAGAATCATAGAATTGGCTGGGTTGGAAGGGACCTCAGAGATCATCGAGTCCAACCCTTGAACCACCGTTGCGGTTGCTAGACCATGGCACTGAGTGCCACATCCAGTCTCTTTTTAAATATCTCCAGACACGGAGAATCCACTACTTCCCTGGGCAGCCCATTCCAATGTCTGATCACCCTCTCCAGAAAGAAATTCTTTCTAATATCCAACCTAAACTTCCCCTGGCACAACCTGAGACCCTGCCCTCTTGTCTTGCTGAGAGTTGCCTGGGAAAAGAGACCAACCCCCCCCGGCTCCAACCTCCTTTCAGGGAGTTGTAGAGAGTGATGAGGTCTCCCCTGAGCCTCCTCTTCTTCAGGCTGAACACCCCCAGCTTCCTCAGCCTCTCCTCATAGGGTCTGTGCTCGGGTCCCTTCACCAGCCTGGTTGCCCTCCTTTGGACCCGCTCCAGGACCTAAATGTAACATGTACTTAAATAAAACCTTGTTTCCTATGAGTAATCAATCTATGGAAAATGCACATAATTCTAGTTTCAGATTCTCCCCTTGGATGCAATTTTTTTTTTTTTTTTCAGTGTCACCCTAGTCCTGTGTTGCTTATCTTTCAGCATGCTGCCTTTTCTTTCCAGTATTTAATTGGAGAACAGGAAGCTTCAGAAAGCAGTTAGGTAGGTGCCTGGTAACTCTCATCTGTTCTGTGTGTTTCTGTGATGACATTTTTATGTACCACAGGTGCACAGTGAGAGAATGGGCTCCGATGTCACTTGCTGAAGCTGACAGTTTTCTGAGTCCTTTCCCCTTTAACATTGTCAAATTCCCTATACTCAGGCTGGCACAGGGTATTTTTAAGGGTCAGAATTATTGCTTGCTGCAAATAACATTGCAATTTTGGTAATGATGTTTAATCCTGTAGGCTGCAAAGCAAGGCTATGAATAATGATATCTATACATGCCACCTGAGAGGTGCAATGTATTCTCTGGCCATAAGAAGCAAGGTAGGCAGAATTTTATCCTGCCCAACTCTGGTTCTTTGGTTATAGATTTGGCTGAGCCATCTGCCACTTGTATTGACTTCAGTGGAAGCCAAGATGTTCGTCCACCTCATTAAGCTGTGTACATGTTAGCAAAAAATATGGAACAAAACAAAGTTGAACATTTGGTGCCCCTTCAGCTTTGTTTCTTTTGTAACAATAAGCACTGTAGATGCACAATCTGGCTTGAGATTTTAAAGAAGCCTTGTCAGAATAACATTTTTTGCTCTATCTAGATGGGTGCTTATCTGGAGAGTGATGATGGTATAATCCCATTGTTAGAGAATAAATCTGTTTCTTCTGGGTTTTTTGTTTGGTCATTTATTCTGGGGGTTTCTTTGGTTCTGGGGTTTGTTTCTAACACATCTAGGAGGATGTATTAAGTGATGAGGAAAGGCGGTTGTATTTGAAGAAAAAAAGAGTTCAGGACATAGAGTATGAGAGGGAACCTTAGGGACTGAACCCATATTTTGGTTTTGTTCACACCCCACCTAGCACAGTCCATTGGGGTCCACAGACAGACCTTTCAATATGGCTATGATGGGTTTATTGGACACTTTCTACATTGTTTGTAAAAGAAGTGAAAAAAACAAAGGGTGTGAGCAATGGTGTGAGCACTGGGGTTGCCATTTCTGCATTTGAAGGTAGTCTTCAAATGACTGTGTTACCAGAGGCTTGTGAGCACCAGCCCCACAATTACAGTGTTTACAGCCTAGTTTTTACTGCTGTAAAAACCTCCTTCTCTGAAATGCTAAAGAATTTTATGCAACCTCTGTTCCCCAAGTGATGCACTTCCAGCAGAATCTGGGATAACAGGAATGAGACATGTAGAAAAGTCAGATGAAAACTGTATAGTCTGTTCCTTTTGAAGAAACTCTTTATATCCCTATGTGCCCAATAAGCTGCTTTATTGAAAGGCTGTGACAGGGAGGAACAGAACAGTTTTTCATTCTTTTCCTTACGAAGATTTCTTGAGTATTAATATAAAAGGCTGTTTTTAGGAAATGGGAAGATAGCAACTGCATCTAGGGAAGCAGATTGCCAGTTGACTCTGTAATAAAAATAATTTCTAAGTTTTTAGTAAATGAACCAATAAGCAGAACTGGTGAGGTTTAAGTGCTGCATGCTGAGAAGCTGTGCAGCTGGAATGAAGGAGGAAATGCAACAAGAATTATGCAGGTGACAAAAAAAATAAGGTATTGTGTGTTTAATGATACTCCAGATAGTCTGTAAGATGAAACTCAAGTATGTAACTCTTACCCTAGGAATTTGAATTGAGCAGACTGGCATAGTGCCTGATGAGGGATGTTTACCTGCTTTCTCTTTTTTTAAAATGTATCTTTTTGAAGATACAGCACTCTTTGGTCTGGGCATTGGGCTGGGGGTTTTGGACTTGGGTGCCTGATCTCTGTGTCTGTGTGTTCCCCTTGCACCGAAAGCTTTATTTAAATCTATTAATTTAAATGCCCACTTTACTCCCAGATCTCTGTGCCTAATGTTTATGGCCTCCCTGATTCTCAGTACTACCCCATCAGTGCCTCACTTAGAGCCTTGTAGTCATGAGTGAGGAGCCCATAGCTCTTCTCACTCACCAGCCACAGTTTTATGTAGCTCTCACAGCACGTGAATATGGCTCTGAAAGGGCACTGTGGTGATCTTCAGCTTCCTCATGAAATTTTGATGGATGCTAATGGATAACATGTATATGGCAGCTCTGCTGACATCAGAGCTAGGTTAGGCAGCTGTTATTCTTGTACTGTCAGTTTACACCAGCATATCTGAACCCTTTTTATGATGAGCTGAATGGTTTGAGGCTTCCTGGGGATCACCTAGAATAAGAAGTGCTCTGCAGAGGCAAAATACAGCATAGAAAATCACTGTTCTTGATTGTGCTTGAGGAGTGTTCAGTCCCAAGTAGATGCTTGAGAGGGGACTTGAAGGAGACCTCTGCCTCAGGATACTGCAGAAATCATGCATTTCCCCATAGGGTAATCCCCTGACAAGTGCTGGGTTTGGTCCTTGACTTTAACACTGGCAGGTGTCTCAGTTGGCTCCCTGAACACCACTTTGATATTTCAGAGGCAAAAAAAAGTTCTTCCTTTCTGCCTCTACTCTCCTGTAATGTACTAAGCCTGGTGATGTTAGCTCAGTGAGAGGCGGAAAAATTCCTTAGCAGACCCCTACTAAAACTGAATCACATAGAGGACAAGCTAATGAGCTCACTGAGGTGTTTGTAAGAACAGATGTTCAGAGAATGTAGATGACTTTGCTTGTGTCATTGTTTTCAAAATCCATCTATCTGTAGGTTTTTTAACATCTCAATAATTACATTTGAATTCCTACTACACTTATAAAATCTCAACCTTCAAACCCACAGATTCCAAACAATCCAAACCGTAACAGTGGTTCAAAGGTTGGACTCAATGATCTCTGAGGTCCCTTCCAACCCAGCCAATTCTATGATTCTATGATTCTATGATAATCTATCAAAATGACCATAAAAGTGACAAACTTCCTAAGGAATAAATAATAAAAGTAATGTCTCTTCAATTTCAGAGTGAGATCATATGGTACAGTAACCTTTTATAAAGCTTTTTTTTCTTTTTTTATTTCTTTCATATGAAATGTACCTTATATGTTTCTAAGGGAGGTGACAAGGGAAAAATAATGCATTATTTTATTTTTTCTGTAGTTTTTTTTTTAATCTATAGAGCTAATTTTGATCTATATAAAACAGAACAAAATTTAATGTGTCTTAGTCCTTTGGTTTGTATTTCAGATTGAGAATCTAATTTTATCTCAAATGCATTTTTTAACTTTGTTCCTCCTTAAAAGGCTATACTGAACTCTCTGGGATTATTTCTGAAACTAGCAGTCACGTGCCTTCAAATATTCTCCTGCATTATTCAGAACACCTACAGCTGAGTGTGTAACTTAGGCAACCTGGCTTGATATTGAATAATGCAGTCACTGCCTTGACATTCAGAAAGGTGCCTGTACCCAGCAAATGCTATTTTTATGTCTGTCTTGTTGCTTGAAGTATAGTGGCAAATTAAACTGCATACAGTAATTTTTTTTTTCCTGAAATCATACTATTTGGATGTGTATCAAGTTTTCCTTAATTGTTTGTTTTCCTTCCCCTCCGCATTTGTTAATTATCTCAATGCATTCTTAGAGCCCATGATTAATTGCTATTGAAGTTCATTTAATCTGAAGCAAAACTTTCTGCTATTTAAGTCTCTTGTCAGGAAACCAAGTGTTAGAGGAGTTGTTTGGTTTCTTATTTCCGAGGCTGTTTAATGACAGCATAAGTATTCAGCCTGACTGCAAATCCGTAACTAAAGCTGACTATTGGCCAGATGTTCCCTTTGGTGCCTGGTGTGGAGCAGAGGGAAGAGCAGGAAGTCCCAATAGCAGCAGTCCCAACACACACTGCCCCAATGCACACTGTCCTTGGGTTTTGGCAGATGATGGTGAGGCCACACCTCAAGTCCTGTGTCCAGTTCTGGGTCCCTCAGTTCAGGAAGGAGATTGAGGTCTTGGAGCAGGTCCAAAGGAGGCAACTGGGCTGGTGAAGGGACTCGAGCACAGACCCTATGAGGAGAGGCTGAGGGAGCTGGGGGTGTTCAGCCTGGAGAAGAGGAGGCTCAGGGGAGACCTCATCACTCTCTACAACTCCCTGAAAGGAGGTTGGAGCTAGGGGGGGGGTTGGGCTCTTTTCCCAGGCAACTCTCAGCAAGACAAGAGGGCAGGGTCTCAAGTTGTGCCAGGGGAGGTTTAGGTTGGATATTAGAAAGAATTTCTTTACAGAGAGGGTGATCAGCCATTGGAATGGGCTGCCCAGGGAAGTAGTGGATTCTCCGTGTCTGGAGATATTTAAAAAGAGCCTGGATGTGGCACTCAGTGCCATGGGCTGGGAACTGCAGCAGTACTGGATCAAAGATTGGACTTGATGATCTCTGAGGTCCCTTCCAAGTGAGATGATTCTATGATTCTATGATTCTATGACGTGAGTGATCCCCCTGTAAGAGGGTCTGCAAGATCAGCAGCTTATAGCTGACCTGGGTGGTGAACTGAGCTGCTGTTCATAGAATCATAGAATCCTAGGGGTTAGAAGGGACCTCGAAAGATCATCTAGTCCAACCCCCCTGCCAGAGCAGGGCCACCTAGAGTACATCGTGCAGGAACATGTCCAAGCGGGTTTTGAATGTCTCCAGTGAAGGAGACTCCACGACCCCCCTGGGCAGCCTGTTCCAGGGCTCTGTCACCCTTACAGTAAAAAAATTTTTTCGCATATTCAACTTGAACCTCCTGTGCTCCAATTTACACCCATTACCCCTTGTCCTATCACTGGTCATCACTGAGAAAAGCCTAACTCCATCTCCCTGACACTCACTCCTTACATATTTGAAAACATTGATGAGGTCACCCCTCAGTCTCCTTTTCTCCAAACTAAAGAGACCCAGCTCCCTCAGCCTTTCCTCATAAGGGAGATGTTCCACTCCCTTAATCATCTTAGTAGCTCTGCGCTGGACTCTTTCAAGTCCATGTGCTCCTTTCCAGTTTGGAAAATCGTTTTGTGCTGTTGCTTGTGGGAGGTGGGCTGAGGAGTTCAGCTTTTCCCCAGGGAGAGGCAGTGGGTTTCAGGATGAGGTTGTCTTCTGAGACTGTACAGGGTTGGTGCAGGCCTTGGGGATGAGTCAGGTGTGTTGGGGTGAAGCAGTTTATTGCTTTAATTCTAACTTCAGTGGCACACTCTCTGTCCTCAGATGGAATAAAACTTACAGGGAACAGAGCTAATGGCACGAGAGGAGGAAACCGAGGAACAAAGAGAGGGAGGTGCTGAGTAAGCACCTGCAGTGTCTGGGTTTTGATTCAAAATTCCCCAGTCCTTGGATGTTTCATAGGGATCCTGGCTTGTGTGGGTGATGGCTTTGGTGAGGTGACTCAGGAGAAATTTGTGATAAATTTCACAGTGACCTCCTGGATTTAGCAAAGAACTGACACTGGGCTTGGTGTTAATGCCTTGAGTTATTCCAGGTGAACTGCTGGCAGTGCTTTTAAAATGTGAATGGCTAGAAAGTAAAGGAGAATTAGACCGTGAAGGATGGGAGGAAAACATTTTCTTGGGCCCCAGGATTGTTCATGGGAGGAGACCAGCCTTGTTTTATTCTCAATTTTGTAATGGCTTCTTCCTTACATTGGAAAACTCTTAAAACTTATTCATGTATCAAGTGACAGCAGGGGTGGTCTCTCTCCCAGGTGCTGGAACGCTGTTAATAAGCTAAAAACCACTAGAAGCAGGAGGTTCTGCCCCGATGGCACTGCAGAACCACATGGGCGAGTTCGTTCCAAAGGCAAATAAAGAGAATCCCATGCCGTACAACTTCCCTCGTAATTGATGATTTCGGGGGACCAGCTACTGATTTCTGACTGCAGGTTAGCTGTACCTACACCCCTCCGACCCGGCAAACAACCAGCATCACCTGTGCAAACAGTATCACTCTCTGTCCCTTAGCAGGGCTCCAGGACCCTTTTCTCTGTCTCTCACGGCTGCGGGTGTCACGCTCGGCCGCAGAGGGGGATGCTATCACCCTGAGGGTTGGTTGTTTTTTTTTCTACTTCAGTAGCCGTGCAATCCGCATCTGGCTGGGCTGGGCTATCCCCCCCCTCCTCCCGCCGAGGTCTCTGCCACCTCCGAGCTGCAGCCGCGGGTCCCTTGTGCGGCTGCGGGGAGCGGGCGGGGAGGGGCTGCGCAGCCCCGCAGCCTGCGCGGGAAGGCTGTCAGCGCCGGGGCAGGAGTGGAGGCTTCCCCTTGGCTCCCCGCACCGTCTGCAGGAAGGCGCGGCGAGGCGGGGTGGGGACGAGAGGAAGGAGCGGAGCCTCCCCCCGGGGTGGGCAGCGCAGCTCCGCCGCCGGCCCATGCCTCGGCGTGCGCAGTGAGCGCGGAGAGCTGCGGGCGGTCAGGCCATGTCGGAGGCGGAGAGCGGTGCTGCAGGTAAGGGGGGAGGCAGCGGAGAGGGGTGGGGGGTTTTCCGCGGCCCAGCGCGGTTCTGCTGCCACCGGGTCCCCGCCGCAATGCAGGAGCGACGGGCGCGGCACAATCCAGGCTCTCCTCCCGGCCCCCCGGCCGAGCGGCTCCGGCTTATCGGGGGAAACGATCTGGAGCCATAGCCCCGTCCGGAGGAGGGGGAGGCGGCAGACAATGTCGCGGCTGTGTCGGCGCAGGCAAGGCGGCCGCGGCGCGGCGTGGGGCAGGGCCGACGGACCCCTCGCTACCCCGGGGGGTGTGGATGGGTGGGGGGTTTCCGTGGGAAGGGAAGGGGGGGCTGCGGTACAAGGGGGGGGTGCAGCTTGCAGCGGGGACCGAGCCCCCCGGCTGCTGCGGAGCTGCGGCGGCTCCTCCTGTGGCATTCCCGGGGGAGCCGGTGCAGCAGAGTGGGAGCGGATCCAGGTGAAAAAACAATGCGGCGGCATTGCCGGACCGGAGCCGGCGTCGTGCCGGGGCTCTGCGGCGGGCGCGGCCCGGCGGGGCGGTACAGCATCTATCCATCCCTCCCTCCATCCCTCCTTCCCGGCGGGGGGGCCTTTGTGCGTCTCTCTTCCTCGTGGGTTGGGGTCTCCCTTTCCCAGCAGCGGCCTGGGAGAGAAGGGGGAGGGCTGAGGCTGGCAATCAGGGGCTGATGGTGAAATAAAGGAAGGCAGATGGGCTGAAAAAGAAAGACCTGGCGGTGTGGTGGGAAAGAGCGCTGGCTGGGATGAGAGCCTTAGTTAGCATCCTGGCACAGCCTCGGGGACCGGAGAGCTCCCAGCGAGGCGGAGGGAGGAGATCAAACCCAAGTGGTTCTGTTTTAACACGTTAAGGGGGCAGCGGTGACTTTGCGAACTGTTGACATATGCGCTGAGGGGATCTTAATCTTGCTTTGCCTGAAACACGGATTCTGTGGTTCTTGTCCTGGTAAAAATAATACAGACTTTGCAGGACAGGGGTGGTCTCTCCTTGTATGGGAAGGGAACTGGAGGAAGGAAAAGGGTTCCAAAGATACAAATGATACGGGTGAATAACCCCAAGGGAAGTGCAGACTCAGCCTGATTTAATTTGATCTCTCCATCCCTTCTCCCTCCCTCTCTACTGCAAAGATTTGAAGAAACTGTTATGTTGAGCCTAAGGTGCAGCTAATAATGTATGGGGAAACCTCAAAGGTTGAGTTTATACAGATCATAATGAGATTTGGGGAATATTTTCAGTAGAATAGCTTAATTGCAGTGCAGCTGGGATGGAAGAGTCATAAAATATCTATTTTTAAAAACCCAGAAAACAGTACTTAGAAACTAATTAAATCTTCAAGATGACCTGCCCTACTGGCTTCCCTCCCTCATCCTCAGCTTCCTAAATAAAGTCTCATGCCTTTAGGTTTGAAATAACCTGTAACAGTTTTCTAGCATGCAGCTGACAAAGAGAAGAACAGCCTGACAGATTTGCTTGTCTTTTAGGTTTCAGGGTATCTTATGTGGGTTTTTTTCTGCAAAGTTGCAAGCTTAGTGCAGTGCAATGCTGAAATTAACTAACTTGGGGCATGGGGAGTATCTATACAGGAGGGATTTTGTTTGAAGACAGAAGACCATGTAGCAAAGCAACAATTTGTTCTGCAGGAAATCTTTATGTTCTTTCCATGCACTGGGATGCTAAAGCTGTCAGAGAAAAAAAAGGCTTCAGGATGAAACATGATGTAGTGAGTGTTGTTGTATTGACAGTATTGAAGCTGCAGTCACTTATTGCAGTGTAGTACAATGCAGAAGAGAAATGTCTGTATGTAAAATACTGGTGGTGTGTGCAGTGCCTGCCAATCACTTTTATAGCTTCAGTTAGCACAGCACTGCGGTATCTGCAGCTTGGTTAGGATCAGCTTGGATGAAATTGTTCATACCCAGCAGCTGTTGCATGTAAAGCTTCTACTTACACTGACTTTTGCCATTTTAAAAGCTCTTGGCTTGTAATTGGGTGGTGCTAATTCAGCCGACAAGTTTTCTTTTATGGCACTGTCACCCCCTGAGCTTTCAGGCTGAATATTTAGTTCATTCCCACTGGGACAGCTGTTGGTGTTCAGCAGAGCTGCCCTGCTCTCTACCTGCAAAGTTTCCCTAAAGCAAGAGGAATGCTTTGTACAGAGGTTGCTTTAGTTGATGCACATCTGGTGTAAGGGGCTTTTATCCCAGTCTAGAGGGTCTGCCCAGGATGTCTCTCAAACACAGTGGTCACCAGGAGCTGGAAGAGGTGTCCTTAGATGTCAGGTCAAGTTCGAGCATCCTTCTGGAGGGTGGTTCTGCACAGGAAGGACCAGAATCTGCCTCAGCTAAAAAAGGTCAGACCTCTGTGTGTAGATGTTGAGATTTAGGATCTGGTTTGCTTTCTGACTGCATCATGTAGTTTGGGTTATATGCAAGTTGACTGGTGTCACATCTTGTGCTCTTTCCTGCTGTATGCTTTTTTTTTCTTTGAGTTGATGTGACCTGCCATGGCCAGCTTCTCCCATTTTAATGGGAATGAAGTTGAAATATTTGAGTCTCCTTCTGGATGCCAGATCTGCAGTTGCAACTAAGTGTGGATTTTTTGATTTTTACTTTTATTTCTTTTTTCCTTTTGAAGCTATGTTTGTGGCAAAATATTTTAAAATCCCTATTCTTTTAGGATGTTCTGGACTATTCTTTTTTTGCTATCCTCTACTATGATTTTGTCTATAATTGCACCACACAACCATTCAGTTGTGGTTTTTTTTTAAGAATGGAATGTTTTTTATATCCAGAGGATCCAAGTTACTCCTTTTCCTGGACCTGAATTGGTTCTTCCTTTTGACAATGTGTTAGGTGGGATTTCACAAGTGTTTGACTTCAAAGAACACACCATTTCTCTCTGTAGAAACTTCTCTCTTTGGCTCTTTTAGTTTGTAGGTAGTGTGAAGGAACACCTTGGGTAATTTTTAGTATTTGAAAAAACTGAGCTGGTTCTCAGGAAATTATAATGGAAAATGTGAAACGAGTAAAATCTAATGCAGTCAAAAGATGCTATTCCAAACAGAAGAAAAAGAACAGTCATGATTTTGGATATGAGTCAACCTGACCTTTTTGGAGAGTTTAAATACATTTGTTTTATTTATTTTTATAGGTAAAATAGACATTGACTTTTTCCATCTGCAGCTTAGTGAAATCTTTTAGAGTATTTTGTTTATCCATAAATTACTTTAGTTGCTTACTTATTAAGCTTCTGTATGGCACTTGTCACCTTTCAATCAAACAGAATTCCTAGCTGAAAATGTGTGATAGTCCAGGGTGCATGTCTGTCATACAGGCTTGTTCAGCTCTGTTTCTCCAAAGGTGAAAGAAAGAGAGGAGGAGGGCTTGGGATCTGTTTCAGGAATGAGCTCTGAAGTCCATCAGTTCTGATTGTAGATGGTGCTCTCACTTCACAGATGTTTTACTGAGGAGTGTGCAGCTGGTGGGTGATGTAAGGTCACAGATGTTGGTGCTGTGCTGAGGGAATGCTGCTGCCAAGTCTGCACATCCATGGGCTGAAACACCTCTGATGTACCTGCTGACTCTTTCACTGTAACAAATATTCTGGCTCCTGGGTCATTAAACCCCAACTGCTTCTCACAATGACCAAGCACGTTTTTGGTCTTAAAAAAGAACATTCCAAAATTCTAAAGTTCCTCAAAAGATGTTAACCATGGGCCATGTGCTGTGCTGTTAAGAATCACAGTGATGTGCATTTAGAATAAACAAATGTGGATTTCAAGTTTTGCCACAACTGCTACTAAAGCAGTGACTTTGCAGTGGTTTAAAATTAGGACGGCAGTGGTGAACTGAGTAAGTAATGGGGATTAAAACAGGAAATTCCTTCAGATGCTGTCTCAGAGGGATTTGGGAAAGGTTTTCATGTAAATGAGAAGCAAAATGCAGTCAGTTCTAATAAAGTAAGCAAATGAATGAACTAAAATACTCAGAATATGAAGGCTAGAAAGCCTTTGTTGTTTACTCAGGACTGCATCAGGGTGTGTCAAGGACACCAGAGGATGGGTTTCTGCATTGCACTGGCTCCTTCCATCATTAACCTGGGCTGGTTGCATATGAGAGTTGCTTAGTGCTTGCTGATCCAAATGAGTCTCTTTAGAGATTGATTTGCAGGGCTCTGGGCATGCAGATCTGTCTTAAAAGTGGCTTACTTAAATGGACAGCAGCTCTGAAGAGGGTTTTTCTTGGATTTGTTGTTTCTTATGTAATTTATTCCTCGGTACCTGAGTCAACACTCTTAAGAGTGCAGATGCAGATCTTAACCCTGCAGAACTGCAGATGCAGTTTCTGAGGGACCCTGAGAAAGATTTCCAGTAATTCTTGTCATTTGGAGTCCAGAAAGAAGTGTGCACCTGAGTGGGTTTTCACGGTAGCAATTTCATCTCTTCTTAAGGAGTTTGATCACTTTGTCTCCCTCAAGAAAAACTCTTGCAGGACCTTACCCAACCTGCAGGGGTTTCCTTGGAGGGAAGGCAGATTGCTCTGCTTGTGCTACTTCCTTCTCCCATAGGGAATATTCTGGGAACACTGCTTCAATTTGTCTGTTTGTGGATTCACCTCATGTTCTTGGTGCTGCTCAGGACCACTCTCTCGGGTTGATATTTGTCTGTCTCAGGGTTCTACAAACCTGAGCACTCCATGGCCACCTGTCCCACACGTCTTTTCCTTGCCAGGCTCTGTGCTTTTGTATTCACACTCCCTTTTTCTCCTGTTTCTTGTGAGATCTGAAGAGTGGGTATCTCTCTCTCCTCATTTTGGGCAATTTTTGATAACAAAAATAAAATCACAGTTTCTTTAGTGTCTCCCAGTCATTGCTTGGGAAATTCCTGGGATAATTTGATCTTGTGGATTTCATCCTTGCTTGAGGACTCTTGATGCTTTCTCCAGGCTTAAGGATCGAAATACCTGTGGTTACAGGCTGACTGGAAACTAACCCTCTTCCCTGGTACCAAACAGATCCAACAAATTTACCATCTCTGTCTCAAGTTTCCATGGATACCTTAGTAGAGCACACACTGCAATCAGACTGGCAGGGCATGGCATTTGCAAAAGCTTTCAGAGTTGTCATTCTGGAACTCCTGCATTCAAAAATCAACCTCTTGTAGTAACTCTCTTCCTCAGCCATGCTCCTGTGAGGATTTTAGCCACTTTTAGGATCTTCTTTGCAGGCTGGGGCTGTAGCATCTGCTTGTCACCATGACACTGGAACTTCCCAGTTGGTTTTCTGGCTGATCAGTGTCATTCTCTATGTGATGTGGATGCCCAGTCAGGGCATTTTAATGTAAGCTGGATGGGTGCTAGTATAATAACCTCTGGAAATGTAGTGTAATAACCTCTGGAAATGGATTTTGGTTGGTAACTGCATGGTTTTATGATCCACTCTTCAAATATTAAGTATCTACTTGCTTCTCTCCTCACAGGGTATTTAGCTTTAAGCCAGGTAGCTGATGTGTTTTGATAAATAAAAAGAAGAAGCACAAATTTGTGTTTCCATTATCTGTGAAATGTCCCTCTCCTCCCCCTCTATTCTGCATTGGTGAGGCCACACCTGGAGTATTGTGTCCAGTTCTGGGCCCCTCAGTTCAAGAAGGACAGGGAAGTGCTTGAAAGAGTCCAGCGCAGAGCTACGAAGATGATTAAGGGAGTGGAACATCTCCCTTATGAGGAAAGGCTGAGGGAGCTGGGTCTCTTTAGTTTGGAGAAAAGGAGACTGAGGGGTGACCTCATCAATGTTTTCAAATATGTAAGGAGCGAGTGTCAGGGAGATGGAGTTAGGCTTTTCTCAGTGATTACCAGTGATAGGACAAGGGGTAATGGGTGTAAATTGGAGCATAGGAGGTTCAAGTTGAATGTTCGAAAAAATTTTTTTACTGTAAGGGTGACAGAGCCCTGGAACAGGCTGCCCAGGGAGGTTGTGGAGTCTCCTTCACTGGAGACATTCAAAACCCGCTTGGACACGTTCCTGCGCGATGTACTCTAGGTGGCCCTGCTCTGGCAGGGGGGGTTGGACTAGATGATCTTTCGAGGTCCCTTCCAACCCCTAGGATTCTATGATTCTATGATTCTATGATTCTAAATCAATAGCCATAAACTATGGATTCACAGATGACTTGACTAACAAATTGTCATATTTGATACAATGTTTTTTTCCAGTTTTGTAATAACTGGTATTCTCTTATTTTCCCATCTTTGAACAAAAAATGGTTTAATAGCCTTGAAGAATATGAAGGGTTTTATATGTAGCATCAGTCATGCTGATTACAATGGGAAGCAATAGTAGCAACAGTTACCATAGTTTGGCTCTTCTTTCTTTGCATTATTTTTTTTTTTCTTTTTGATGGGGAAATACTTGTTTTCTTTTTGCCAAGACTTCAAGAATGTATAAAGCATATTTGGAATTCCTGAAGATTGTCAAAAAGAAGAAAATGAAAAACATTTTCCAGTATTTTTCCCAATTCATGTTTCAAGAGAAAGGATTTGCTTCATTCATCCAGCTTGATGAATTGCAAGACACTTGAGAGTCTTGCAATGTTTGATAATTAAATGAGCCTATTGCTTTCTGAGCAAACCAGTACCAGACTGTTCTTCTCATATCTGCTGGATGCACAATCTGGAAAAGCTGAGCAATATATTTATTTTCCACATTTTGAATAATATTCCTTTGGTTATCTTGATCTAGAAAGGTAAATCTAGGATGGTGTAGCTTTCAGCATACTATTGCATTTTGAGATGGTTCTTAAATAGGAACTTACAGTACAATGGGGATTTTTATAACTGTGATATTTTGATCTTGCTCTTTTCAAAGAAAAAAAACAAACAACCAGCCCAGTGTCAGCTGGCAAATGGTGTTTTTTCCCCAGTGAAGCTGATGAGATTAAGAAATGGTGTGTTTTATGAGCATGAATTTATTAACAAGTTACTAAGTTATCTTCTCACAGAACCTATGGTTCTGTATACCAGTGTTTTGTTTCCTATTCTTTGTTTGGAAGCAAGGAGGGAGGGGATGAGAGATGCAGGGAAACAGTGCTTGCACAGAGGCAAATGGTGCAAGGCAGCTTGGAGGAAACAAGTTCATAGAAAGGCTCATTAAAGGAAGAGTTCCTTGGTGCATATTAATGATGTCTTATTACAGAATTTATCTGTGGAATGATTCTAGCTGCAAAATCTGTTGTTACCCCACGTGCATCTCAACACGAAGCCTGTCCTTTCCATCATGTAAACTGGGATCAGCTTTGGGAGTCCTGGCAGTAGTGTGTGTAGCTGGCATCCAGGGGGGGAGCACTGACTGCAGGGTGATGCTGGTGAGACTCCCAAGCCCCAGGTTCTGGGGTCTGAGCAAGTTCCTGGCAAGTGGGAACCACATCAGGCCTGGGAGGGAAGAGGGAGCTGAGTGTGGGAAAAGCTGGGAAGTTCTCAGGGCATTCAAAGTGGAATTGGATTTAAGACCTTACAGTGTTAGATGGTGAATGGGTTTGAGTTTAAGGCAGCTTTAGGGTCAGGCATAGCTATTGGTGAAGTTTTGGCTGAGGTTTTACAGTTGTGAAGTATGCATGGGAGTGTAATAGGTCTGGGGGTATAATTAGTCCAGCTTACCAAGCACTAGCAAGGTCAGATCAAATTTAGGTAAAGTAGTTTAAACTACATCCTGTCAAAAAGAGGAGTGAACATAACCCATGTGGCATTTGCAGAGGGTTATTGCAAGTTCTTGTGTCTCTCTTTCATCTTAAATTAAGTTCACAGAAAATAAGTGGTGTCTTTTGGTTTCCCTTTGCTGGCAAGGTGCAGAAAAATTACTGTTATCCACAGAGTGAGTGATGGGATGAACCTGGGGTCTTTTTTTGATACTCTTAACAGTAACATTAAAAACTTAAATTATCTCAAAAAGCTTGAAAGCACAGTGGAAAAGTAATTCCTCCAAACTGTAGTCATTATAAGAGGCACCATAAAAGCATAAATGAAAAAGGTCAAAGTTGTAATGAGGAACGTGTCTTATTTTTAGAATTTTTTCCAAAGAATCGAGAGATTATTTTTATTTTTACTTAGGAAATTACTGTTCTCTAATTGGTATCAGTGCAATGAATACCAGCTCTTTGGGTGACCAATAATTAAGAAAGGGTATCGGGAAACTTGGATTTATATCAGAGTTTTGCTTTGGCTGTACTCACAGGAGAGAAGGGGGTTGCAGTCTTCAGCAAACCACTGGATGCCTACTGGCATTTTAAAACAAAGGACTCTGATTCCCTTGATGGTAATAGCAGTGGCTTTGTTTCACTAGAAACAGAAGGGTCTTAATCCTGATATGAAATATGAGATCTTTTTATTAAGCATAAGAATATTTTAAGTAGGATTTTTTTTGAATTTGCTTTTCTCTGACTTTTTTGTGGTTGTTGTTCTGCAATTATTTTCAAAGGACATCTTTGTATTTGCAGTGAAGTGCTCTAGGTTGTCATGTTACATTTGGAAGCCATGACATTTTCTTAATGCAAAGCAAAATCTCAGCAACAGGAAAAGCTGAATAAGATTTTCTTCAGCAAGGCAGCAGTTGCCAGCCATAGCAATATGGGAAGCCCTTCTTTGCCTGTTGTAAACACCATCAGCAAGCTTTACTTGCAGCAGAATTATTTATGCTCAAAATTATAAACAATGTTTTGAATGAAAAATTATGTTTTAATTCCATTCTTTTCTTGCCTGATGGATACCCCCCACCCATATTTCACTTGGCTACTCCTTTTCTGAAATCCAGATTTCTCGACTGGATAGAAAAATGAGGAATCTGGCCAAGGTTTTGGTTTGACCACCAGGCTGACTGAGGCCATAGCTACAGATAGCAATCACTTTCACCAGCTGCTGGATGGCTGAAAATTCCAGAAAAATGGTTATCAGATACGTGGAGGTGTTTGATCTGAGAAAATGATTGTTATGTGCACAGTACATTCAGTTAATGTGGATTTATTGCACCCATAAAGATCAGCTGCAATAGTGGCATTTTTAGTACATCTGATGCATCCTTGCTGAACTCTGCACCTGGTTCATCAGCCTACAAATAAGTGGGAGGCTGAGTGGATTTGGCATATGGAACAGTGCATTCTACATCTCAGAAAGGGTTATTGCAGCTTTCCTTTGGAGACAGGGGGTTGTACTGCAGGAATTCCCAGTCAAGAGTTTGGGAGAAGCCAGAAAAGGGTGAGGGGCTTAGGTCTCTAACCTCAGGCAGAGCTGCATTGAGTTCATTGCATTGAATATAATGGATTGGGGATTAAAAAAAAAAAAAAAAGAAGACCTAATTTCACAAGGACTTCTTAAAATACTAGAAGTATGCTCTGAAATGGAATGGCATTGATACGACTGTCGATTCAGAAACCATTAGAAGAATTTAACGAGCAAAGGATGGGTTTGCAGCCACTCTTGCAGGATAGAACTGAGGATAAAAATGAACTTAAGATACATAAATTGGGATGTAATAGTACCCACTGGTGTTCAGGCATATTCCTACAGAGAGCTGGTTTGATAGGGACTCTGCCTGGTTTGCAGAAGAGCCATTAGGGATACAGACCATGGGGAGTTCCTTTCACCATCACTGGGAAGTGAGTCCTGTGGAGGTTCAGAAGCTGCACTTCTCTCCCAGCCAAGCCTCTTCTTTTGTAGTCATGCTTAAAGTACTGCAGAATGTGCCTAAAAAAGGTCCACATTGGGGTTTCTGATGGCAGACTGGGGGCTTGATACCTTATTTTATTCTTTTTTAATTTCTTGCTCATGTTATAAACTGGTGACATGAGACACATTCAGAAATTTCACCCCTGAGTTGACTGCATTTTTCTGCTTTAGAATTACAGAATAGCTTAGGTTGGAAGGGACCTTGGAGATCATCTTCTCCAAGCTGAATTTATATGAGGTTAAATATTTAATTAAAGCCAAATTTAATAGAAGAGAGCTTTTGTGTAGCTGCTCAGAAGAGGTTTTTATTTAGCACTACCTTAGTGATACGTGTCTGAGGTTTTGCAGTCTCCATGCAGGTTTAAGCCTTCTGTCTTAAAGCTGATTATCTGTGACCAGAGTTGTCCATGTCTGATACTTCCAGTGGTTCACTAAAACTCATTTATCTGGTCCTGAATAGGACTTTCAGATATCCAGAAGTGTCATCCAGAGGAGATCAGATGCCAGTAAATGAACTTTTTAATTAAGTAGCAAGCTTGGTCCTTCTCTCCAGATCTCACGGAAATTCAGATTCAGCTGAAATGTTCACACCAGACAAGCTGAGTTTTTATAAATGCTGTGGACTTTGCTTTTACTCTGTGTTTTGTGATGCTTAAAGGTTAATCCTGCATTGCAATTTTGTCACCAGTAGAGCTGGAAATCTAGAGGGTGGCTGATCATTTACTGAAAAACAGAAGAGGCCAAATTGATGAGATGTTGTAGGAAAATACAGAAAGCACTCGTTCATGTGTTTAGATTAAGAGAAGAAATAATTTAAATTAAGGCTGCTAAGCCAGCAATTGCAGCTAATATGATAATGGACATGATTCACTATTAATACAATATTTGTGATCTCATAGTTTTACCAGTCCTGCACTTGTTTGGGAATTTGGAAAAAAAAAAAAAAAAGCTGAAAAAAGTGCTGAAACAGGTTTCTCTGTTTGCCCTTTCTCCTTTGGTAACCTTGAAACTGCAGTAGATGTTGTTTGGCAACTGCTTACCTTAGCACTGAAGTCAGAAATTGTAGTGATGTGCTTAAATTAATTCTATACATATTTACTTCAATTTAATTCTATACACATCTACTGAAGTTGTCAGAACCCCTGATAGAGACAGTCAGATTTCAGGTTAATGATTATAAGCATCAATGTGCTCATCAACTAATTTGTGTCCTAAATGAAAGATTGTGATTTGAAATATTTGAGTAAGTATTGGAAGACTGAATAATTTACATTCTAAATCATATTCCTTAATCTTATTTTTTTTTTTTTGGCAGATAACCTGTCAAGAATCAAGTATTTATTTAACAGATGCTGTGTAGCATCCTTTCTTTCCTTTCTATCCTTTCTTTGTCTTTTTTTTTTCTTTGTCTTTTTTTTATTCCTTTTGTTTTTCTCTTTCAGATTCAGATCATAGGCTGGACTTGATGATCTCAGAGGTCTTTTCCAGCCTCAGTAATTCCCTGATTCTCTGAGTGCAGCTCAGGTTGCTAGCAGCCCTCTTCTCATATTCTCTCTTGAAACAGATGCTTTTTTCTTCCAGATCACCCCAAAATGTGTATGCTGTCACACAGGGTTTCTGAGTTGTGTATAGAGATATAAATAACTTCTTAGGGCTGATAACTACAGAGATAACTCTGGAAGATAGGTTGCTGAAACAGGTAACAAACAGAATTAGTAACAAAGAGAAGCTCTGAAAACACAGCTGGGTTGATGTCTATATTTTTGTTTTCTAAAGCCAGGATCTTTAGAGGGGGAAAGGAAGATTTTCCAGAGGTGTTGGGTCAGTATTGCAGTGTCCTGGTCTACTCGTGAAGTGTTGGTTCAGGTCCAGTCAGCAATAATAGCAGGATGCAGGGAACCTGTATTGTTACTAATTTGCCTTTTTTATTTTTTTTTTCCCCTCTTTGCTGCATGATTGTGCTTCAGCTCTATGAAAAATGCCATGTTGATGGAACAGAAATTAATCTGTTTTGAAAATGGGAAGAAATAGCACAAAGAAGGCTGCTAACAAACAGCATCTGAAGCTGATGGCAGTGTCTGATTCAAATAAATCTTAACAAACCAAGCAGATTCTGTGTGCTTGTCACACTTGGCCTGTGGCTTTTTGTACTTCACCCCAAGAGGAGTAACATGATATTGAAGAGCTAGGACAGGAAATGTGAATATTTGGCTTCTGCAAATGCTTCTGAAGATCAGGCTGAACATGCATATTATAATTTGAACACAGATAAACATTATTATAAGACCATCATCAAGATTTAGAGGAAGATTTTTTTTTTCCTGTGGGCAGATTATTCCATAGTTGCCTAGTGCAGAGTTTTTGCATCTTTATCACAAAGCTGAATACCAGGAACCACAGGTTTCTTTATGAGGAGCCTCCTCCTAAAGTAGAGGAGAGCTCCTGTGTCATCTTAGAATAATTCTTTGACTTGTCAGTCATACCCAGGAATTACATGCTATGCATAAGTATGCATTTTAGTATGTGGCACATCCAAGTAAGTGATAAAAATATGATGAAATTTTATTTACTTTGATATTTATTATGGTTACCAATTTGCAGAGACTTATTAAATAATTCTGCTTTACATCCAATTAGCTTGTATTCTAAAGAAGAGAATTCAATGAAGGCTTAAATATGGGGGCAGAGAGGTATCAGCATAACCAGGGTGTGTGGCATCTCTTCTATATCCCATTTTCATAAACTATTGCAGTCTTCAGAAGAGAATATATTAGATAAAAATCTGCCCAAGTCATCAGTGCTTAATTATTTTAATGAGCTATTTCCTTTTCTGTCATCAGCGGGGTAAATATAAGAAGGGAAAATACAAATAGTGCATTACAGCATTTGTCACTCATTTGGGATGTTCCTTTAAATGAAATTTCAGTATTGTATGCAGAGTAGAAATATTTCTTGCTTTGTTAATACTTTCCTTTTTCCCAGCTGGATTATGTCCTTCAGTAATATTAACAGCTGCAAGATGTTTCAGTGCCAAGTATATTGAAGAATAAGCACAGAGACAGTATTGGGAAAGTTTCAGAATAAGGGTACATGATGAAATAATTGCAACTTCTTAGTGCCTTGTCAAATTTATATCAGCTTTATTTCTCTTAATATTCTCTCTCTGTCCTATTTTTGATCTCACAGCTTGTGTTTAGTTTTTGCATTGACACTTAGGCCATTCCTCTGAGTATGCAAAGTTCAAAATGCTTGGATCAGCTATTACTTCTGAATAATTTGGGAAGAGTTTTAAACTTATATATGGTAATGTAGTAGGCAAAAGAATGAAAATTAGTTATGAAGGTCAGACAAACATTTTAAAACCAAAACTGCAGTCCTTATGCCTTTAGCATATTGTAAGGGAAAAAAAAATGTATTTTACATGGAAGCTGTGAAGTTTGCTTTATTTTAGCAGATTTATTACAACAGGGAAGTATTGCAGCAGTATGCAAATGGCTTGTCCTACTCATCCTGCCTGCTAAAGATTTGTTGTTTCCTTTCAGATGCAGTTTCCACATCTGCTTACTCATCACCAGCCAAAAGTTTGGGAGACCCTGGAATAACTCCACTGTCTCCATCACATATTGTGGTAAGAAATGCACTCTTAACATAAAATGCATGTTGACATTCCTTTATCCTGCTTCTTTAGTGGCTGTAATTACTTTAGGAAGCTGTCATTGCCCCATGTGAAATGCCTTTTATGCTATCTTAAGAGAGGCTTTGGTCACATTGGAGTTACATGCACAGTTCTCATTCATTTAATACAGGTCTTGGTTTTGTTTTGTTTTGTTCTTTGGGTTTTTTTTGTTGATTTTTTGTGGGTTTTTTGGGTGGTGTTTTTTTTTTCTTTTTTTTTTTTTTTCTGCTTGCTTAGGTAATAGATTTGCTTCTGTGTATTTTTATATCAAAGTTGGGAGCTTCATCATCCTGAGGGTTCCAAGGTCTGTCACTGTCTTTTGTCACTGGATTTGTTTAGGCAGCCTCTGAAGTCTCATTCTGGTCAGAAAGATAGATAGGATATTCAACAATAAAATACAAATTCCTAGACAAAAAAAAAATCTTCAAGAGAGAGAGCCTTGGAATAGGACTGTTTCTTAAGGAAAAAAAGCTTCTTTTAAGGTTTCAGAATAAAGCAAATGACCCATAAAGGTAGTGTGTTTTAATCTCATGTATATCATGTTCATTTTGTTGAAAAATTCCCATTAAACTAAATCCTATCTATTTTTAAGACCATCTGCATCATCTGTAACACAGCAAATGCACAGTGCATTTCTTGATAATGCAAGGGACCATGCTGAGGACAAATTGCTGCCCTTGTCAGAATTCTTCCTTAGATTTCTGAGTCAAGTCCAGAGTTTTGTCACATTTCTCTTCAGTATTTCCAGATTACTCTTTTATTAATTTTTGCTTTTATTCTCTTTTTTTCATGTAGTCTAGAGCTTCCCTCTTTTATTTCAGTCACTGATGTGTTGATATCCTCTTCCAGTTAAATTTGCTTCTTCAACTCTTTGAGGAAGACATAAATAACATCATTCTGGTTGAAAATTTTATTAAGAAAAGCCAAATGAGTCTTTAGTTATTTGAGCCCAAACCTTATTGCTCTCATTTCTCCATTTCTATTGCCTGATACTGAAAAATTCAGGGGCACTATAGAAAAGTGATGAAAGTAGAAGGCATGGAGGTGGCTGGAGATATGTGAGGAAGGTTGTAGTGTGTTCCTTGTACTATATGGATGTTTGGTTATTCCTATGTGAAAGATAATAACTGGTGCTTCAAAGTGTTATTGAGGGTACATGCTGAGCAGCAGTGGTGGATGCAGAGGTGACCTGTACAGTAATGGGTCAACAGGTCTGTCCCATGATGGTTTTTCCTTCATACAGGATTTATGTAGGTGACAGCACACTGGGAAGTGGTACAGCCCCTCATTTATTCATGTTGTGCTTTATATCACATCACTATGATTTGGGCCATAACCATTTCACCTTGTAGATAATGTTCCCACGTTGTCCTTGGCTGAGATGTTCAGGGATTTTGGGATTATAGGTGAAGACAAGGAGAGGGATTCAAACTCACTACAAGCAGCTGAGCAGCTTTCATAGAATCATAGAATCATACAATTGGCTGGGTTGGAAGGGACCTCATAGATCATCAAGTCCAACCCTTGAACCACCGTTGCGGTTGCTAGACCATGGCACTGAGTGCCACATCCAGTCTCTTGAAATATCTCCAGGGATGGAGAATCCACTACTTCCCTGGGCAGCCCATTCCAATGCCCAACCACCCTCTCCATAAAGAAATTCTTTCTAAAATCCAACCTAAACCTCCTCTGGCACAACTTGAGACCCTGCCCTCTTGTCTTGCTGAGAGTTGCCTGGGAAAAGAGCCCAACCCCCCCCTGGCTCCAACCTCCTTTCAGGGAGTTGTAGAGAGTGAAGAGGTCTCCCCTGAGCCTCCTCTTCTCCAGGCTGAACACCCCCAGCTCCCTCAGCCTTTCCTCATAGGATCTGTGCTCGAGTCCCTTCACCAGCCTGGTTGCCCTCCTTTGGACCCTCTCCAGGACCTTGATGTCCTTCCTGAGCTGAGGGGCCCAGAAATTCTAACACAGAGAGGAGGAAATAATTCATATAGTGGTTACAAAATAAGTGTTCTGTGAATTCTTCATAAAAATGATGGTGAGGCATAAACTTATTGCTGTAGATATTGCTAATATATGGAGTTGTATATTGAATTTCGACTCTCAATGGAACGTGGAGCTTTCTGATACCAACTTTAGTCACAAATGGGGTCTTGGGGCAGTCCTTATTTCTGCTGAAGAGCTATGCATGTCTCAGAGAGCAGAAATCCTAAAGGGTAAGACAGGTTACAGATACTCTCATGAGTGACTCGGTGTCTGTTTTGCTTTTGCTACTGAACAGAAGGACTCGGATGCAGATGATGCTGTAGAACAGATATTTCTTGTTGTTGTGGCTATTGATTTTGGCACCACATCCAGTGGCTACGCCTACAGCTTCACCAAGGAGCCAGAATGTATCCATGTAATGAGGTAAGGGCTGCAATGCAGCATTCACTTTCCAATTGGGATAACGTGGATTGTCTGCATTAGCTGTAGGTGTGCAGGAACCTGAATTGTCCAGATTTCTGTGTTGTTGCCACAGTGCACACCTTTCTTATGGTTATGTTTTTGGTTTCATCTGATTTTATTCTAATTTGCTTTAGTTATAATCAATGTGGATGCATCCTCTTGCTGTTCTGAGTTATCATGTAGAATTGTGTAAAAGGAGGGATAAGTGAGTAATTTGTCAGGGAGCACTGATAGTTATTGCTAGGATGCCCTTACCTGAGAGATTGAGAGAAGCTCCACATTTATTAAGAGTCATGGCATTTCCTTGGAGCCACCTATCCCCTCCAATCCTGCTTCTATACAGGTGCCTGTCCAACTTTTAGTTACTTGTACCCAGAAACTGTTAGTTCCTTTGGATGATTTATGCTTTTTAGCATTAAATTTGAATCAGATCTCTGGTAATGAACCAGGCATGAATGTGAAAATTAAGGTGAAATCTATCCTGTATTATTATGTTTGCAAGGGACAGACTTCAGGTGCTGTTGTGTAGGGTTTCTTAATTTTTTTTATTTCTTGGTTAATTCAAATTAATATAAATCTATGCATATAAATCTAATGCAATAAAAATGCAAAAAATATAACTGCATGTACTTGAAAGGATTGGAAATAACAACAAAATAATTACTATTATCATTATTACTACTTAAAATGGCTACATTTTAACAAGACCAAAATATCAGTAATATCAAGATAAGGTGTGTATGAAAAGCTTAGCCATAGAAGTTCTAAACAAAGCTTCTGTTATAGCAGTAGTTCATGGACTATTTTAGCACTGTAATACTGAGGACAAAAGGGAAAAAAAGACTGAACTTGCTGTCCAGTGTGATATACTGTGGTTTTTCTAAGCAAAGATGCTAGCTGAATGTTGCTCTCTAAATCTCAGCAGACAGCATTGATTTTGCAGTCCCCCTGCATGGTTGATTTGTGTGAGATTGTGAAGTATTGCAGAGATCTAATGCAGCTGGGTGATGGGAAATAGTGCCTAAAGGGAAGTAAATTTTGGGATGGGATTGGGCCCCCCACTTGCAAAGTCAGCTGCCATTTCCAGGATGGAAAAAACCCTTCTCTGCATCTCACCCACCTCTTATTCAGCAAATGATGTAGGAAGCTGCATGGGGCATGGAGTCCAAGGGCTGCTGGCTTATCCCAGGGTACAGGGGTGTGGGGTTGAAGCCCATCAGTTCCTGTTCTCTTTTAACAGCAAACAATTAACCATATTTCTTAAAGAAGCTGGATAAAATGAGGGGAGACATCCCTGAAGTCCTGTCTGAGCAAGTCTAAATCCCACGTACTGTGTTGGTCCTATGGGTTCGGTAGAGATTTTACTGTGTGAAATCACTGCTGTTTCTAGGGATGTCCTTTAAGCACTTTGGACTCAAAAAGTTACTGTGGACCTGGTTTTGCTTTTGGGTTCACACACTATACTGCAGTGATTACAGAGTAGGTTTCCTCCTGGGGTACCATGCTTCTTGCTGGAGAGCTCTGAGACATTGAAATCCAGGTGCCATGTGGCCAGCTGAGAGCTTATTCCAAATCTTAATTGACATTTTAGGGTTCATAACACCACATTTTGTTTCTTAACCAATAATGATAATGTCATTGTGGTTTTAGACCCGTGTAGATATATTGTACAAGATACTGATATAAAATTAAGTAAATTAATTCATATATTTCCAACCAGAAGGGAGGAGCATATTTTTTTTTGGGGGGGGGAATACATTTAGATTTCTAACCAGTATTTCAATGAAAACTATTTTAATACCAAAAATTATTTTTATTTTTTAAAAAATACTGTTTGAGAAGGATTTTTTGAAAATACAACTGAGAATTGATGTAATATTTATATTATACACTGATACGTATTTATATATGTACTTATGTATAAGTATGCATGAAATATATTTTGAAGTCTGGTATATGTATGAAAATAAGGCTTCAGTAGCTCAGAAGTTATTAAGTTCAAACTCTGTGTATAATGAGGCATCCATGTACCATAATGTACAAATATTTCAGCAGAGCAAATGTGACTTCCTGCCCTTACTCAAGAATATTTACATTAAAATAAAACATACTCATGATGCATGCTCCTCTTTGCTTCCTAACATTTTTTCCTACTTTCTCTCTCTAGTGTTGATCCTTTCCAGACATTTAGTTTTCTGACTGCATTTTAACAAAGCTGCTTTTCTGGAAATGCCTCAGTGATGGATTTATTTAGAAGGTTTTGCTTTGGAAAAGAGCAAACCCAGAGGGCTTTAGGACCAAGTTGGATTGTAGTATCAGCAAAGTTGTGATTTTAGTTGTGTAGCAGACAAACTAAGTCATGTTTTTGACTGTGTGTACTTGTTTGCAGTAGTTAAAACATCAGATTTACTGTTTTATCCATTTTAAATGGTCCTTCACACCTGTTAACTCTTACTAACTGACGGCAGCTTCTGTAGAGATAGTTGTGGTTACCTTTAAGCTCTTGTTGCAGAGTCATAGTAGATGTTACAAGTGGTATTTTTTGCATATCTTGAGACTGAGTGAATGCAGATGAAGAACCCAGCCCTGAGCTGAGCAGGCAGGGCAGTGCCTGAGCTGTAATGGAAGGGATTGGGGTGCTGTGGTACCAGTTGATGGTGCCTTTGAAGGGAATTCATGAGATCTGACACAGTTCTGAAAAACTCCTGTTGATTTATGTGCACTTACCTGAAACTATAAATGTTTTGGCTGCTGGTTAAATGGCAGCAAACTGAAGGTGAATGTTTTGCAGGTGGAATAAAACGCCTGTGATTATGAAACAACATGCAGCCTGTCTTTAGAAGGAGGGAGAAAGTGGTCTTTTTGCAGTGTAACTTTACTTCAACCTTCAGAATTTTCCTTTTCCATCTCTTCCCTGTTGGATTTTAATTTTTGGCAGACACTTGCCTGTCTTTATTCTGCAGACACAGCCCTGTAGCAGCATTTGGCTGAGTTTTGATGACCCCTCTGCTTGGTTTCCTTGACTGTTTTGTTGCAGGTCTGGATTAAATTCTCATCACTCTGCACCATCCCTCTCTTTGCTCTGTCTGGCAGCCAGGTCCGTGTGTAAGGAAGGGCATTTCTCTAACCTTAGTATAACCTTGTGATCTTTTTCCACACTGTCTTTTCTCTTGTCTCTATTTTTACTTTTAATACAGTCAGACCCTCTGTGGACAAATGCTGCTCTGATGAGCTACTGCACTTCATTTCACTCTAGAACTGATCTCATGTCTGAATTTAGGCAGAAATTTACCTTGAGTAGATTTTTAGCTCTGACCCTGCGTTGAGAAAATATCCCCCACATGCATTTAGGGCACTGCTGGCTTGTATTCTGCTATTCTTACCATCATTTGTAATATTGGAACCCTAAAAAAACCTGCAATTGAAAATTTTGAAATCCCAGCCCTGCTGACAGGAGTGCCCACGAGCTGGAGTGATGCCGGGGCTCAACCTGAGGAGTGTCACAGTCAGGAGTTACCACACACATGCCTTTGTGTGGCAGATCCAGAAAAGATGCCACACAAGAATATCTTCAAAGCTCTGATTGCAGAGGGTGAAGTTGGACCTCGCATTCTGTTTCCTCATTGCTCTTTCCGTGAGAGAACTGTAATACAGGCTGAGAACTTTAGAACTTGCTGAGCAATTACCATGTCTTGTTTCTGTCAGGAAGCGATGCCATCAATTCTCTAGGTGGCTTGGAAATTTCAGCCCATAGCACTGAGCATCAATTTATCTTCATTTAAACTGCACCTTAACCATACTGAACCTGGAAAGAGAAAATGTGCCCACTGTAGAGAAAAATAAAGAAGTATTGTTATTAACAACATCCTATTTATGGAATTTCCTACCCATGACTCAGAATGAATCATTAATGATCCCAAGTGAAAGTGATATCAGTCTGTCTCCTCTCTGCTTGCAGCGGATGTGTAGGATTTAAAAGTTCTGGTGAAACAGGCAGTGTTTTCTGTTCTTGGGCTCTGGGATCCCAGCTTCTTCACATTGGAACCATGTTTTTGCTCTAACACTTACTCAAAGGTTTTGGAGTTGACCATGTACGTCTCTAGCAGCATGTTAGAAGAAATGACCTGGAGCAGAGTCCTTGCATGCTGATGATAGCTCAGGGCTGAGCAGCAGGATTAGAAAAGTTTAGAAGAGTTTCTCCAAGTGGGTGAAGGTAGAAAACATTCCACTTATCATCATCATGCTCTTCTGCTTCTAGAGCAGTGCAATTGCCCTCTACAGTCAAATAAATGTATAGATATGGGATTCCCTGCCATTGCTGATGCAGAAAAGGTCAGATTTTGTTCTCTTTGGTGTAGCTGAATGATCTGAAGGGCTCCCAGCTCTTCAGGAGATCTTGTTCCTTTGCTAAGTATGAACCCCTGGGACTGCAGTTTTCCATTTCAGTTGTCTGCCTTGGCCTGGAGTTCAGTTAATTCTCAGTTGGTTCAACTGTTTCTGAGAGTGAAATGGAAAAGAAAACTTTTTTTTCTCCCTAATTTTCCCATGTCGCATAAGGAAGCAGCACAGAACAAGGCAATGTTCTGGTGCCTTGGAGCAAGGACTTCAGCAGTAGTAGATTATGAAAGTGTGTTTTGCTATCTTTAGAAAAAGCAATCAACATGTGGTTTAATAATGAATGCAGCTGCCCACGTGGTCATAGCTTGGCTCCTGTTGGAGCTGCATTATCATTATGTCTGACAGCATAAAGGAGATTTTCCACTGATGCCTTTTGAAGCAAATGTACGTGTAGGTTTCCCATGCTGAAACTACTTGCATATGGGGCAAGGAGAAACAGTAATGCAGATTTCTTGTTCTTCCATTATTTGTTTGGGGGTTTTTTGTGATGGAGAAGTGAGAAGATAGTGCTCACAGCTCTGCTACAACTTTACACTGTCTGACCTTGTTGTCCTGCCATGCCTCCTCTCCAGTTTCTCCTGCATTTAATAGTGGCTCCTCTATTCAATGTTCTTATTTATTTCCTTATTTCTGTGAAAGAAACCTTGGGTTGCTTTCACCTTAATACCTTGGTGTGTCTTGGTACTTCCTGAAGATACCTTCACAATCTTGATAGGAAACTTTTATTCACCATTTTAATGGGTGGTGTTGAGAAAAAGCCTATAAGATAGTTGGGGCTTTGGGAAGTCTGCCTTATTTTTGACAGAATAAAATTTTTGGGCATTTTGGGCATTTAAAACAAAATCAATCAACTTCAGGTGGGTAGGAAGTACAGTGAGGAGACCTCAACATCTGCAGGTGTGTATTGAGTGCCAAGTGTCCAGGAAATTAGGCTCAATAAGAGGTGCTGGTTGAACTGATTTGTCTTGCTTCAGAGAGCATTCTGTGTCAGAAGAGGGGATATAATTGACTTCTCTGCACTGGTGTTCAGCTGATTTAAACAGGTTCTTACTCAAAATGGGGTAAAATATCCTGTACAAGTAAATACTCCTGGAGTCTGATAGTTGTGTAAGACATCTTGAGTGTTTGGTTTTTCATTCATTGTGCTTACTTGATTTTTTTTTTCCTTAAAATATTTATTACATATTTATGTTTAGTTTTAAAATGTAATACTGTTTCCTTGTTAATTGTGTGCAGTTTACTTCAGGGAACTTGTATTATAAAAACGAGAGTATTAATATATCCTCAGAAATCATACAACTAACTGAAATTTATTGAACCGACCGAAATTAAAATTCCAGCCCCGTTTTCTTGGATGTGAATAAATACACTTGGTTTTGGTATTACAAGGAGTGAAATCAGTATCTTAAAAGGTAAAAGTGGTTTGTGCAATCTGTCACCAGGTTTGGTTTTCTTGTGCTCTGCTGTTTTTGCTGCTGCCAACTCTTACTTACTGAAGCTGTTTCATTTGCTGGGCAGACGATGGGAAGGTGGAGACCCTGGTGTATCCAACCAGAAGACACCCACAACCATCCTCCTGACACCAGAGAGGAAGTTTCATAGCTTTGGGTATGCAGCAAGAGATTTCTACCATGACTTGGATCCCACCGAATCAAAGCACTGGTTGTACTTTGAAAAGTTTAAGATGAAGCTGCATACTACCAGTGTAAGTAACAACCAGCTCACTTGGGTAATTGTGCATCTGCTACTCAAATTATCTTCCTGTGGACAGAACTAGATTTTTGCCTAGATTGTCAACTAGATTGCAAGCAGCTCTGTTTCTAAATATAGAGAGCAAATAAAATAAATTAAACTCTTCTGGTAATGTTGTGATTAATTTTGCTTCTCACTTCATTTGGCAAGTATATTTTGCCAGCCTTTCTTTCTAGATCTTAGAAGTTCAATGTCTGTTTTGCTTAGATCTTCATTCCTAATTTTCCTGAGTTGAAACCCATAGTTCTCTAGGGAGGATGCATGTAGTTGGTTTGTTTTATAAATATACTCAGAAAGCAGAAATGGAATACAAGAGCCATATTGAACTCTAGTTCAGAGGAGCAAATTTACACAGTTTATTCTCAAAACTGCAAGTGCAAACCACGTTGTTAATTTGACATTATTCCTACACATTATATTTAAGCTATTGGTGAGATTTGGGACTTGGCCAGTCCTTTCTGTATTAAGGTGTTTTGTGTGTTGGTGGGAAGCCAAAGATCTGTGCTTTTAACTTCTAACTTGGATTCAATACCTTGCGTATGCAGCTTTGTTGGGATCAATTATAGATTAATCTATTGTAATTACCTAATATTTAGTCCATATTCCCTTTTCTGCCTGCAGTAGACATGGTAGGTGTTTAAAAACAAAGTCTAAAATAAGCAGCAAATGTCACGCTCCAGGAAATTCAAGTGATGAGTTAGATCCTCTTCAGAACAATTTTGTCACTTTTTCCTAACCAGGTGGATAATGAAGAATTCCCTTTCCTCGAGCAGTGGGAACTAATTTCATGTTTATCTTTTACTTTTAATAACTTCTGTTTGTTTTTTTTTTTTTCTTTCATGTAGAATCTTACCATGGAAACAGACCTGACAGCTGCAAATGGCAAAAAAGTCAAAGCACTTGAGATATTTGCTTACGCTCTGCAGTTCTTTAAGGAGCAGGCATTAAAGGTAGAGTAATGCTTCCTTATCTAGATTGTCTGTATTTATAACTGGTATAAATGTGAGCTTAACACTTCTAACCTTGCCAGGCTTTGACCTCAGTAATGTTTGATGTAAACAGAGCAAGGCAGCTGTAGAAACTCCAGGCAGGCTGTGGGCTCCAGAGACCTCACAATAGCCTGAAGTGATTTCCCCTTGCACAGGGGAAGCTTGATTCAATAATAGTAAGTGTATCACTGCCATGCAGAGTTCTGAATATCTTCTTACCATCTTTAATATTTTCTACTCCTTTTTTTTTTCTTGAAAAAACATTGATTTGAAAATTTAGAAGTGCAGGAGCTGAACTTGTGTAATTAAATTTGAGAGGGTGCCCTATCCTTGTCCCCTGCGCTTCTGCTGCTGAGACAATGGAATTTCTGTGTTCATGCAAGGCTCTCCCTCATGGTAAAGAGTTGACACAGTGAAATACAGCAGGATGAGCATCTCCTGACCCAGCCTGACTTCATTGTCTTCATGGATTAAGCAAAGCAGAGTCTCACAATTTGGATTAATTTTGTAATAGAAAAATTGTTAAGAATTCCTTTACACTTTTGTGGCTTGAATATCACTGCAAGTCTGTATGAAGATGACCTGTTCAGGTGTGCAAACCTACTGTGGAAATGGTGTGATGAAGCCACTGCAATGATTTGCACAGGGCACTTGATTGCACTGGGAGGTTCAGTAAGTTGGCCCACATGGGATTCTGCACTAGCACAGATTTATAGTCCCCATTATCCAAACCAACCTAACTACCTGTGCACAACACTCCTTTATTCAGTTTTACACAGCTAAGCACAGGCCAAAGAGCCATGATTAGGCTATGGGATTTTGGACCCGTGCTGACCCTTTGCAAGGCTGAGTTTCATATTGTTGTGCTGTGATGTTCTCTGGCAGTCCTGATACTCAGTGCACATTTATGCAGAAAACTTAACATTAGGGAGAACAAAAACAGGCAGACATCAGTGAGGGTTTAATTTGTAAATTCATGCTGTGTTCTGATGGACTGCCTCCATTTATGTTGCTTTTTTTTCCCTTTTCTTTCCCTTACTGTGGCTTGTGTTGCTAAGGAAATTGCTTTTTATTTCCCATTTCCCATCTGAAATGTTACAATACTCATTTAATGTAATACTCTTTCCAGTCACAAGCTTGGGGTTTTTGGGTGGGATTTTTTGTATGTTTGTTTTTTTATTATTTTTTTTATTCTCCAATAAAAGACATGGTCACAGTGAACAGGTTTGGAGATTTAAAATCTTATGTAAATAGTCAAATGTGACTCAAGTACACACTGGCTTCAAATGCACCACTGTAACATCAATGTAAGCATAGCAGTAGCTGGGTCAGATCAGTGTTCATCAAGCAAGTATTGTTTAAAATAACCTTGTTAAAAAAAAAACTTTTGTTTTTGAATGGGTTTAATTTATTTGCTGGGAGATCTCGGTCTATTCTTTAGGGCTACAGAGAGAAATTATCCTATCATTGCAACTGAAAATCCTCATCTTGTCAAAGCCTGTATTTAACTATATTTTGGGCTTGATGGTGGAGTCACAAACCTGAGCCTGTGCGTAGTCTGAGGAAATCTGCAGTGAATAGGAATGTTGTAGGGTGCAATCCCATGTATTTCCTGTGCTGCCTGGTCAGGGCTACATCCCTTATTGAAGTTAGTAAATAAATAACTGTGATTTGTGAATTCCTGCTGAAACTAATTAGGCAGGCAATGTAAATGAAGTGCTACTTGGGACTATGATCTGTCTGTTCCTCATGCCCTGTGCAGTATAAAGCTGCTACTCTCCTGCTGAGGATTTTTGAGCAGCAATATAGCAAAGCAAACACAACACCTTGGCACAGCACATGCAGAAACATTTTCTTACATTCTAAAGGCTCGTTGTTCACCTTTCTGAACCTTCCCCTGTTTGGAGGGAAGTCTGGATAGGACATATGGTAGGGACATTTGACTTGGAAACTTTCCCAAAACATGTCAGTGTATCACCTAATTTGCAAATGCAATACAGGCTTTCCTCTTTTTAAGGGGAAAAAAAAAGGACAATAGAAGAACTAAATTAGTCTTGAATGTTTGCTTGAAGCAAAATTTTCAAGAAGCAATCAGTCTTTTTTTTAGGGCTTAACTTCCCCTTGTTAACTGAGCTGTAAAAATCTGATTTAAAAGTAAGTGCTGTATAAAGAAGTCATTGAAAAATCCAGATTGTAAAACATAATGTTCACCAGTGATACCTCAAGTATTTTTCTGCATGTTAATCAAGATACAAGTGTGAATTTTTCAAGCTAACAGTAAATAATCCCATTCTGTGACTAAGAGTGTACATACACGTTCTGTGATATTCATCAGTGCTTGAGCTGCTTTTGGAAAAACGTAAATTCTTTTCTTTATGTGAAGCAGTAAACTTTTGGGTAGGCCTCCTTGACAAGGCATCAACTCAAATCCCAGCTTTTGGCACAGTAGAGCACTCTTGAGAGGTTAACACTAATTCTGATTTGTAGCATCAATGTAAATGCTAAAAATTGAAAAGAAAAACTTACTGGAGCCGGCAGAAAATAATGTTTTCTTATATATTTGACACCCATCATTTTACATTCACCTCTGTTTTCCTTTTACATAGGAGCTCAGTGACCAAGGAGGCTCAGATTTTGAGAACACTGAAGTCAGATGGGTCATTACAGTGCCTGCTATTTGGAAGCAACCTGCAAAGCAGTTTATGAGACAAGCTGCCTACAAGGTAGGATTACAGGCTGGATGTAGAAATGCTCCTATAAAGCCCTAGTTGACAGGCTAAATGATAAACAATTAGCTCTAATAGCAACTGGATAAAAATGGCCTAGAAAAGAGTCGGATTAGCATAATTGAAGGAGATATTAACTTTACCAGGCAGTAGCTTTAAGTTGTATTTATTCACCTCTTAAATGCCTTTTCTATTTATTTGTATATATTGCTGTCCCTCAGTGCAGACTGATATTTTAGTTGTCTTATATACTGTATTCCTCCTGAATTCAGTGTGTGTGTGTAACAGATGCACTTTTGAGATTCAAGAGAAATCTGATTTTAAAATACTGGACACAGTCTTGTTTTGTTATTTTCATTAGGTCATCACAGACTTTCAAAGTTAAAAAAAAAAGAAAGGCAAAACAAACAAACCAAAACCAGCAGAAGAGGAGAGAAAGCAAAAGAGCCTCCTCAGAGGGACTTTTTTCCCCGGTTCCCTTTTTCCCACAGTAGGAATGAGAGGGTTGTGAACCGGATAGTCTGGATATAAAATTAAATTCAAATGTTATTTTCACCAGTTAGAGGTTTATCTGCATTGAACTCCCAATATCTCCCCTTTCCATCTCCATGTCCATTATCTCAAATTCAGTTGATGTCTTTGTTACACGCATTGTACCCATTCTTCTTTCCATCAGGATTCTTTATTTTTCATTCTGTTTTATTTCCTTTTGGTCAGAGACTTGTGTAACCCCTTGGCAGCTGCAATACACAGTGTGTAAAAAAAAAAACAACCCATCTAGCAGTAGTAAGCAGTGTGCAGAGTGCTCCTGGGAAGCATCCAGATTTTTCTAACTCTGTTTCTAATGTTGAGCAACGTTTTTCTTAACAGTCTGTATTGTGGGATTGCTAAAGATAGTGCCAGAAGCAAAACACTCTTAAAGTTCTGATGGAAGGCCACGGTTGTAGGTAAATCTGTAAAACTAGAGACCCATTTGTTCTCTCTTTGTATATTGTTGTCTGCCTGCTGTCTGTGTGCATGTGTGCTCGTGAACCCGGGAGCTGTGTAAGGAGCAGGGTAGGAAAAGGTAGATCTCTTGGCATTTCTCCTTTGTGGCACAATGGAATGGTGTTAAGTAGTGTCTGTGTCTGTGGTTGTGTCTGTGGTTGTGTACTTCTATTGGCAAGCTTGATGAATAGCAAGGCCTGACAAGACTTAACTGGGGATGTGTGATCAGTTGCAAGAAGACAGAGCTGTTTAGGGAAAAAATTGGTGTTTACCTGATACACGGTTGATTTTTTTTTTTTTTAAGAAAAGTTAAAAGTTTTGCATTGCCATTCAGTCTTTCAGATTCCCGTTGCTGGATCCAACATATCCCTCAAACCAGTATGTCCAAATGGATCAGAAGTTGCAGCCCTTGTTGGTAGCAACTGGAACATGTGAGCATCATAATGAGAGCTTGCTGTCCTAGGAGTAATCAGGCTATTAAGGACAGAAAAATGTGAAAAGGCAGGGGTAGAAACTTTGTTACTGGAAGCACACTGAGTTAATATCACTACTGTAAGCTGAGAGTTATCTAGTGGGCATGAGGTCTGGAAATCTTGAGCAATATGTGGCAAGTGAAATAGCTCTAAGAGAACAAAAATATTAATAGCTTGAGTTATTGGATCACAACATAAAACCACGCCTTTCTGAAATGGTTAAGTAGTTGTCTAGGCAAAGCTTAAAAATACCTGGAATTAATCAAGTCAAGTAGGAAGTGTTGTAGATCTGCTCCTGCTTCCAGCATCCACCAGATTTTGTCTAGCCTGCAGTCTCAGTGCAATGCTGACATCCTCTCATCTCTGTCTTGCCTTTAACAAAACATTTCTAACCTGCAACTCTTCATCTGCCCATGGGCTCCCTCCAAGCTCCCTCCCAGCTGCTGTGCTGCTTTCCCATTTGAATGAGTAATCTGGGTGTTCCCTTCAGCTCTCTTCCTCTCTGTGTCCATCCAGCCTATCAACATTCTGCTAATTCTGTCTGCATGACAGAATTTCCTGTCTCCACATACTGCTGAGCTTTCATCAAAGCTGACTTTGGATCTCAGTTACTGCAGCATCATCTCCTTGGCTTTAGCTCCTGTAATCTGGCCTGGTTTGTATCTCTTTAGAACATTACCACTAAAGGGTTTTGTAGCCTCATATTTGACAGGAAATCAGCCTACATTTGACTCCTTCATCTGTGTCATCTTGGACATAAACTGCATGTTCTGGACATGAACATCTGTAATGCTAACTCATTTTCCTCCTCTGAACATCCTGCTCATCATGGCTTTTTGCTGCCACCCTGCCTGCCCCATGTGTATTCATCTGTGGTGCTCTTTGTATCATTAACTCTTTATACTTGAGTTGTTACCTCTTTGAAGCAGGTTTTTGCTTATTTATTCTCTTTTGTCTTGTCCTCTGGGGCTTTCTGAGGAACTAAGTCTAGTAGGCTGTAGATTTGCATATCTTCATAGCTTCACTTTGCTGAAACAAAACTCTTTTCTTCCTGAATAACAGCAGTTCACAGACAATTCTTCCTGTCCATCAGGCTTAATTTCTGTGTGTCCAGAAGTAGTTCTAGAGATTTGTGACACTGGGATCTGATCACACTTGGAGAGATCTCTGTGGCAAGAACAGAGTTTCATCTTGGGATGACCAACTTTGGCTTAAGTTTTCTTTCCCAAATTCTTTGCTTTGGTGTAGTTCTGTGAGAAGTGCTATATTTACCAGAGTGAGGAACAATCCCATTCTCATGAGGAACTCTTACTGTGAGTAATGAAATCAAATTGCTGATGTGTTTTCTTATTTTGGAGCCCTTGGCAGAGTGGTACAATTGGACAGGATGTGGGAAGGCTTCATCCTGCTCCTGGGTGAATCCTCACAGAAGCATCCAAATGTTGAGCCCTGAGCCTTAGGTTTAGACCACAATATCAAAAGGTGACTTAGGTGACAAGCCACTTTCTGCTTCTGAACACAGCCTGGCACTCACAGCCTCATCAGTATGTGGATCCCTCCTCTGTGTCACCTGAGTTTGTACTGACACAAGAAAATTCTCTGTTTTGTTAGTCTTATATTATTGATAAATAGTAATAATAAAGCATGCATCCAGTAACAAGGTGAAAGTAAAAGTGTCCAAGACCATCTGTGTAGAAATCTCCTGAATCTGGGTGGGTTTTAATAGTTGGTTCAGTCCTAACACCACTTTGCTGACTTAATACATTACGCGGAGCACTACTTTAAATCCCCAAATCCAAATGAAGTTCAGGCACTGTAGATGGTTTATCGGAGGAGCACAGGATCCAGTATTCTTGGTAGAGTGGTTCTTTTTTAGCAGAGACATTTCCCAGCTTATCTTTCAGTCCAGATTCTTTGGGCACAGTAAGTGCAGAGTACAACCTGCACGGTGGAATTCCTTGAAGATGCCAATAGTAGTGAGGTTTTAAGGGACTGTTAAGTCTAAGAGGAGTATATGAAGTTATAAAATAAGAAAGTAAACTATGTGTTATGGTCTAGAGATATTGAGGGTTCTTTTAATGCAAACTGTTGGTTTTGAAATGGAGTTCTAGAGCTCTGAAGTGGATTTATTGTTCAATTGCAAATAAAACAATTTGCATGGTAAGCTTGTGTAAATAAACAGAGAGGCAGTATAGGCTTTAGGATTAAGCCTGTGAGCCTGGAATTCCAAAGGCTTTCCTTAACAGCTCCTATTCTGAGTATTTTGTTAATGTTTTCACATCAGTTTCATGATAGAGTGCACATGATGAAAGTTATTTAACACATTTTTTTCCAGGGCTACATTACATTACATTGATCAGTATTGCTCTGTAGGAAACCTCTGCAGCAAAGTAAACACCACTGGTGAAGTACTCATGTGACAGCACATAAAATCTCTTCCTAGGAGAAACACGATGCAAAGTGTGTTTGATTTTTTAAAATAAGACTAGAAAAATTTAACCAGATTGATATCTGTGAAGATGAGACACATTTACTCCTTTGTTAAGTATCTTTGGTACGTAGAACACACACGACTGAAATTTATCTGTCTAATGACAGTGTGGCAGATTTCTCCTCTAAGCTACATGAAAAAGCAATGATACTCAGGCATGAGAAGCATTTTGGTGGTCCCTTTAAATCAATACTTGTTAGTGGGGACAGATGAGGCAGAAGTATCTTAAGGCATCAACCATCCTGATTATTTGTACCTTCTGGGGTTCTCTTGAGTCAAAGCTTTCACTTCTGTGATATTAAGATCTTTTAAATCATAAGGATTTAAATACTTATTAAGTGATCTGACTCTGCATCTTGTAGCAATGTCTAGGGAAGGATAACTAACTGAGGAGGGAAGATTAGAGTGGGAACTTGGCACAAGAAGAAATGTGCTGATTGAGGTTGATTTACAGATTTTAATTACCCAGCTTGGTTCTCATGAACGCAGAGGCAGTTGACAAAGCCATCTGCTAATCCAGTTCTGTACATTGCTATTTGTCTAATTCCGTGGAAAAAGTCAGAATATTTGGATGTTTTCCTTTTATTTCACTGAGCAAGCAAATTAGGAGGCTTTCCTAGCATCCCAGGTAAGAGTAGGTAGATGATGGATCTGTTCCTGTCTTACAGAGCTGTGAAATGTATTTCTTGAGATCTCTGAAATTCCCTGAAAGAGCACTGGAACAAATAGAAATAGCAAAACAAATCAGAGTCTTCTTTCTGCCTGTCAGAAAGACAGTGCCAGTGGGGTTTTCTGTCCAGAAGAAGCAAGTTAGTTTTGAAGGCTTTAAAGAAGAATCAGGAGGAGTGGGGAAAGTGATAGCAGTTGACTGCAGTGCAGACAAGAGTGGATAGGTTTGTTTGTAGTAAGGTCATAAAAAGGACAATGAAAGAGGATAATAGAGCAGGCTAAAAGACATCTTAGGTGCCAGTATCCAATTACAGAGAAAAGAAGTACAAGCTGAAAGTGAAACTGTAGTGAGAAACACTAAGGCAAAACCAGAAAGCCCAAGGTACAAAATAAGATGCAACTAATAGAAAATGGCAAGCAAGAGATAAATATAATAATAGAAAAGAGCAAGACTGCTCTCAGTCAGGGCTGCTTGTGGGTCTTCAGTGAAATCAGCCTGAGCCACAAGGACCTACAGCAAGGGTCTTTTGAAACAAAGGGAAGAATATGAGGCACCAGGAGAATCCATCAATAGGGAGCTGGGCTTTGCTGTTGTGGTAACTGGTGCATGCCCCTGGTACAAAAAAGCATTTCTAGAATAATACAACATGAAAAATTGAACAGCTTATATGAATTTAATGGCTTCGTTTTTCTAACGCAGGCTAGTCATAAAACTTGCAAATAATGCCCTTCTGCACCTTGGGGGATATAATGTAATGCAGCAAAAAGTTCTTGGTAACATCACTTGGGGCTAAGCTTTCATTTACTGCACAAATCTGACCTGTGGCAAGAGTCACTTGGGAGCAAGGGGCAGCAACAGCACTGTGTGGAAATGTGGACTCAGTGGCATTGTGGTCCCATTTACCATCACCCTGCCGAGAACCATGACCTTGTCTTTAGCATGTTGCTGTTCAGCAATATGTGAGTACATTTTATTAATGCTAATTTGGATTTATCTGTGGTCTTAATCCCTGTGATAATTTTTTAGGAATGAAAGGGTGGGGGTTCCACAAAGTAAGCAGTTTGGAGATTTCGTGTAGCCCATAACACAATGAAAATAGTCAGTAATTTCAGATTCTTATGGCTGTTCCTTACTTTGAAAGGAATCCAAGATTCTTCTGCTTAGAAAATATCTGGGATTACTTCTGAGACTAAAATGGGATGGACTAGATGTGATCTCCTAATTAAGGTCTGATGCAATTATTGGTAGTCTTTTTGATTGCACAAATATAACAGGTTTTTTTTACTCTCTCATAATTTTAGGAGTTTCAGAGGTTTGTGTTATAACTTACATTAGTAAATTTTATTGGGTTTTTTTTTTAAAATTAAGAAAGGTAAATTCTAATAATACAAAATCCTGAAGACCTGATGTGTATGGGTTTTAATAATAGAAACAAACACTGCTTGCAGTCCCAAAGAATTTTGAGATCAGGTTTAAAATACAAAAAAAGATTATTAAAAATACAACAATAGAAAAGCACTGGTGAAGCAATCTGTACTCTTAGCTGGGTAACAGCAACCCCTGGAAAAATAAATTGTCAGTCTGGCCATGCTTAGCAAGGGCATTTATTTCAATAAGACAGCCCAGCCATCTATAACAAATTACTTCATCTAACCAGTGACCACAGAAAAGCAGCAGATCCACTGTAGACAGTGCAACTTCTAAAATTTATTATTCAGAGTGTGCTGAAAGGAAAAGTCACAGTACATTACAGTTCCAGGTGCCACATTTATCTTCCTGCTTCTCAGAATGGGATAATGCCATAGTTTCTAAACAGCCTTAAAAGAAAACCAACCCTCCCTTAAGAGGGAAGGATGTTTCAGGCTGTTCTTTATTTCCTATCATAAGAGCAGCTTTACTGATAGATAAATAAAAGAAAAATCATAAGGATTCTGCTTTGGTCCAAACCAGGCTGGTATGTGGCATGATGAGGTGTATGGGTAGCCAGCTTGGTTATTCAGAGTCCAAGTATCCCGATACTCAGAAAGTGTTGTGTTTGCTTTAGTGGACTGGTTCACAAAGTTTGGTTTCACTGACTTCTTAAAAGTTGCATAGGAAGCTTGGAGCAGGACATAGAAGAATTGAGCTTGAAGTCCAGGTCTGCTATTTGTATTTTAATGCTTTTAAACACAAGATATTTTTTTTTTTCTATAACCAAATACAGGAAGATTAAGTCACTAGGACTTGAATTTCCCTGTGACAAAACACTGGACTGAAACAGGTTTTTGTTTTAGTACAAATTCTATGACAGTTGTAAAGTTCTGCATCCTTGATGCATTAAACTAATTGCTTTCCATTTACTGAATCAATTTTTAAAGCGACTGATGGATGGTGTTTAAGGCTAAAGGACTGCTGAAGAGTGTTCTCTATATTCTAGATTTGAAGAGTAGCTTTCAGATTAAAAAAAAAAAAAAAAAAAAGGAAACTGTGACAAATGTTCCATTTTGTTCCTAAGACACTTAAATGAAAGTTCAAATTACAAACATGAACATAGTCTGTGGGGAAACCTGTGAGGCCCTGAATAACTGCAGGCTTGTTCCAGTGAGTCTGGTCCTGCTGTCATACTGTCAGGCACGATGGGCTCACTCTCTCTGACACAGTCTTTGACATGGCATTCACCAAGACAAGCAATGGGAAAGTGTGTATGGAGGTCTTTTGACTTCTGGAAAAGATTCCTACCAGCAGTTCTGGTCTTTTTTCAGTGTCCCTGCACCATTTCAGAATCTTGGAAGTCTTCACTGGAAGCACTTAATGGAGCTCATCTGCTCTGACCTTCCATTTGAAGCAGGGTTATTGCCTACCCCAGGCTTTGTTTAGTCAAGTTTTAAATGTCTCCAAGGTTGAAGTTGCCTGTCTGGGCAGCTTTTCCAAGTGCTGCCTCACCTTCCTTGTGAAAAGGGTTTTTGTGATACCCAATTTGAACTCCACAAGCTGCAAGGTGTGGCTGCTGCCCCTTCTTACAGGGGCAAGGCTGAGAAAATTTGTGTTCTGCTCTCTTCATAAATGTCTCCCAGCTATCTGTCAGCTTCCTCCTTGGCCACCTCTTCACCAGTCTAAACAAACCCAGCTCCCTCAGCCTCTCTTTACAGAACATCTTCTCCAGCAGCTCTCCTTGGACCCTCTCCACTTTTTCCAGGTCTCTCTTGAACTGTGAGGTGCATAAGTGTTCACTTTGGAACCTTACTCATTTTAGGACTTGTTCTGTAACTGTGACTCAGGGAAATCAGCAGTCACAAATACTTCCCTGTTGTTTCCCAGTGAAAGTTCTCTAATAGAAGGCTCTTAAGTGATTCTAGTGGTTTCTTTGGAATTAACAGTAATAATAATAGTTTACACAATCATTACATAGTTTCATGCCAGCTTTTTGAAGTTGGTATCCAAGAATTTCTTCTCCTGTAAAACTGTCTAATTATAAATAAAATGCTAATCTAAACCTCTGTCTCTTCAATATACACGTTCAAGAGAATGCACAAACTCTTTAAGGGGGAGTAAAGTGGGATCAATGTATATATTGTCTGGTGAAGTTCACCACACCAGCTATATAGGTGCAAGTGTGAGGTATTTTACTGTCATCGAGTCTGATTTCTTCCAGGTTAGAGGATTTCACCTAAAAACTCACTTTATAGGAGTTCACAGCATGTGAGTTCTACCTTGGAAATGTGAGCAGCAGTAAGTTCAGCCTACATGAAGGCTGTGGGAAGGCTGTGAATTTTCTGTGGGCTTGTTGCTTTGTATGAAAATCTGGTATAGGCAAGTCCTGGGAATTCAAAAAGCACTGCCAAGCCTACACTGGGGTATTTTAAAAGCAAGGGGAAATGATATAAATACATAGTATCTGCTTCATCATGGCAGAAGGGAAGATATTTGGGCTCTCAAAGGGAGGTCTCAGGATAATCCTAAGGACAATTTTAAGGCTGATTTTTACACTGGGGTTCATTCTTCTGTGACTTTCGTGTTAATCACTTGTGCTAATGCAAAGTGAATAAAAAAAATATTACAGGGAACCCTTCCAGTTTTGTGCCCCCTCCATTATACCAACAGGTTTTCCATTTTTCATCTTTCATAATTTATATTTCCCTCATCTGCAAAATGAAGTTGCTACAATTTTACCAGAGCCTGAGATTTCGTGTATGCTCTCAGGCAGTTTTCTCTCAGAGAGATGAGAATCTTTGTGCTGTCACTTCACTGTACAGCTGGGGAAGCTGGCACTGAAGGAATTCTGCAGCTGTGATAATTATCCACTATGTTCTCACTTGTAAAAAGCAGAATATTATCAGTGGCACCTGATCAGAAGAGGAGAAAAGGACAGCCAGTGCCACAAGCCTAATTTTAGCTCAACAGGCAACAGCAGTGTAGTGACAATGTAGGCTTTTATGTGGATTTGTGATGTATGTGCACGTATGTATAACAAATGTTACTTAAAAGACAGCAAAAAGCTCTTGGTTCCGTGAAGCAAAAGTGCCTCAATGACATTGTAGGTGTCAGATCTCTGCAGCATCAACCACTACTCAAGCACTGTATTGACAAGGCTTAAAAAAGAAAGGAAGAAAGAAGTTAATTACCAGTTTTCATCCAGGCTCTTCAGTCCTGAGGGTGAATTTTCTGAAGGAGGGGAGCACCCTGCAGCTCTTCCTCCTGCCTTTGGCACACCCAGCCTCTTCACTGTAGTCTCCAAGGGGAATCTGTGTGAAAATCCTGTTTGTTTTGTTGCTGTTGAGCAATTTTAAGAATCAGTCTTTGAACTGCTAAGTGGGCTGAGCTCAATGGGCTGCCTGACCTCACTGTGCTATATTTATCTGTGATACTTGGTGTACAGCAAGCAGTATTCCTCATCACTGCCTAGCACCAAAGCATCAGAATATGTGATGGCCTGGTGATTTTCAAACATTTCTATGAAGGCTTCTTAAGTCTCAAGGCTGAAGATCAGTAAAACTCCTTGCCCTGTGCTTTTTGTGCACCTTTGTGGTACCCAGTAGCCCCACTCCCTGCCAACCCAGCTCCCCTTTATGTGCCTCTTTGTGATAAAGCTGAGAGTCTTTTCCCATGTTGCTCATCTTCTTTCCTGGCATGCTCTGCCTCTGTAATTAAATCCCAGTCATTTATTTGTGACATCCCAGTTTGATGCCACAGGACTGGAGAAAGTGCTAGCTAGTGAAAGAGGAGGGGGATTAGAGAAGAGCTCACTTACTAAGGCACTAAGTGGATGGTGTTATCATGAATCCTTTAACACAATGAACTGATTAGTTTAAACAGTGTAAATTTCACAAGGCCCTTAATTTCCAACTGCTGTTTTGTGTTGCATTAATTCAGCCACACAATACTTTCTTCGTTCAGGCTCTGCTGTGCTTAACTTGCAATCATGGCTTTCCTCTTGTTACTAATTATAATAAATATCTTGGAAAATAAAAAAATGTTGATGTAATTAACAGCTCCTGCTTTTTTTGGCTGAATGTTGTTGCCCTACAGAGCTTAATTTCTGAATAAACCATATCTTTATGGTGCTATTTCATAGAATCTAGCTTTTAGATTTTATCTCTGGTGCCTACAGATGTGGTTTTAGTGGTAAAACAGATCAAGAAGTTTCTTCCTACCACCCAAAAGAATGGATCTGGTCTCCAGTGTTGCTTCAGAAGTGACTGGAGGAGCTGGTGGAGGTGTCAGGGTCGGGTGCCCAAGGCTGTGCTGGAGTTCTGGTGGGCTCCATGTCACATGCAGAAATTGACACTTGGTTTTTGGTGAATATTAGCATTTAGCTGGGACAATGAGCTGCAGTTCTGGCGTTGTGGAGTGGATTCCCACCTCATTGTGAGTTCTGCACAGTATTAGCCAAGGCTTTTAGTGTCTGTGCCTGGTTTTTCAAACTAATGGGAGTTGTTATTCTCTTGCACATATTTATTTATTTGTTTAGTCTGTTAATGCTACATTTTTGTATCTGGAAGTGTCTTAGTCTTAATTGTGAATGCCTTGCATATGGAACTGACAGAGTACTGAGTTAGGTCTTGGATGACTACATGGTTTACCAAAGCAGTCAGTTAGAATTCATTCTTAGTTTGTTTCTCTTTCTGAAAGATTGAATTAAACTGCTGGGAAAGCAATATAGTATATTACTCTATACTTAGTTCAGAAAATATTTGCTTTAGTGGCTTTCAGTGCATAAAGGACAAAGGTACCAGTGTGTGTGTTTTACAGACAGGTAATCTGAGCTAGGAAGGAGCAGAGAGTCAGCCAGGATAATCTCACTGGTTAGTAGTGCAACAGAAAGTAAAATAAACTGTTCTTATTCAGAAAAAATGCACTTTTAAAAATTTGTGAATATATGTTAGAATAATTTACTTTTTCCATGACCTTAAAAGTGACGTAGTAAACGTTATTAAGTGGGTGAAAAATAGGCCTCCATCAGAGTACTTCTTGTTTGTGGACCTGGCCTGACCTACTCTCTGGACCAAAGAGGAATTAGGAGGTCAGTGTGGCCTCTCTGCTTTTGCAGTGGTGAAGATCACCAGGCTGCAATTTAATGTCAGCATTAGGACTGAAGTGAGCCCAGCTGCAGTTTGTTCTGGCCCTGAGTGGTGAAACAGCAGTGCCCTGGGACCAGCTCACAGACCTGCTTTACTGGGTGAAAATCAGGGGCTCAAGCTACATAGAGTGTGCTCCTATAGTGCTGTGTTTGAGGCTATATAGATATAATACTTAATAAAATAGGTAAAATAGAGACTAGGTTTTAAAAACCAGCATCTTTCAATGTGTAGTAATGATGGTTTGGTGTATGGAATGAGTGAATATTGTTTAGTTCTCTGGCAGCACTCAGACTGAGCTTCAGTCCAGACCTCAGTGTTGGCTAATGATGAATTAGCAATGGTGACACTGGACAGCTGATGCTGTCTGCTTGTGGTCACCTGGGGCTCTTCTCAGGTGACACATCTCTGGCTGTAAAAGCAGAGTTTAGTTTCCAGGTTGAGAATTCACCTGCATTTGGATGGTAAAGTTATTTTTTAAGCTTTGAAGCCTCAGGTTTGCTGTTGAGGATGTATCTTGGCCAGTAAAGAGCAATGCACTGACACCAGCTCACAGCCCCAGAGTGAGTGAAAATCTGGGAGTTCCTTTGCCAAAGCCTGAAATCCTAGTGCTCAGGCAGCTGAGCAAAGGGATTTTGGGGCAGTCTTCTAAAGCAGTTCTTTTCATAGTGGTCTTTGCTTCTTCCAGCTCTATAAACTCAGCAATGTCCTGCAAATAAATTCATTTTTAACAACCTTTTGCTGACCAAATAGTTTTTGCAATTCCATGATGGGTTTCCCACACCTGTGTTTTAGGGAAAACTACTGTCTGCTTCTCTCATATTTCCTAAGTGATAACTGTGTTGTGATGCTACTGAGGATAATGGGAGAAAGAAAATCCCCTTAGCAGACTTGAGTCAAGACCTGGCTCTCTTATAAAGTCTGCTATGAGCTGTCCTGGGCAAAACCAATGTGATGCATCTGTCTCACTGCCAGGATGGTCTGGATGATGTTGAATACTGAGACATCATTTTGGTGTTTCCTTCATGACAGTAGTTTTTGGGCAGCAGCAGGTGAGGGCATGAAAGTGAGATAGGAAGGAAGAAAGGAATGTAAAATATAGAAAATTCCCAGACTTCTGTGGCTAATATTTTCAGTGAATGCATCACCATTTCTTTGTGTTGACTGCTTGCTGTTTTCATCCTCTTTCTCTGCACACTTGATACTTGTCTCCCATCTGCTCCTTGCTCCTCACCTGTGATGATGGGACAGAGGCACTGCCTCCCAAGTCTCCATCTTCTCAGAGCCTGCATTAAAGCAACCTCATTGCTCCATCCCTCCCTAGCAGAACCCATGTGCTCATGTTTCTTTCTCATCTCCCCTTCCCCCATTCTCTCAGTGATGAGTGTAGATCTATGTATGTACAGAAATGTGCTGTCTCTGGGGAACTAAGTTGAAATACCCAAGCTATCAAATAGAGTCAGCATTGATCCATACATATCTATGTACATGCTATATGTAAATATATATGAAAATATAGGTATGTTGGATGCTCAGTACCTGTCACTGTACAAGATTTTTTGTATTGTCTTTTTATGAGGTGAAGTAACACAATCTTTTTGTAAGGAAAGGATTTTGTAAGGAAAGCTTTTTAACAAAAAACCCCAACCTTTTCTTCATTAAATTCTCTTAGGATCAGCTGTGCTTTGGACTGTTAAAAACTGTTGTTTGCATTGAATGTTTTCCTCAGTAGATATTTTGAGTATGTTAAAATAATACCTAGAGAGAAAATGTAGCCAGAATTGCATCTGCTATACTGAGAGGGGCTGAGAAGATGGGTCTGAGCCCTTCTGCTGCAGGTCACTGCCTTCCTCTCCTGCCATGCAGGTTGCAAGGGGAAAAGTTCATGGTCCAGACCTGTGTTAATGATTTACTGTTTTTTTTTTTAGCTGAACCAGCCTTGAAAATTTGTACCATAATTCCCCCTAGTACAGATGAGTTGGCAAATAATAAAATCTTCTTTTTTCTCCCTCACGTTAGGAAATACCAATGTATTTGTACGTGCAGCTCCATTCTTCTCACCTCTCCACATATTTTCTGATGTAGCCTTTGGATTTTAATATCCTTAGCAACAAACTGTTATTTCCTTAAAATACAATTTTCTCTTTTAGTGTGTAGGCTAGACATGAGAATAAGAATTGCTTTGCCTGTGCTACTAACTTATGCTGGGTGCATGAAGCAGACTTCATGCTGAATTCATCCAGATTGCTGCATATTATAAAAAAAATAATTGCTGCTCAGATTCTGAGCTCTAACAGGGAATGATAATGGGTTTATATATGTGAAAACTGCAGCAGGGTATTAGGGAGCTATTTGTTTTCTGTGCCCTTTATTGGAGAGGGCAACAAGTGCTGGCCTTTAAATTTCAGCAAGATTCAGATTAGGCTTTTAGCAAAGCTTTCCAAAGGCAAAGACAGTAAAGGGCTGAATGAGTTTGTATGTAGACACTATACATTTTTTGAATTCTTTAGCAGATAAGTATCTGTAAGAGACTAATTAATGATTCACCTTGAATGTTGCCCTTCCCAAAGCAGCAAATTAAAACTTTGTGTGTAGAAGAGCTGATCTGCAGATGAGTGATGTTGAAGTGAGCTGCCATGAAACCACCCTGCTTGTGCCTGATACACCCAGACTTGTTGGAGGAAAGATTTGGCTTGGACTAAGGCACAATTCAAGAACTTAATTTTCGTCCCAAGTGCCAGTTCAGAGCTTTATCTGAGCCTGTACCTACCAAGATGATTCCATGCAAGTGAGGTGATGGCAGGAGAATCTAGTTTGGTCCTGTGCTTGACTGATAACTCTTTTTATGCCTTTTAGGGTTACTCTGGCTGCTGTAAACCTGCATTTTCCAAAGTTTGAAAGTTTAGTTGTAAACATTCTTTTAAACATGCTTTCTTCAATATGTGTTGCCATATAGTTGGCAAGATTTGATATTCTGAGTTTGATATTCTGTCGTTATCTCTACAGCAGTCTCCTTCTCAGACAATTCCCCTAATTTCAGATCATGCTCTTTGGTCCAGTGGATGTAACTATGGCACAAGGTTTTGCCTAGCAGCAATGAAGGATGTAAAGGGACCATAATCCCAGTGATGAGGTGTGCTTTTAAAGTAATAAGCACCTATGACTAGCTTAACCCTTACTTGCTTATTTTGGAATTTATTTGTTGCTTTTCTTTTTTTTTTCTTTTTGGATTTTTGTTATCAGTAATGAAGAAGATGCTTACTATAATAATAAATTATATATTTTGGTTTTTTAGTAAAACGGACTGGATAAAACAGAGGCAGTACATGTGAGGGACAAGGTTTACTCCAGTGTTGCTTTTTGAACAAGCTTTACTTTGAGTTTTTAGGTGCAGGTGTAGACTTAGGCAGCAATTCCCACAGCGTGGCTGTAGGAGGGAAGCCAGAGTCCACATTCTCTCTGTGTGTCTGCCTTATTTTTGTGATATGCTGGAGCCACACAGTGTGCTGAAGTGAAGGTTTGAAGCAGACAAATGTTCATACATGTATTTGTTTGACAGAATGGTTTAGCACTCAGGCACTTAACTGAAAAAAATAACAGCAGGTAATCCAAAAGCTGGGCAGAGTTAAAATGTATTTTTATCCACTTTAACAGAAAATCATACAGTAGGCAGAAAAGGAATGAAAACATGTTTTTGCCAACTGTTCTTTAATATTTTTGTGTAAGCCCAGCTCTGAGAGTGGTGTGGGTACATGTGAACTTGTGGCTTCTAGAAAATCCATGTGTCTGGAGGCTGCAAAGCCAGAAGTAAAATAGAAAGAATGGCAAATGTCATTTTTGTAATAAAAGATTATACTTATTCTTGGTGTCATTATTTGGGGACCTGCCTGATTGCACTTTGAGTCCTTGAATATACTGAGCATTTTGAAGATATAAAAGTGAATGTGCTTAAAAGCAATGGATTTTGAAACAGAAAATGTTGGTTTTGGGTCAGAAGATGCATTACTGGCAAAGTGTATCATGAATTCCTCATAAGCTACAAGGTGCAGGGAGTCCACTGCATGAGCATATATCTGGGATATAAAGGAAGGCATACTTCAACTAAGTGGGGAGGAAATGCCAAAGGTATTTCTTAATTTATTAAGGGAGGCTGGAGCTCCTCTTAGCAGGCAGATTCAGAGCTTAGGTAGGAATTCAGGTTTTAGGCTGTTCAAAACAACTTTCTTCCTTTCTCCACCTGCCATGCAAACAACAGCTGGGTCAGGCACTTAGTGTGGTAAGTGCATGCATCCCTCCCCTGACAGGCTGTGACATTGTGCCATCCCTCTGGGCAGGATGCTGCCCAGGTCCAGACCTTTAGCAAACACCAGCAGCTCCTTTGTGCCTTGACCTCGGAGGGTTGACTGAAACCTGGGAGCTGGGGAAAAAAAAAGCTTGTTCACTGCCTGAAAAGTGTCTGATGGGTTTTGGTATTTCCCAGCCCACTTCTCTGATCATTTCTCTCTTGCAGGCAGGAATGGCATCTCCTGAAAATCCTGAGCAGTTGATCATTGCCCTGGAACCCGAGGCTGCCTCCATCTACTGTCGAAAGCTCCGTCTGCACCAGATGATAGACCTGAGCAGCAGGGCTCCTGTCAATGGTTATAGCCCAAGTGACACCATTGGAACTGGATTTACACAGGGTACTTTTTCTATTAACTCACTTCTTTAGATTATTTGTCCTAAATTTGCTTTGCCCTTTGTTTTTTTGCCTTTTTTGCTTTGTTTTCTTACCATTTCTTGTCGTCTTTACTCTTTTAAAGTTCTTCACGTTACCATCAGTTGGCTTTTGTAAACTATTTTCTGAAATTATATTAGATCAGGCATTGATTCAGCAGGTAGGTTGGCACAGACTTGAATTTTAGCATGCAAGTAGCTTCATTGCCTTGCCTTTATTGGGATTTGTATTGATTAATTATTAAGTTGTTGATTAACATCGATAGTTCATGTTGGGTCAGTTTTTCAATTGCTGGAAATAAATATGTGATTGATTAGCTGCATTATTGAAGCAGTGTTAAAGGACTGGATCTGGAACGAGACTTTTAGTCTGAGGTATTTTGGCAGATGCTTTTTGATGTCATCTTTATGAAATATTAATTACTGCCAACACTCAGGGGAACACATGGTATTGGGATAGCAATGAATTTATCTGCTCGTAGAGGAGCAATTGCATACAGCACTTCTGATTTATTAACCTGGGATCTGTTACAGTGAGGTTCAGAGACTGGAGAAGAGTGTAAGTCACTTGCCAAGAGATCCTTCATCACCAAACATTTTTGAGCATGGTATCCTACCTCAGATCAGAGGAAAATAGGAGAGGAAAAAAAAAAGGAAAGCAAAGCAGCAGTAAGATGTGGTTGCTGCATAATCCAGAGAATTGCCATCTCTGTGCATTTCAACAGTAGCAGTGATATTGGTGGTAGGTAGTGTGCTTATCTTATCCCAGAAGGAATTTTTCAGATGGATTTGTGGATTTTACCACATTTGCAAGGTCAAAAGAGTACAGGAAGATTAATACATGTACAACTACTCCTGTACTTACCAGAGGGGGTTTTTTTTGTTTGGTTTTTTTTTTTTTTTTTAGTTAGGTGGGGTCACTACATCATTCTCTCAAATCCTCTCCTAGCCAGCACTTGTCAGATGTGTTCAGTGTCAGAGGCCCACACGAAGCACAGGACACAATCCCTTTACAGGACACGGTCCCTTCAGGGGGGCCTCTCAGCTTCTGTCCCCCTGGTTCCTGTCCTGAACCATTCCAGTTCCATGTGGTTGTGCTTGAACTCCTTTTCAGACTACCCAGGGATTTGCTTCTGGGAAAATAAAGTTTTTCTGTTTTGTTAAGGTTTTGAAGCTGGGCAGAATGTGACAGATTATGGATTTCTGCTAACAGGCTTTTTCTTGGGTGAGGGGTAACATTCTCCTTCTTGACTTTGCGTGGTAAAAGCTATGGGGGATGAGAGAGGTTTCATGTCAATATTAATGAAAACAAAGTTTGGAGGGAATTAATTCCAGGTTAGAATTAAAATTTCATAAAGACATGGCAGGCACCCAAGACAAGCTGAGAAGAGATTAAGGAGGAAGGCCCTTTAAATGTAAACTGAGGGAAGCACTGAAAGGCCATATTATTGCTGTCAAGTCAAAACAAATTTTTTACTGTTCATAGTAGTCAGGAAAACCTTATTTTTGTGGAGGGTCAAGGCTGTCTCTTGAGTTCTCGTTTTGCCCACAGAGGTGAATGAAAGGACTCAGACCTGGTGCTTGTTCTGTCACTGAGTTCTTCATCATTGAAGCTGTGACTGGGTGCTGCTTTCTCAGCACAGTGAGGCTGATGTGCCCTGTCTGGGTCTCTACAGGGAAGGGATGGGCTGCATGTGGAGCTGTTGGGGTTTTCCTGATGGCAGATGCTATAGCAACAAGAAGCAAAAAGCATTCAGTGATTTGCATGGTAATATTCTCATAAAGAATATTTTCACACCTGACAGGATGCCTCCCTTCTGTAGTATTTCATACAAGTGACCTTGAAGGTGAATGAAGGTCACACAGGGAATGATTTTTGATCATTTGGTAGTAGAGGTTGATTAAGAAACACAACAGTGAAGGCTCTCACTGCTCTGCTATCTCTGCACAGATTGTTCTGCATCTTTTGAATGTCTAAGCAGCAATTAAGTCTTTTAAGTTAACCCATTGTTATAATATTATTGCTAGATTATGCTTAATCATGAATTGGGGTATATTTAAAATATTAGGAGTGTTGGGCTTAGCCCTCAATGTGGCCTTAACAAGTTTTAACTCAGAAAATCAGTCTTTGGTTCTTTTTTTGGAGGCAGACCAGCATCCTGAAAGGCTCATGAGGCGTCTGTGCCTGAGCACCTAAAATCCACAGCAGATTTTTGGCACCATAGGAACTGGGTGGGAGCAGAGAAGGGGAAGAGGGGGACCCGGCAGCGGAGCGGGGCTGCCGCCTGCTGGCAAAGCCTGTGCTGAGCACCCGGTCCTATGAAAAACAGGGTAAAAAAACCCCAAATCAGGCCCCTCTGTCATTGGTTTTGATCCAGTTAGTATCAAGGAAGACAAGGGTGACCGAAAATAAAAATTTAAAATTTTTTCCCCCCTTATTTCTAGATGCAATGGTGTAATGTTCCCAATTCTAATGTTGTAATTTTTGTTCATTTGTTTTGATAAGAAACGATACAGATCTGTCAGCCAGCTTGCACTTGTTTCCTGCAATTTATGATAGAAAATTCTTCATGCTTTCTTATACATACTGATTTTTTAATTTTTTTTTTTTCTCTGTCAATGACAAGGCAAGGAGCACGTCCGTCGTAATCGACAGAGCCGAACCTTTTTGGTGGAAAATGTCATAGGAGAGATCTGGTCAGAACTGGAGGAAGGTAGTATCCTCTCTTGAATAAACTTTGCTCTTTTTATATAACTTTTTATATTGTGGGCAAATGGTGTATTTCCCACAAATGTGCTGCTCGTGGCATTGTTCTCACAGTGGTTATAAATAGGAAAAGAAAAAAATACAACTTCATGTGTTGTTCTTGGTAACTAAAGCTGATCTGCTGTGCTGCATGCTCTAGCAAAACGTGGTTTATTAAGGAGATGGTAGAAAAGAATTCAATTTGTAAAATGCAAAGAGGATATTTCCCTCAGAATAGTCCTTGTAAAAGTGCCATAGCATTCGTTTGGTAGAAGACTGGAACGTGCACTAGCAGCATGAACAGTTCCACTAATTGACTTTCTGTCTGTGCTAAATCAATAAGTTATGATGTCTGAATTTTTTATTTCTTATCAATCACTGCATTATAATTACTAACCAAGTCTTCAGTGTAGGCATTCAAGACAAGTGTAGACATTACTTTCAGTAATTCATCATCTCTCGTAGTGATCGTGACTCTGCAAAGTTTTCCATGCTATGTGGAGTTGTGATAACACTGATAGAAATACCTTTTGCCTATTTTTTTGGTGAACCAGGTGATCGTTACATCGTTGTTGACAGTGGAGGAGGCACAGTGGATATAACTGTCCACCAGATAAGGCTCCCTGAAGGACATCTTAAGGAGTTGTACAAAGCAACAGGTGATATTTCCACTGCCTGCTTTATTGATGTAATATTGTCACTTCTCAATAAAGGCAATGTATTCCTTTATTATTTGCTACATTTAGTTCTTCCTGACATAAGGCCAAGGTTGAAAATTAGTATAACTTAGCTGCTGGTCAGCCAACAAGGGTAAATCACTTCATGCTTCTGATGCTTTTGGGTGGTAAATATCACACTGTGAGAGTGAGAAATTGCCATCTCTTGTGTTACTCCCAGTCAGGTCATGGCCTCCTGACATGGTCCTGGTCATCATCTTCTTGTCTTTTGAGAGGTAACTTGTGCAGAGATGTACTGTGGAAATGAATAGCCAAGTGTCACAACAAGATCATCACAAAGTGACTGTTGGCAGAACAGGATTTTCCCAGATTTAAGGTGGACAGTTTATATATTCCACTAATTTCACAGGAAGTGTAACAGGGGATCTGTAATACTCTGGGAAAAATAGACTATAATGAGTCCACAGTAAAGATATAAAGTACAATTCCTTGAATGGTATTCCCTTCCTGAACTCCATATCCCCTTTGACCGTGTCCCATTACTAAGCTGTTACCCACAAGAGAAAACCTATTATCTGTTCCTCTGTCTCCATCCTGACTTAGTCTCCATGTGTGATCCATCACAAGCATTCTCAGTCTTGGTGGCTGTAAGACTACCTCAAGAAACAACCTGGTAAGGGCAAGTAGAACACTGTACATCAGGTCTGTCTACTAAATGTGATTCCAACTCACACTTTTTCATGTGTGGACAAGGAGGTGGTTTGCTCTTCAATGTCTAATAGACATATTTCTGTGTTTTATAATGTAGTGTTACAGTGGCTATGATGGTATAGGAGTAAAAGTGAGGCAAAGGTAAGATTTTGTTCTCTATTACAGACAAATATTTGTCTCTATTATAGACAAATATTTCTATTTTATGTTAGGAAAAGATGCCTTTTCCTGTAGCCCTTTACCCATGGCAGTCCTAGTAGTGTCAATCTGATGTGTTCGGTCAACTTGAAATCCAGTAAGCAGTTTCAGATATTAAAGATGTGGGTTTTTTCTGTGTTACAGGTGGACCATATGGTTCTCTAGGTGTGGACTATGAATTTGAAAAGCTCCTGTGTAAAATATTTGGAGAAGATTTTATTGAGCAATTTAAAATCAAACGTCCTGCTGCCTGGGTAGATCTGATGATAGCCTTTGAGTCCCGTAAACGGGCAGCAGCTCCAGACAGGACTAATCCACTAAACATCACCCTGCCTTTCTCCTTCATTGACTATTACAAGAAGTTTCGAGGTCACAGTGTAGAACATGCCTTGAGGAAAAGCAAGTGAGTAGCTGACTGAACCCAACTCGATGCAGAATTAACTACTGATAGCAAATGGAAGTGAGGAGAAAGTAGAAGTGAGCATTTTGCATTTTTGGAGTCAGGTACTACAGGACACTGTGGATCTGAGACAATGGGAGAACAGATATGTGGCATTTAGTACATTAATATATTGGCCTCTCTCTGCATTTTTTGATCCAATGAACACTGACTGTAGCATGAAGGCTGAAACTCCTGCTTTCTTACTAAAGTTGTTGGTAAATGTGCTTGGAACCTGAATGACTTGGGGTCCAGCTTGGAGCCACTTCCTAAATGAGACTGAGGTTCTGAAGTCATTAAAAATTTCTGGAAATATTCCCCCTCAGAAGACCATTGCTTTCTTATTAATAATCTTAGTGGTGAATCTCAGTGGGAATGTTAAATGATCCCTTCAAATAAAATGAAATTATTTGGATAACAGGATAGAGTATAAACAGGATAGAGTGTTAAATGATCCCTTCAAATAAAATGAAATTATTTGCATAACAGGATATAGTATAAAGGTGACATATAATGTGTATGACTACAGGGGAGATTACTGAGCTATAGGGCCATGCATCAGTGCTGGAATAGCATCTTGCCTGCATTCACTTAATAAATGTTATGCCTCATTAAAAATGCTGTGCTCCCTTCTGCCTCCCGAGGCTTCCCATCCTTGTTTTCCTTGTGTGTTTCCAGTGGCTTTGGCTGCGACTGCTGTAATCTAAATGTTGCCCTTCTGGGAATGAGTCAGTGCTGATTCAGATGAGCGAGCACTGGATTGAGTGCCAGCTGTTCAGGAAGCAGCTGAGCACTGGGAAGGCAACAGAAAGCAATCAAGCAAAGAAAACAACAATTAGACGAGCAAAAATAACAATTCTCCCTCGTAGTTTCACATTGCTGCAGTTGGTTTGGGACTAGGGTGAAGTGAGGCCCTTTCTTCCAAGCAAAATGCGTGCAGATTCTTTAAGCTCATTCATTTATTTGTTTAGTGTATCTTGTGAGTGCTTGGCTGTTTCTTACAACTCAACTGTAATGTTTTAACATCCTTCTCCACTGTTCTTTTCCAGTGTGGACTTTGTAAAGTGGTCCTCTCAGGGAATGCTGAGGATGAGCCCGGATGCAATGAATGCTCTTTTCAAACCTACAATTGACCAGATTGTTCAGCACCTTAGTATGTATCTGCATGTAATTCCACTTTCTGGCAGAGCTGAAATTGGAGCATTGCTCTCCTGTTTCAAACCAGTAACTGGGATTAAACTACTCCTGGTATGCACCAAACATAGGCAAGGAATTTAATTATGAAACCTGTAGTTCTCTGCAAAGTAGTTAGGAAAATAATAAAAGTCAGGGACATAACCTTAATATGTATTCCTACCCATCTCTAGTGTCAGTTATTGAGTGAGATTCATTCCTGTTACTTCTGAAGGTTCAATTATTCTGTGCTTCCAGGTATGCAGGCATTCAGAAGGCTGAAATGCATTGACCAAGCCAGGTCCTGCTTTTCTTTTTCCTGTTTTAAGCACCAATTGCATAATGCCAGAGAAATAACTAGTTTCTGATTTATTCTTTCTATTAAGACTTCTAGTTGAATTCTCCTTCGTGGAGGGTCAATTTTTTCATAACCGTTCTAATCACTGACATCTGTAAAACACAAATATTAAATGATGCATCATGTAAAAGTACTTCCAAACATGGCCCAAGCAGCACTGGATTTATTTCTCCAGTAATGGAAAGTGGCATGGGCTCATTGGGAAAATTATTATCTAAAGATTTCCTGGTGAAAGATTGGATTTGTGTCAAGTGGAGTATAAAATATGTACTAAGGAAAGTAGTGGTGTTCTACACACTGAAAAGCACTAATTGGATCATGTTTGGAATGAAATATCCAGCTTTTCCCACTGTATCTGAGGAATTATTAGGTAAATTTTTAGGTTACAACTTAGTAAGCCAGCTAGCAGAGAACAGTTTATACATGAGCAGGGAGGGAGGGACATAGAATTTCAATAGTTGTGGTTAAGATGGTAGGGTCAGAAATAATAAATGAATTTAAAATGGGGTGACCTATCAGGAATACAATAAATGGTATGTGAATTGGCTAGGTCTGGGAATAATACTTTGGGTGGAAAGATAATGCATTTTCCTACTACCCATAATGTAACTGGCAGGATTTCTTTCCCAAGAAATCCTTACTGGTAGGAGCTAAATAAAAATTCTGCTTTAAGTGGTACTTTAGAAAGATTTTATGCTTTGAGGTAAGTTTCTATTCACAGGGAAAGAGGGTACATAGAAATAACTACAGAAGTGGAGCTAATGCATGCTGAGTGTGAGCATAGATGCAGTTTCAGATTTCATGCGTGTGCATGGAACATTTGGTGGACTTAGTCGTTAGGAGTTTTACCTGCATTGTTCTTGTCCCAGTGGATTTTTCCCTATTGAACGGGCTCTGTTTCTGTCTAGGTGATGTATTTGATAAGCCAGAAGTGACCAATGTCAAGTTCCTGTTCCTGGTGGGTGGCTTCGCTGAATCCCCCTTACTCCAACAAGCTGTCCAGAGTGCTTTTGGTTCGAGGTGTCGAGTCATCATTCCTCAGGATGTGGGGCTCACAATCCTCAAAGGAGCTGTTCTCTTTGGTCTAGACCCTGCTGTCATCAAAGTACGGCGTTCTCCTCTCACCTATGGTGTGGGTGTGCTCAATCGTTTTGTGGAAGGGAAGCACCCACCAGAGAAGCTTCTGATCAAAGACGGCACACGCTGGTGCACTGATGTCTTTGACAAGTTTATCTCAGCTGACCAATCTGTAGCCCTTGGAGAGACTGTGACCCGCAGTTACACGCCTGCCAAACCTTCTCAGTTAGTAATAGTGATCAATATCTATAGCTCAGACCAAGATAATGTCAGCTTCATCACTGAATCTGGAGTGAAAAAGTGTGGCACTCTTCGCTTGGATCTCACAGGAACTGATGCTTCGGTGCCGAACCGACGGGAAATCAAAACACTTATGCAGTTCGGGGACACTGAAATCAAAGCCATGGCCATTGATGTTGCCACCTCTAAAAGTGTAAAAGTTGGTATTGATTTCTTAAACTACTAACGGTCCATTTTCCCCCACCACAGCCTGTTCGTGAGACTGATCTTCCACTATTCCATTTTTTGACTTTCATATGTCACGTAATCAACTTGAATTTCAGCAGGCTATATGAGAACAGCTAGTAAGGTGGAGTACATCGTGTTTGTGCTCTTTGATGACCAAAGACTGGATTTTGAAAGACCTTTAAAAAATTTTGGGAACGAAAGTTCCAGAGGTAGAAGTTCCCAAGTTACTCAAGCATGCTTATGATCTACCTTTATTAAGTACATACTGATTATTGTTGGGTCCTGAAGATTAGTTAAAAATCACAATCTCTATGTTACTCTTTTTCTTCTTCTTCCCAAGAAACACCCTAACCCACATGATTGTTGTAGGGGCTGTATCTATGTGGGGCATCAATTTAAGCAGTACCATCCTCTGGCAATGGGAACAACATAGTAGTGCACAGTATTTTGTTCTTTGAACACCCTGAAAGGAGATTGTAGTGAGGTGAGTGTTGGTCTCTTCTTCCAAGTAACAAGTGATAAAAGAAGAGGAAATGGCCTCAAGTTGTCCCAGGAGAGGTTTAGATTGGGTACTAGAAAAAATTTCTTCACTGAAAATATTGTCAGGCACTAGAACAGACTGCCCAAGGAAGGGGTAGAGTCACCATCCCTGAAGATATTTAAAAGACTTGTAGATGTGGTGCTTAGGGACATGGCTTAGTGGTGACCTTGGCATTATTAGGTTAAATATTGGACTTGATGATTTTGAAAGTCTTTTCTAGCCAAAACAATTCTATGACTTTGCTCTGTGCTTTCAAAATTTAAAGTGTTGGAATGACTGAATGACTTAAGAAGTGGGAATTGAGTTTTTTGTATTCTGAGATCCCACCGAAGAAAAATTCCTCAGAAATCCTTAAACTTAGATTCAGAATATATGTATCAGGAATCTAATATTGATTGCACCAATTTGAAAACGAGGCCTTTATTGTCAAAGCTCTCAGACCTAGCAGTTGTATTAAATTGTTAGTATTACCCATATTACACTCTAGAAAATTAATAAGAACAAAGCTGTTTCCCATTTTAAGTCTTGTGAACTTAAGTCTCCATCTGAAATCATAGAGTCACAGAATGGCTGAGGTTGGAGGTGACATCCATGGAGCATCGGGTCCAATCTCTCAGCTTTAAGCAGCGTCAGCTAGAGCAGGATACTCTGTCCAGTTTCAGTTATCTCCAAGGATGGAGCTGTCTGAACATCTCTGGCCAAGCTGTCCCAGTATTTGACAACCCTTACTCCAAAAAAGTCTCTTGTTACATTTAGAATGAATTTCTTGAGTTTCAGTTTGTGACCACTGCCCCTCGTTCCTTCACTGGAGACCTCCCAGAAGTCTGGCTCCATTTTCTTTACTGTCTTCTATCAGATTTAGATACATTCCTGGCATTCCCTGAGCCTTCTCAAATCCAAACAGTTTGAGTCTCCAGGCCTCTCCTCACATGACAAATCCTCCTGAATCATCTTCATGACCCTTTGCTGTACTCAGTCCAGCACATCTGTGTCTCTCTTGTCCTGAGAAGCACAGAACTCCAGATGTGGTTTCACCAGGGCTGAATAAAGTGGAATACTCTTTTTGCTTGACCTCCTGGCAGTGCTCTTCCTATTGCAGTACAGGAGGCACTCTTTGGGCTGTTTCACAAGGGCACATTTCTGATTTATGCTCGACTTAGTCTCTACCAAGACCCTGAGGTCTTTCTGCCAAACTGCTTCCCATCCAGTTGGCCCAAAGCCCACACTGGCACTTGAGGTTATTCCTCCCCAGGTTCAGGACTTTGCACTTCCCTTTGAACTTTATGAGGTTCCTGTCTGCACATTTCTGCATCCTGTTGGGATCCCTCTGGCCCAGTTGGTTTATCAAGCACTTCTCCCAGTGGTTGTACTTTTTTCCTTGGTAATCCCTGTGGTAAGACTTGGAAGTACAGTTAGGTGATGGGTGTCCAGGAAGATTTAAACAACTTAAAAGTGAATATGTCAAGATCAAAAGTACTGTAATGCATTTTTGAGTAGCAAACCTTGTAAAAGAGTAGGATATGTCTCTGGGTATAGTAAAGTAGAAGGCAGAAGCCAAGAGAAATAAGCTACAAACAGTATTACATAAACCATTCCTTACATGACTATTAGCACACAATAGAAACTACAGTGAAATACAGTGAGGGTCATGGTAGCATCTCTCTTCCAAACAATAACTTTTTGGAAATGTTTTCTTAAGCATGTTCACCTGGGAAGCTGCTTCTGCAGCCAGAGGAGATTTTATTTTATAAAATGTTGCAGGGAGATAACTTCTGAAAGCTGTAATCTATGTCTGCCATGAATTAACTTCAGATTCGAGTCTAGATTCCTCTGGCAGACTGGTACCAACCTGTAGAATCATCCTAAAGAGCTGACATTTCAGAATATTTATACAGAGCTGCCTGATCACCTGCTGGAATTCATTACATTTTTGAAGTTTTACAGTGTTTAACAACTGTTAAACTAAACCTTCATTTCTAATAAGTTGAGCAGAAGTTAAATCCATTACTGACACTTAGAAAATGAAAGCTTCATCAGTTATTTCACTAAATTATGTTCTAATTCTGCACTTAAGCTTTCTGTGTTTAGCCTGGAGTTTTGCCACAGTAAAGAGCTGCAGAGCTGCTCTACTGCATTTTGCCATTGGGTTTTTGTGTCTTCTGCAGAATTCCATAGTTGAATGTGAAATCTGTTCTGCATTCAGCTTTAAAAAAAAAAAAAAAAGGACTATGGAGAATGCTAGTCACAGTATCTGGCTGGATACTTTCTGTAATTACAAAGTGTGCTTGCTAGCATTCAGTTTCCTGCTGCCTGCTAAATGCTTTAAAAGCTAAATACTGGGATTTTTTTGTGTGTTGCTTTCTATGGTTTACAAACAAGAGAAACTTTAAGATGAGTTATGAACAATATAATTTTATGTATATACAATATTTAAATATTGTACAGACTCTTTCTTTCTACAGTGCTATTTTCTTGTATAAAAATGCTCTTTGCCTCTGTTGATTTCATTCAGCTGTTAAATAACATAGTTTCTCAATCAGCTTCTGTAATTACAGGCTTTTAAAGATGGTAAGATACAAAATGTAAAAGGCTGATCTTATAATAATAGGAAAGAAATGTTGGTGTGTCAGAGAATACAACATTCTTCCTGCAATGCAAGTCGTACCAGTTAAGCATATTACACAGATGCACTAGTATGTTGCTGGCATTTTAAGTTCTTTGTTTCAGATGGTGACCATTCCAGCTCCAGCAGTTCATCATAATAATGGATGAATCCTCCTGTAAAACCAAGTTAAAAATTAAATATACAGCTTGGATATACAGCTTCTTTGCTATTTTTTTTTTTTCGTTTTTTTTTTTTAAGGATCTTCTCTAGTGAAAGAAAACCAACCAACCAACCAAAAAAAAACCAACATAGAACTACCTTCCAAAGGCAGGCAACACAGATTTATTGTAGCTGCAGGTAATGCCCAGTCTCTGTCTACCATTACCACCCATCAAAAGGCAAAATTTTAAAAAGTAGGCTTTGGTGTCTGCATCCTCTGTTAAACTGAATCGGTCCAATTTTGCACAGATTTGTTTCCAGTGGCCTTAAGTTAACACAGAATTTGGTCTAATAAATGACTTCAACTTTCCTCTGCCCCCTGAAGAGGAGTTGAACTGCAGGATCAGGTGGCCCAGGATTTTCGTGCTCTTTTCAGCCTTTCTGCAGGGAATCCCTTCAGGGTAGTTTCTGCAGCTCTTCTGAAGCATGGTTCCCTTCACAGTAGCAATTTGCTGCACTTTCATATTCCCCTTTTTTAAGATAACTTCTGGATCCAAGCAGGGCTTGTTGCTGAAATGACTCTCCTGTAACTGTAAAATATGAAGTTTGCATATTTTTGCACTTGCTCATTCAGTCTGATGAGAGAACTCTCAAGCTTATCTTTGCAGAGCACTGAACTACTGAAAAAGCTCCCAGCTGTCCTTCTTGTCCTCTTTAAATCTAAGAATGGAAAATTAGTTTGTCTTCCTAAAGAATTAGAATTGTAAGTAGAATATTATGCTGTGGTCTATAGTCTATAACCCACTTAAACAGCTTTACATTGTAAGTGGCATGTGGATGCCCATTTGGATAAAGGATGTTAGGCTGTAAAATGAAGATGAAATTTATTAGGAAATGAGTCATTTTTAGAATAGGAATTCTGATACTTCTGCAGGAGATTGCCTGCAGAGCATTTTTTGGTAGGGGTTTCAGATGACATTGTGCAACTAGATGTTGAGAAGACAAGGCCTGCTGTCCTTGGAGAAAGCAGGAGGCCTTGGCAAAAGTTCTGTTCTGAGCAGCAACTTGCAAGTTTGGGTTCAAGTTATTTATCTCTAGGCTGAAAGTTAGCAGCTACTTGTGCTAGAATGATGAATTGTGCTAGACTATGATAAATGTGCAGTGATGGTTAGGATGGTTTACATTGGTATGAATATACCAATATTTATATACAGGAGTTTTAATGCATTATTATGAGAAGGCTAATTATATATTGCAGAGATTTAATTGCCAAGATAAGCTGCATATTTATGATATGAAGTGGCTTAAGCGGATGAATAGTATAAAATTGTTGGGCATAAAGTCACAGTACTCACCTGCTTGAAATAGTCTTAACCTATACTATAAAACCAACCATTGTGGTCTTGTTCACCTCTGTGCAAGATAAATTCAGATTTCACTGATGTTTGGAGCTGTTCACAACTTGTCTGGATTGTATCTTGAGTGTTCGTGTGTCTTCAACCATGTCAAATAAAATACAGTAAAACCAATTATTCTTTTTGGGTGTTAGTGTTTTTACAAAAACAGCTATAAAGAGAATCCTGATTGATGTTGGAAGTGAGACAGGGCAGGTGTGGTCATACTTGGGTTTGGGTGCTCCTTCATACACACACAGGAGCAAAAGAGACATCAACCATATGTGCAGCTTCTCAGGTTTCATCAAGCTCTAGGATGTGGGATCACCCAGGAATCTTGCCCAAAGGCTTGCAGGCTGCTGTGCAGCCCATACAACTCCTGCTTCATTTTTAGGTCACTTGTGCACTTCCTAAGGAGACTCCATATGTGCCTGAGGAAGAAATCTGCTGCTGGGGATTACTCAGCTTCCACTGAAGTCAGTGTAGTTCCAAGTAGGGCATCTCTTGAAGCCAAGACAGAAAGAGTTTGGGCAATACCAAAAGCAGATTAGGTATTTTCTGCAGCAATGCTCTTAGAGAGCCATGAAATGAAATATAAAAACTGAAACATCAGGGGGTGTCTCTTTAGGCTTGCCAAAAGTGATCTTATTGCTAAAGTGGTAGTCAGGCTAACAAGCTGGCCAATAACCAGGTATATTTGCATGAGAGTATATATGGTACTTGTATGTGTGCAGATCTAGGAATGTTTAGTAAGGTCTAGTATAGTGATTGTACATACATATATATTAACATATATATTAACATTATATATACATATATATATACAAATATGTGAACATATATGTATATATGTATAGCATATATTAACATTAATAACATACAACATATATTAATTTATCTAACAAATGATAGTTTGTGCAGTCTTACATTTCTCTACTAACAGTTGCAGGCCATGTCCCTCTGAAATTTGGCAACGTTGGCAGTGGCTCTGGAGGTGATTCAGGGGTGTCTGTGACCTCAGTCTACAAGTGCTGCTCAGACACAAAGATGCAGAGAATGAGCTGAGTTGCAGAGCAGCCACAACTTTTGGAGCTATTTGCTGCAATGAAGATGTTTTACAGGTGCTTTATGACTATAATTATAAACACCATCCTAATAGGCTAGGTACTGTATTTAACTTGTAATGAACTTGATTTCAGCTAAACATTCAATTAATGTTACCAGTACAATGGGAAATATAATTACAGTCTTCAGAGGCACATTAAGAACCAATTTTTGCTTTCAGCATTCTAGTGCATGGCTCTGGTTTCCAGGGCAGCTTCATAGATGTGGATTTACTGGCAGACTTTATCTCTTTTGCTGGACTTCCTAAGACTTTAACTTTTCTCTCTCATGAGTCTGTTTCAATCAAAATTTAAATCCCTGTCTTGACAGGAAGGAGTTTACATGAATTGTTGGTTCTACCAAAATCAGATAAATCCTTGCTGAAATTTGTAGATGGTGTTTTCATGTTAATAGCTGTGGAATAACAACTTATGAAACAATGTTCATGATGGCAATGTCTACCCTTACCAGAGAGATTTTCTTCCAGTTTCTTGAGCAGCTCCATTAAACACCACCCAGATGTCTCTCAATGACAATGGATTCAGTGTCCCCTTACTCGGGGCAAGAGAAGACAGATTTTAAGAAACATTTGGAAAAATCTGTGAGACCTGCAGGTGCTTTGTGTAACTGGGATTCAGGCCTGTTATTTGCCAGCCTCATTAGGTTGGCTGATGTTGGAAAACTTGTACTTAACTTTTTGTCAGGAATAAATTCCGATTTATTGGTTCTGGTGCATCCCTTGTGTTCTAATACACAGAAACAGTTTTGTGGTGGGACTGCTGTAGCATGACAATAAAGCATTGGGGGAGCAGAATTTTGAGGTTTTTTCCCTCCAAATTAGAGGTTGGAAAGTGGATATTCAAAGGAAGAAGTTTGCCCTACAACCTGTGCAGTTCCACAGATGCAAAGAGTAATTTCTTGGAGCAAAACCATCCTGCGTCATCTTGAAAAGGCATTCACAGCAAACATCAGGAGTGCTGAGGAGCCTCTGGATAGCTGAGGTATGTGAGATGTATTTGTGATTATCAGTTCATGACAGTTATGTTTTCATACCTGTGACTTCAGTGTGTGGGTGTTCTTACTCCTTGTCTAAGCACAGAAGTGGCTTTGATGACTTCATAAGACAAATGCTCAGAAATCTGGCACAAATTTTGCTAGACTGCTGGACTGAGGTACACAGACAATGGAGGAAGCATATTTCTCAGATTTTGGAAAAGCTATATACAGAAGCTCTAAAAGAGCACTGACAGCATCAGGAGTTTTTCTAATAAGTGTTCAAAAGTGAGCCTGCATTTGAGATTTTTCTTGCAGAATTTCATCGATCTACTGCTGAGTTCTTAGGAAACAAACTGATTGTTCAAATGAAACCTTGAAGTCTAAATTCCCAGAGAATACACTTTACGTGTTTTCTGAATTTTAGTGTGCTAAACATTTATGTCTAGGATACTAAATCACTGTAAAGGCAGTATTAGTAGTAAATTGTGTTGTTTCTATTGCATGGGAATTTTACTCCTACCTTTACAACAAATTTCACTGAAATCTTAACTTCTAGTTACTGATGAACACGTGATGTCCCCCTCTTTTTTTAATTGATCTTACATTGTAATTTCTCTATAGCTTTCCTCAGAGTTCTTTGGACTGCAGAATTTGAGACCCTCATTCCCCTATTCAAAGCTCATTTTTTTTTTTTTTCTCAGACTCCTCACTCGAGGTAAGTTCAAACCATTTAATGTCTTCTCTTGGAAACATAATGTCCAAATTCAAACATGCCTTGGCTCTGAAATGCATCAAGTCAAGCTAATTTGCATTCCAGGCTTTTTTTTTATTATTTCTTTTTTTCTTTTTTCTCCCTTTCTCTTAACCAAATGCTGTCTTGTATTGGGCTTTTTTCATTGTATTTCAGTATTATAAAGGATGGCCCAGAAACCCATTTGCTGTGATAACCTGTCACTGCTATAAACCATTCCTTACTTACAACTCCTTATTTTGCCACTATTGTTTTTCTCTCTCCATTGCTCCGTGCTTTCCTTCCCTGCAGCCAGCACCAGTGAACACAAGAGCTGTTTTAATAGCACACTGCTTACGAACTGGCAATCTGCAACAAGACATCACCTCTGCCCACTTCAAACTGTTGTTTGGCAGCCAGAAGGCAATTTCCAAGGTGCAAATTTTGACAGTGCAGTAGCAATGACATGAACACTTAAGCAAGGGAGCCTTTCCACTGTTTAAGGGAGGGTTTTGGATCTCATTAAATTCAATAGAAAGGTTTGTACTGACTTCAGGGGAGCTTAGAGTCTGGCTGCCAGCCAAGCTCTCAAAGTCTTTGTAGCCAAAGAAATACACATTCAAAAATAAATAGATTTTGAGAAGCTACCTGGATAAAAAGCAAACAAACAAACAAAACCAAAGACAGTAAGATTCCCTCAGCATCACTAAAGGATATATCAAAAGCAGCTGAACACACTGATACAAAGGAATAAAGTTCAGTGTATTAGGTTAGTCAGTAAATGCAAACATATTTTTGCTAACCAAGAAATTCTGTATCTTTGTTTAACATACAGTTGTGTAGGTGCTGGCTGTAATTTTGAAGTAGTATAATTTTTCTCCTTTTTCAGGGACAGAAATAATAGGGAAAAGTTTACTAGGTGCTGGATCCCAGGCATGCTGGCTTTGTGCCCAGAGCAGAAGTCATCAAACTAGGACATAGTGTGAGTCTGTCATCTCATGACAAAGAATTGTTTTAAGAACTCTGTAGATTGTGACTGCTGTGATCACATCCTTCTGTCAGTGTCCAGAGGTGAGCTTAGCTCAACGTGGAGAAATGAAAAATACAGAGTAAGTTTACTTTGGGAATACCATGTGCTGCAGCAGAGCCAACAAGTAGGAGGGTAGTTCTGGATTGAACATAAAGAAACCTAAGGAATTGACTGGTGAGGTGCATAACCAGGGTTTGGATGGGGGAGTTCAGAGGCAGTCATGTGCTCCTGAAGATCAGGGGAGGCTTGAAAGTGGAAAGAAGTGGTGAAACTGACAGCTGTGAAAGCCAGCTGTAATTACTAAGCCATAGTAATCTAAGGAGTTAGAAAAGTCCCTTTCCTAAGGACAAGGAGGATTTCCTTCCCTCTGAGAAATAAGCTCCGCACCTCTAGCAGGAACTTCCGTCTGCCGTCAGCTGATAAGAGCAGCATCAGACTGAACATATCCTCTTCCTTTGGAGTACAAAAGCAACCTCAGTGCTTCCCCTGCACAAGGCACTCCCTCCATGGGCCATCCTTGTGTAGTTGCTAATTCATCCCCAGGCTGCATTGCTATGAATTGTTTACAGAGTTTTATGGAATCTCTGCCCCAGACACACACACCTTATCCACTCAAAATGAGTAGAATTGAAGGAATTTAACTGAGCAGACCTGAATCCATTTGGACTGTTACTACTCCTACCTGAAATCTGCAGGGGGAACTGGGTTCAGGTGTGTTTTTCCACAAGCAACCTTCCTGCATCCTTCTGCAGATGATTTTCTGCCTGTGTTCACTATGAAGCAGAGGTCCCAAACAGCAGCAGTAGCTTTAGGGTGCTGGGAACACAGACCTGGCTGTCTTCTCCATGGAAAAGTCCTTCCCAAAGGGTACACAGGTGAGCAGGAGAATCTGTCCTAATTTTGCAGCTAAGGGCAGCAAAGTCAGCATTTAAATCTGTGGAAGGCATTTGAAGAATCAGGTAACGTCACCGGGAATCTTACAAAACACATTTAAATTAACTTTTTACTTATTTGGTTTTGTCTTAGGGGTGAGGCACATTAGCCTGAAGACCAGAAGGACTGGGGGGATGTTACCAAAATACACTGAGAACATCCCACAGAAGCATTTATCATCTCTCTCCTTCAGAGTCAGGTAGTACACAGTATTTATACATTTATAAATAGTATGTGTATATACATTTATACACAGTATTTAATTGAGGCTCTCGACTTTCCACCTTTTTTCTTCTCTTTCTCTGTGCTGACCCACCCAGTATTTTCGATGACTGCAATTGCAGCTCTGTCAGAACATCACAGGAGATGTATGTACCTGGAAAGGATCTCAGACATCAATATTATCTCACCATACTGCAGCAAAACAGTATTAGCTCTGCCTAAAATTCTCATTACTTCTGTTAAATCTGGTTTTAAACCTTCTGCTGCTGCAATGGTGCCACCTACCCATGTAATTTCTTTGTATATTGCCTTTCTAAAGTTTTATGTAGAGTCAACCCCGACGCTCTGTGCCTCTCTTTCCTCTGGAGAACATGGGAACATTTAATTTCATTCCTATTCTGACAGTTTTTATATAGTCTCATGCTTGCTCTGAATCTAATTTTCTTATCCCCAGGTCTTTCAATCATGTTTTGTTGGCCTGCAGTCTTTTTTCTACAACTCAGCTTTGAAGATTTCTGACAGTGGATGCTGGTTTCTTGCAGACAAACATCTCTTTGTTGGAAGGACATTTGGAAGCCACTGCTGAAGTTGTTCTGTGTGCACACACCTGGAGGAATTGTGTCTTCCAAATCCCACTATGAACCAGAAAGCCTTGGAGAAGCATCAATAAACAACAAAATGTGAGTAGTTGAGGCACGTTGTGTTTTTGACTTTTGCAAACATTGATTAAAGGCAGCTCTGTGGGCACTCAGAGGGGGGAGTGTTTAAACCTGAGGAACTTGTCACAGGAGTTCATATTCTATTAGCTGGGTGTGTTTTGGGTAAATTGCACCGATGAGGTAACCACAAATCATGGTTATGAAACATAATGTGAGGTTTGAACTCATTTTGCTGTTAGAATTTGCATTGCTAAAGTGTGTTTTCACACACATAACCTCAATTCTCTTACTGCTGAAGTTCTGAAAAACTACTTCTGCTTCTCTGACCTGAAGTGTGTTGGGCTTTTTAGCTGCATGAAAAGTGCTGCAATGAAAAACCTTCAAAGAGAGTGAGAAACCATCATTCCCAAACAACTTGCTGGGGGAGTTTAAGCAGGATACACTGAGCTTTGTTTTTTTAAAAAAAAACTCCAATAAAATACTCTCAACTGCAGAAAACTGTACTTCACTCTGAAGTTGAAAACTGATTTCCTGGTATTTCTGGTAGTCACCCCTTACTTTGGGTTTGGTGTCAGCACTTCTGCTCTTTAAATTTCCTTTACACACACCCTGTCATTAACATCCTCAACTCTTCTCCTGTGGCTGTTACAGGACATGCTGTGCTTTGGGAAAGCACAAACCTAAATTAAGTGTATTGGAAGACAGTACTTTAGACTCAGTCATTTGATTGTTATTTTACTCCAAATGGATGGGTGTGGATGAATCACATGCTCTCTTAGGAGATTCCCCAGGCTCCATCACCTAGATCTATGTGACAATGTACAGTAACCCTGGGTAGCACTGGGTCCTCTCTGCTTGTCAGATGGAGAAAGCAGAATTGCTGTAAACTCATAGCTCACTCTAGTGCAAACTGTAATACAAGAATATTGTTTCATCTGCCCTATTCTGCTCCTCCACGGAGGACTTTTCACAGTTTTTCCATTCCCAAGAGCTCTCACATGAACAAAGAAGTTGATGGGATTGGTATGAGAAGCTCAGTGTGTCCAGAGAATCCCAAAAGATTTGCCCTAGAGATATGTATGGTCTGCAGCTGGCCTGGGAGGGATGGAACTGCTTGAGCTGTTTTGGATACCAAAGCAGAGCAAAACCAATTGGTGCAACTCCCCATATTTATCGAACACTTCTGAGGGCTTTTTGTGTGTTAAATTATATTCATCTTCCCAGAGTACTATTAGCATATTCACCTACATTTAAATAATTAATTTTCCTGTTATACGCCAACTCTTAATTTTTTGTTCTTTCAGAATTATTGAAATCTGTGACAAGAGGCAGTGATACAAGGAAACGTTTGGTTTCTGGTTTATTAATCAATTCCATAATATCTCATTCTTCACAATTGCTTTATTTAATAGCAGCAATTTCTGCTTTCAGGTCTTGACTTCCCTGTTAAGCATTTAAGTTTCAGAATTTTTTTTAATCTTTTAACCTTTATCCCTTTGAAATTTTTTTTTTCTCAGCCTATAATTTATTATACAGTCTCCTGTCAGAGGAGGTGGTAGACTAGGTGATTTTTACTGTATTGCAAATTATAATTATTATCGTTATTTGCATTAGTAATGGATTCATTCTTATCACTGAAAACAATCCCATTATCTGATCAGACAGTTATCTTCACACTGTCCGTGATCATATATTTTCATTAGGCACCTCTTTCTCTGGGGGTCAAAAGGAGAATTATTCTTTAGTGCAGTCACATTTCTCTTCTCTTCACATTTGCCTTGAAGAAAAGGAAGTTTTTAATCCCCTGCAGTTGTCCTTTGCAAGAAAAATATGTCCTTTTCTGCTGCCATGTCACTGTCCTCTCAGACCCAGTGAGGAATGGCACCTCGCTGCCAGGATCTGCCCCTCAGGCTCCATCCAGCTGCAGCCACCCAGGAAGGGTCTGTCATCCAGGTTCACTGGGAGGAACCCAGAGGCTGATTTTCATGACCCTTTGAAGACATTTTGACTCTTTTTTTAAATTAAAAAAAGAAAAAAAGGCTTAAGGAAGATCTGCAGTCTCTCTTTATTACAAAGAAGCAGCCTTCATTCCTCAGCTCTCCCTGCATTCTGTGCGAGATTTGGGTTTGGAGATGGATGTTGTTGCAGGGGAGCAAACACATCCTCCTGTCTGACTCCCTGCTGAATTTGTTGTGCCTCTGTAGGGCTAAAAATAAAGAGCAGGTTGCACTGGTTTCCAAAACTGCAAGCAAAGTGGAGTTGAAAAAGGTTGGAGAGAGACATGAGGTCAGGTCCCAGATCTTCCCAAAGGACTGAGAACAGCCTTGGTGGAGCTGAAGGTGGTGGAGAACCCCTTAAACACTCCTCTCTTGCTGATTTTCTATTCTCTTACCAAATGAAATGAAAGCTGGTTGGTCTTTGAGTAAGGAATTAAGGACAGAAGGGTAGAGGCTGTCAGTCTAAAACAAGATTTTGGGTTTATTTTCCATAAGCTCCATTGGAAGTTGTGTAGCTTGACTCAGGCTGCGGTCAGCAACCCCATTGTTTGGGGATGGCTTCTTCTCTTCCATCTTCTCAGGCAAGGCACACACATGCTCATTGTGTGTTTTGCATCCCATGTGATTAAACTGATGACTCCATATTCCAATTCCATGAAAGAACTCCCTCTTCTGAGGGAGGAATGGTACCGCTCTCACGGGAGACCCCGCTCCCCGGAGAGGACAATCAGCACTCCCAGGGGAATCCAAACTGAAACTGCACACCCCAAACTGAGGCCCACAGCCCACCAGCATTGTTCATTGTTGTTCTTTCTAATGAGAGTGAAACTTAATGTTTACATAAAATTACATGCAAAATTATATTAATGAGAATTATGCAAAAAAAGGCACATTGCTCGGGGGGTTTAGATCCCCTTTTTTCCCCCTTCACCTCCCTAATTGTGAAGCAATTATCCACTTAATGCAATTAAAGGTAAGAGTTTTCATAGGATATGTACCACAATAATAATTACATGGGCCATAGCACAAAGAGGGACTTGAATGCAACTTTTGTCTTTGGGTCTCACATAATACATATCTTCAGGATGCTAACCAGTGTAGTAGCCACTCCATTGTTGTTGTGTAATTGACTACAACATTTAGATTAATTTAAAGAGAGCTTTGCATCTTGTTTCTGTTTGTAAACAGGCACAATTTAGAAGTGGCTTGTAGGCCATTATTTAGTATTTTTTCATCCAAGGCTGTGGGAGCATCACATCAACCCTCTCCTTTCTGACTCTGCCCCCTGCTAAAGCTTTTCTGGTTTGGCTGATTAAAAATGCTGATACGTTTTACTCTTTCATTGTCTTCAAATTTGAGAGCATTTACAAAGGAAAAAATTAGTATCTGAACTTATTATATATATTTCTTTTTGCAAAAGACAATATTCAAGTAAATACCTCTTTTGTCAAAGAAACTATTTCTAATTTTCAGAAGTAACAAAATTTTCACAATTCTAGCTTCATTTTTTCACAATTAAATGAAACTATACAGACTATATATATTCCTGAAGTATAAGGGTGTGGCAAAATAGCTTGTGATTTACACTCAAATTAAGGACAAAATAGCCTTCAGGCATAACATAAAACTCCTAGTTGCAGCCTCTGAGGACACATCCCCAAAAGGTATGGAAATAAATATGTGTACACAAATGCTGTCAGCTGTGGGTAGGTGTTGAAAGCTTAATGTGACAAACTAGATTAAAAAAAACCCTCAAGATGTTCAGGAAGGAGAATTCATCAATGCCAAATTAAGATATGCTCAAATATTTCTTGAAAGATAGAACCTCATTATCCCCTGGTTTATGGAGCAAAGTAATGGCTACAGACAGCATTGTCTAAAGACAACAATGAGCACTGCTGTATCTCAGTAATAATTAGAGTCACATGAAATCTTCAGTATTTTTTTGATTGTTCTCAGATGATTTGTAATATAGGAGAGAAATACATTGCACATGACAACTTAAAATGCAATGAAAATTCGTGGCCCAAGTTGATCCCATGTTTAAAATTCTGATTGTAACACTGCCCACCAAGAAAATAATAGTAATCTTTGGCAGGAATTATAAAACCTAAACTACAGCACAAAGTGTTTTTCACCAAATTACTCATTCCATATCCACAATTAAAGCCTATTTGTTTTCTTACGCTGATAACAAAAGATAGATTTTAAGATCTGCACTGTGCTACTCTTCCTTTAATAAATAAAGTAAGCTTTTCAAAAGCTACAAAAAGATGCAGATAAAACCCAAAACATTTCTACATTTAAAGATTCAATCAAAGGCTTGCAATGAATGGTGTGAAGTTTTAAAAAAAAAATAAAATAATCAATTTAGTGTGTATTTTTCAACACGGTTTGTCACAAATAGCATTCCTGATAGATAAGAATGATTATATGGTAAGGAGCATAATTTATATATCTCAAGCACTATGCTTTTGTCACAGACATCGTTAAGGAATTTGACACGTTTGCAGGAGAACAATATATGTCAACTGAAATATATACCAATTAGCCATAAATGGGACACTGAAATGAATGATGCATGTGCATGCTGTACTTACGGGTAATAACGTGTGGTTTAAAGTCGCCCGCGTTTTCAAACAAGAATTCTTTTTATGTTGTCATTTAAAAAATCTAATATTTCAAAAGGTCAGGAATAAATAGCACCATTAGCATTAAAAGCTAGCTAAAGGGAACGTAATTTGTTGTTCATTTAACATTGCATTTTATGTAATAGCTTTGTAAAGTGTTTGGAAAGCGGAGGGGGGGAAGAGATTTTACACTGCTAAAACAAGATGACAGCAGCTCCAGTTCATTATTAAAAGGAGATTTTTTATTATGCTATTGTCAACTTTAACATCTTGATTCTGTTAGGTGTTTGTTAAAATTACATGGGCTGCTGAAGTGGCTATGGCAAAGGATAATGCAGAGAACATCACAACTGTCAAAACAATTGTGTAGGCAAGAATCAGCTTATACCAAGGTAAAAGAACAAAAGACAAAGAAGAAACTCTTCTGCAGTGTTAGGAAGTTAATAACCCTGTTGAGGTTTCCTCAGCAGGAGGCACTGACATCAGGAAGCCAAATTCTAGAGGAGACAAATATCAAGGCTGAAGGAAGCAGGTGATGCCAAAGAGCATCAAAGAGCCCCAGCATCATATGCCAACTCCCATGTCTATGGCTCTGAGTAAACCCTTAACTATTTATCTCCCTGCAGAGGGGACATATTTTCCTTCTTGGACTTTAAGTCTGAAAAAGAGTCCTGCAGCTGGATCCTCTGCCTCCTCACAGCTGTTGCCCCATAGCTACAGAAAGATGAAAAAAGCTTTGCTGGAGCAACCCAAAACTGGACTTACCTGAGGCAGCACAAACAGTTTACATCCTTAAACTTATTAAGCCCTACTCTCTTGTCCTGTCATTATAAGACTGACTACAGATGGGAAAAACTGGAACCAAAGTAAGTGTTAGCCTGTATCCCTCATCAACACCACAGGCTGGGAAAGAAAAAACCCCACAGAGTCAGAACTTGGCTGTGTTCTCACTGCATTTGTTGCTACCCTGGGGGAGCTGCACAGGGAAAGAAACAATATCAGGAAGGGAAGACAGGGAAAAAAACATATATTTTTCCCTCTTGAGAGAATTTGGACAAGAAATTGGTTTAGTACTTTAATAACCTGCACATCTATGACAGTGCAGCAAGGAGCATCCCCTTTAGTGTTTTATGTTTTTGTTCCCTATTATCCTTCCTAGAGCAAGGTTTCAGGGACTAAGAAAACAGTGATTCTTCAGATTAAAAGTGGATTTATATCATGCTCCTTGGTCAGCACAATTGGATAGTGCCTTTTAACCTGGGCAGGAAGCACATGGTCCTTTTAAAATATTTTCAAACATAAAAAGAAGCCTGCACATCTCTGACTAAAACTGAAACTGCTGGGAGATATTCCCTTCAATTGGGTTAAACCAAGGAACACCTTGGTTTTCACATAAAGAACTTTTTCTACCCCTGAGCATGCCCACAGGTTGCCAATCTTCAATCCTGATGGCTTTTTTCTACTCTTTACAGCCCTCTTCCTCCTGTGAGCTCTGGCAGGATGCACTGAATTAACTAAACTGCTTTTTCTCCTGTATTAGAAGAGCTCCAACACAGAATAAAGTGGTTTCAGCCTCCACTGCTGCAAGGGGAATCTGAAACACTGCTAGGGGGTTGGTATCCTTCAGGACAAGACATTCTGGGGCAGGAAAGGTCACATGGAGATGCAGAAAGAGCAGAGCTGCCCCAGGATGGGGAACCTCAAGAGAAACTGCTGAAGAGAAAAGGTCCCAAGGAGCAATAGATCTCCAGGGCTCAGCAGTTCTGTGGGTTTCTTGGTTTCTCCAGTGAGGATGGGGTTCCTCTGGCAGCAGGGCAGAACCAGCCCACTTCTGCAACAGGCTGAGGGACCTGGACAGGATTCTCTAGGGACAAAGATGAGTTTGAAGTGTCCACACTGCTGAGGGTTTTTATCAAGAAGCAGAGAAAGAAGCCATTCCCTCATTCATTACCTGTTTTGACCTTGTCCTCTGGCAGTTTGGCTCAAGGCTGAGGGCCAGGACACTTTGGTGATTGTTCTGTTTATAAGCATTTTAGTGAAACTTACTCTAACATTTGAAATTTGCCATGCAGCTTTCTCAAATTAACTCTCTCCAGATCCTGTGGTACAAGTTTAGTTCAGCATCACCACAGCAGAGCACATCACTTCTCTATCATGCTGACTGTTCCATCTCCCATAAGTAATTATAAGTAAACTTCTGTCCTTGTTTTTGAACCACTTGTCCTCCTATCTCTGCTTCACCTTTATCTCACAGTAATTTTGAGTTTAGCCTTCAGTTTGATTAAGAACATCAGATTCCTTAATCCTCTCCTGTTTACAAGCAGGTCTGCTTTCTCTTGGTACTGCCCTAGAGCCACTGTCCACTTTTCCCCTTTTCTCTTCCTGTCTGAAGTTATTTTGAAGCAGGATAAAATCAGGGTTTTGGCTCATTCACTCCTAAAATTGATATGTGAAGAAGTGTCCAACCCCCAAAAAAACCCCAGCAGAAAATCCCCAGCACGTATCAGCAGCATTGCAACTTCAGACTCCAGTGTTTTATGCATGACAAGGTTTTATTGGTAACAAGGTTTGGGGCATCCACATGGACTCTTAGCAAGGAGTAAGAGTTTGCAGAACATCCTCCCTCACATCCTCAGAACCACAGAAATGGTACCTGAAGAAAAACAAAACAAAACAAAACCACAAAAAAACAAGTGCCTTGAGTTTGTTCAGATATACAAGTGGAGTTTTTTGTGTTTTGTTTTTTTTATTTTTTTTAATATAAGTCAATCTGGTCACAATGCAAAGGAACACAACATGCTTTGAGCTCCTAAGTTTGAAACATAACTGCTAGGGAAAGCTTTGATGGACTGTATTCATTCTGGTTCATTGCTTGCCATCCTTTTGCTCTACATTTTAGGGTTTTTTATTTGTTTGGGGTTTTTTTCAGATTTTATGCTACCACCACTATGTAGATGGCACAACTCCTTGTGCAAATGGCATGAGACACCAGAAGAGTGAATAGAAACTACAGCTGGACTTAGGAGCTCTGCTTAAGGTAATGCTTCCTGGTTAAACTAATATTGCTTTGCTTGAAACTGTTGTCATCTCCCCTGTTGTCTTTTAAGTGATGGCATTTTAACTATGAATTTCTGTATGGATCTAAAATATATCCTGTAACTCCTTTTCTAGATGCCTCATCATGAGGTGGATGAAACAACATAACTGATTAAGCAAACAAGGAGGTTAAAATGTTGAAGAAAATGAGTAAAACTGGATCAGAAACTCAGGTGTCACAAACTGAGCATCCAGGACATTTGCCTGTTTCCCTCAGCTTTAGACTGAGGATTTTAAGTGCAGCTTCCAAGTATTAGTGTTGCTCATTGGAAGGGCAGGCTTTCTATCATGGGTCTTTCTTGTCAGTCACAATCTGAGACCATGAATACCAGTGGCAAACTTCCACTGGTTCCAGCTGACAGTGATTTACACATCCCAACACAAGTTCAGAGAGATAACCAGTCCTTGTTCACAGTCAGTAGGAACATGGCAAGGATGATGCTGATAATCCAAGCCAGTTCTAACATTTCTCACCCAAAAGGTCATACAGGAAGCTCACTCTTTTGAAGCCTGGAAATATTTTAAGTTTTTCTTTGAAGCTATTTAGGGTGAAGGGTTGAAGTAGTAGTGAACTGAACTATGGGTGAACAATGTCTTGAAAGGAAGGAAATAAAAGATTTCCTTGAGAGTCTTTGGATGCTTTAAATAGCTTTTCTTGAGAAAGTGCTTTCACCCCACGTATTATTTTGTCACATATTTTCCCAAATAACTTTCAGGATTTTCACAATGAATATACTTACTCTGTTCCATTCTGTCCAGATTGTACTGTGATAGTTTCAGCTCCTATCTTAGGAAAAGTTGGATTTATCTGGTGGTTGTTCCAAAGAAATTTAACTTTTGTAACTGTTCCAACATCAACTTCTGCATCGATGAAACCTGTGTAAGTGTTGCTGGGCCGGAGGGTTCCCCTGTGAAAAACCACATTTTAGGTATGTGAGGCCCACTGGCTTTTAATATTAATTACTAGTCCCGTGAACTGATTGGCTGTGGTCACAAGTGAGTAGAAAGTTAGCAGAGAAATTATATTTAGCTTCTAGGATGGTAACAACACTATTGCCAGTTTTCCAGTGTAATACATCCCAAATCAGTGTTTGTCAGAAAGGTCCTGATATGCCTTGAAGGAAGACCCAGCTACAGGACAAACCCTGTGGAGAGGGTAAACCTTGCTCCCTGTTGCTCATGTAGGCGGTTTTTTTGCATATGAGTGAAGTTTTCATTTAATGTTAGTTAATTTATGTGGTACAGGTACTGGATTTGGTTGGGATGAGCAGAAGAATCATGCAGCACCTGCTCAGTCTGGATCTTCAGCAGATGCCCACACTTGTGCATCCCCTCTCACTGTATCTTATAATCTGGCCACATCATATAGATGTTGCATCTATATAGCAAGCCAGCTCTAAATGCCACAGTTTGAGACTAGTAATGGCTTCAGCTACTAAATCTCACTGAAAATGGGCCAAAATTTCTTCAATCTTCTTCCTTTCTTCCTCCCCCCAGTACTCTTCCATGTACTCCTGTTGTATAAAGCCAGGAGTGTGATGCCTTTATCACTGCAGAACTATGATTCTCTACATGACCTGAGAAGCACAGGAGGGGCAAAAAAGCAAAGGACCCAGCAGAACCACACAGAAAGAAAAAAAAAAAAAAAAAGAAACCAACAACCACTATACTTTTAATAAGCTTCATAAGACAGGATTTTTATTCCTTCCCTTATCTTTGCACTCCAGAGGAAGCATTTACTTTCCTCTATATTATAAGGATTATGGAAATAATCCTTAGTGGAAATAAGAGGCAAAACCCCTTTGGCTTTTTGTTTCTTTGCTGGATCCACAGTGGTGCCTGGCAGGTCAGAGCAAAATTTGCTGGGGAAAAAAGTTGTTTTCCAGCAACTGAGTCAACACAGGCCCTGCAAACAGCAGCTTGAGAGTGCTGGATTCAGTTCCTGGCAGTCTGAGCTTAAGTGAATGCAAGGATGCTGGAAACAGGGATCAGCTCATAGCAGACACCTGAACAGGTGAAGTCCTTCTTGGAAAAGTAGAAGTAATACAGTTCTAAGTAAACTGAACAAAAAAAAAAAAAAAAACCCAAACAAATGTAGAAGTCACATCAAAATACCTACTCCCTGTTCTTCTTAATTTCAGATATTTGAGTTGAAACAAGAAAAATGGAAATAAATGAAACTTCATTAGGCAAGCAAGCAGCTTCAGTGTAAGCTTTAGTGAAGTTATGGGCCCCAAAATGTAGTAGTAAATCATGAGGTAGTTTTAGCAGCCACATTTTACAAGCCTGTGGAAGACCAAGAGATTAGAACTCTGCTAGTGGAGTGGAATAGTAAACAACACCACATTCTAATGTTTTAAAATCCAAATCCTGCATTCCAAACTTCTACCTTCAAATCCAGAATGACTCAATTGTCACTGAATTTACATCAGGAAGCTGTATCTGGAGGTAGATACACATGTGCTGTGTAAAATAGGACAATTTTAAGCAGAAAAATTAATTGAGAATATTAATTAAGCATTCTGAAATTGAAGGTTTTTTTAAATTGAATTTTGAACTTACTTGAAGATCCGATGCTGCCTTGTGTTCCCATCACTTCCATACAGGGCAATATTCACATATCCTTTCACTTTACTCTTTCCAGAGAGGGTCACAGTTACTTTATATCTCCAAACTACACAGAAGAAATACAGAAAATTATATTTTACCCAGGGATAAAGAGCCTCTGAAAAAAAATGCTTTTTATTTTTGGTCTGTACAGTATATTTGGAAGCAAAAGGAAATTAGCACTGCATCAAAGACTGCCTGGAATGGAAAGGGTTAACAGAATGCTCTCTCACACCTGAATCTTGGTGCTCCCTGCTCTCCCTTGGGATGCAACCATGCATAAGAAATACAAAAACATCAGTGAGTCAGATCTGTCATTATGTCCTAGTGACATCAACCTGAGAAGTTGGTAAACATTTGTGTTAGCTTTTGGGAGAAAAAAAAGAAAAAATTTGTCCATAACCTAGCAAACACAATATAGATCTCAGCATTTTGATCATTTTTTCATAGGCAGTGAAGCTGCATGGAGAAGGTGTTAGAAATAAATATAAATAAATATGGAATACATACCAGAATATAAGCAATGTAAAAGGAATGTAAAAAAAAAAATTCAGAAGCTCAAGGAAAATAATTTCTTCTTGCACACAATTTTCAAAAAGCAGCTCTTCTCCCTCTAATTCTTATTTACAAAGGAAGAACCACGGTGTGAGAGCTGAGATTTAGGATAACCTGGGGTTTAAAGGAGGTCATCTGGTGCATCCACTTCTCAAAACAGGGGCAGCTGTGATCAGCTTGTTCTTGGCCTTTGTCAAAGGAGATCTGGACAACTCCAGAGACAGAGATTTCACAGCCTCTCTGGGCCTCTCTTCCAGCATTTAACCCATGAGATTGGGACAATATTTTCCATACTATTTAATAAAAAATTCACTTGCTTTAATGTCCATGCATTGCCTGTCCTCCTTTCTCCATGCATCTTGTAGAGGAGCCCCCTAAACATCTCAGTGACCTCCACTGGACCATGCAAGTTTGTCAACATCTTTCTTGAACTGGAGGGTCCAACACCAGCATTGGATCAAAAAAGAAGAAAGCATGAAGGACTGCAGAGCCATGGCATTGCTATGAAGTTTGTTGATCTTTTAAATTAATTGTAAAACAGGCAAATGGAAAGGTTTGTTTACAAGGAAGAGGAGCAAGGGAAGTGATCAAAACTTACGAGGAAAATCCTTGGCCTCTCCAGTATTCAGATAAAGCTTCAGGAAGCCAGAGTCAATTTTCCCTTTGAATTTATCTGCATAGTGACCCATATTTGGGCATCCCTCTTTTGGGCATGGGAAACAGTTTCCCTAGTGAAAAAAATAATGATCTAGTAATAAAAATATCCAGGCAGCCAAGAAAAGAAAAATTAATCACACAACTTATTTTTACCATACCATCTAACTGGCCCCATATCACAGCAACAACAAGTTTCAAGTAACTCTTTCTGTGACTTGAGCAAGATCCTGCAAGCCACCCAGCTTTCTCAAAGGCTCTGATATTTCAGGGCTGTGTTTTTTTTTTTTTATGCTGTCTAGTTCCATCCAGCCCCATCAGTGGCATCTTTGACCAGTCTTGACCTGGAGCAGGGAGGAGGAGGTGTCCTTCCCAGGAACTGGTGAGAAAGAATTGTTTCTCCTTACAACTTCAGGTTGGGTCAAGCAGAGCTTTCTCACAAAAACAAAGCTAATTTTTGATGTGAAAGGAGCTTTCTACTTTGGTCAGAGAAGCAGGGGGTCACCTTCTCAGAGTGGTCTGAGAAGCATGAGCTATATCACCTGCTTAGAATACAGAAAGGTCAATCTAAGCACTGTGTAAGTTTATACCTCTGCCTATGGGCTATAACCAGCCCAATACCTCCCAGCTGCTCTTGGGCTGCAGTTCTCTATCTTCCAGTCTGAGACAGGGAAGGGTTTTCTGACCTGGTTCATAAAACATTGCACTTGGTCCCTAAAGCCATCATAAGTCACCACAGGGCTTTAACCATGGGCTGACCCAGGCCATCTGTGTTATTTACTTGTTGTTTTGAAAAGATGCTCAAGCTATGTTTGAAAGCTCATCTGCAACAGGATGGGATTCTACTCATTGCTGTTTGATAAACACATTGGGTGGTTAAGGGGCAGGCCCTGCTCCTTACCCCTTCCCCAGTGTGATGGAGCAGAGAAGGGCTGAGAAAGCCACACAGGCTCCAGTAACTTCAGAGCTGTCACATCCACACAGATTCAGGACTGTCCCTGTTTTGTTGTTGCCTTTTCCCACTCTGACCACATCAGCTGCATGATGCTAGAATCCTGCGGAGTGCCTGAGAATTTACTCCTCTCACGGATACACCTCTTGGGTGCAAGCTTGCATAAATAAACTGAATTTTAGATGTCTAAATAAAAGCTATATTTTTGGCATGGTCTTATGGTACTTACTGATTCAAAGAGCTCATAAGAAGCACAAGAATAGCCCAGAAATCCATCAGGGTAGATAATGCTGTCTGAGTAGTACTTGTAACTCCGTAAATGATTACAAGCCATAAAGTCCCGAGTGCCTGTGAAAAGATGTGCCCAGGTTAGTTCTTCCTTTCTGTTATTATGTGAGGGAAGATACTTGCACATCCATCACCATGTCATCAGGATGCTTCAGGCCTCCTCCAAAGCCTTTCACGATGCTTAGAGTATCAAAGGCAGGGTTTGAAGTTTGCTTTTGCAACAGATTGGTGCTTCAAGGAATATTATTGACTCGATAAGTGTAAAATGTGAACCTGAAAAGCTTTGTGGACTGTGTAGCTCAGCCCAGCTTCTGCCCTCCCAGACAAACTCCTGTCCAAGTAATCTGACCGAGTTTCAGAATGGAAATGAGAATTGTCTGAAGTAGGCAACAGCTGCATTACCATAACAATGGGAAACATGATGAAAAAGTCTTTACCAGTGAACTTCCTAGGGCAGTGCCGATTGGTTCCAGCTGAGGACTTCAAAACAAAATCATTATTATCATTTTGGGGGGTGCTTACAAAAGGGAGATTCTTAAATTGGAAATAATGAATGTATTATTTTCCTTACTGTTGCTTTTATTTTCCTGACTTCAGGTTAAAAAGAAGATGAGATGTAATGCAGTTATTTCTTTGGGATTTAATTCCCTGTTATTGGTAACAAGTTTATTAATAGAAAAAGTAGTAATACCTCCAGCTCCATGGAATAAAACGTGAAGAAAAGGTCTAGTTACCACAGAGAAGTTCTTGGATACCCAGACTTTAAGGTGTTTGCAGTAATGTAAGCAAGGTTTTGGATAATATACTGGAAAATATCTATAGCAGAAATCCTGGGTTGTTTTTTTTTTTTAGTATTATGTGCAATTTGACTTTCTAAAGACATAAAAATTTTCTGGTGTTAAGAGGTTTTATCAGAACAGCAAACAAGAGTGGTTTTGAGCAGCCAATCTTTTTTTAGCCAATTAAAACCAGACAGGATGATATCATTTCAATGCATCCCAGCTTGTAGGTAATTTAAAAACAAAAATGAGACTGATTGTTCCACCTGAGAAGAATTACACCTGAAGATCCCTACCAGCAGTACCTGGGAGCCTCCTTGCCCCACTCCACCCAGGGCTGCTCCTAAACTGAAAATAAACGAGAAAGTGAAATGTGTTGTTACTGAGCCTTCAAAATTTTTGACTGTTTCAGTAACTTTTGCTTCTGCTATTAGATACTTTTTTTCCAGAGGCAAACCCTTTGTCAGTTTTTAATTAGTTCTGGAATTTTTTTTTTTTTTTTTTTTGAGGACAGTCACAGTTTTGCTGCACTTGTCAGGGGTGGACACACCAAAAGCAAATACAAAACCCCAGAGGGGGTGGGTGACCTTCCCCTGAATTTGAAATGCCATCAATTTACTTGCCTTCCCAGATGCCATCAAGATCTATGATCTGTGAAACAGGGTTCTTCCCACACCCTGGCATCTGCTTCCCTCCGTTTGGATAAAAGTCAAGATGCCCTACAGCTGGGCTCATGCCAAAACCTGAAACATTGAAAGCAGAGGTAAGAACATTTTAAATTAATTAATTTTAAATTAATGTTGCCTCCTACCTAGAGCTGTTGGCTTGAAGTTTGTTTGTGCTTGGAATTTTGGGATGTGGAATTTTAGGATGGGGTATTTGTTCTCTGTCCATGTAGCACAACTGAGTCTTGGTGAGTGGTTAAGCTACTGAAGTGACACAGGGCATAAATAATTTGGTGTTAATACAAGAGAGATGAACACTTACCTAAATTAGGGATTGTGGGAGCTGTATCTGTGTGGATAACATCAACAAACTCTGCATCAGATTTATCCAGTCTGACTTCAGCTGGAGTGCCTTGAAAGTAAGGTTGGGCAGGGTCCAATCCTGCAAGAAAAACACTGCTGTTGTATCTAGGTAAAGAGATGTAGATGTATCACTACACATTACATCTAACATAATAATGTTCTATATGATGAATATCACCTACATAGTTGCCTATGATTCCTGCTACCAAAGCAGGATGTGTGCCCTCACTTACCAACTGGCTTTTCTCCCAGGCTGGAATAAAGGTTTTCTGTGTGAAGCCTGTGGCATTCTACTGAGTTGCATCAATATCAAATCCCAGCACTTGGATATATATCTCTCTGTGTTTTGTTTTGTTTTGTTTTGTTTTTAATGAAACTTCCCTTTAATAATATTTTTCAAACTGAGGTCACTGTGTCTACATCCCAGGTAACTGATTCCATATAATGGGTCTACATGGTTTCCTGAGTACCTTGTTCGAGAGTACAGGAATTGATGCAAATAGCACCCCATGTGCTTGGATGTGCTGAGGATGGTGCTCTGGCACCAGTCAGATGTCAGAAAAGTATCTAGTTTTGAAGTTGCAGTCTTTGCTTTTGATCCCAGCAGAAAACACAATTAATTTGCCTCTCAAATTGCTGCAGCAATCTCAGGAGCTTGTGAAGTCTTGCAAATTGCATAATTTTTGCTACCTAATGTTTACACTCTATGTTGTTCCTGGGCATCAGATTTGGTTTTGCTTTTAGACTGAATTTTGTAGTCCGTGGTTCCCCAAGCCTGAAACCCCTGAGGAAAAGTTACAATTGAAAAGGGTTTTGTTAATAATATTCAAAATTGTCTTTCATGTATAAAAGGTCACTTTGCTTAATGTACACTGCCCTTGGTGCTGCCTGCATGATGAAGCCCCTGGTTTTAAACTCTGGGACTGCTTAACATGTTTCAAAAATAGCTAAAGAACGTAGACTTTAGGGTGAGTTACCTGGATTTTGAGAAAGGGGTGGTTTGCTCACCAGTTTAGCTGATGATGTCTCTTATTTTTGTTTTCTCAGGGAGACTGTTGGAGGGTTTAAAATACTTGAAATGGCAGCTCTGTTTTGTGAGGTCTCTGGAATATCTTTTTTAGATATTGCCTTTTTGATTGCAATTTGTTTTTTGTTTTGTTTTAAGGATTCAGTTAAAGAGTTCAATTAATTTAAGAAAGATGAGGGCTATGCCTGGAAGAACAGGGCAGGGATATGGTGAGTGGTTAAGCAGTGGCTGTGCTGCACAGAGAGCTTCACTCTGCCTTTCAGCCATACCTGTTCCCATCATTTAGGTTTTGCAGTGTTGCAAAATAACTCCTTCAAGAGCCATTTCCTCTCAGGTAGTGTAGGTAGAGATAGGACAAAAGATACTGAAAAGTGAAAACTTGCTGTTGGATCAAAGGGAGGATGACAATGCTTCTGGCCAATCTTTATTGTTGCATCTTGTGAGACATGGGCACTGTTTATGGGACCACTGGAGGATGCCCAGGGTCCGTGCATTGAAGGTGACATGTGGACAACTATAAAACAACCCAAAACTGTTTTCTCTGAAAGAACTGAATAAGAAAACCCAGCTCAGCAGTAGCAAGAGGCTCCCTCTCTCTCAAGCATGGGGCGTGGGATTCACAAGAGTCAAGGGGAGGTGAAAACTGAACCCCTATGGCTGGCCAGAAAGATGCTAAGTTCTCTAGGGCCCAGAGTACCCTCTACAAAACTACAGCCTGCAGTCAGATAGTACTGTAAGAGAAACAAAGAACATTTTGTTAATCTGCAGTGTCTTGAGGTGGGGCTGTGACTCCAGTCCCTGACTTACCTGTTATTCTGCCGATCCCTGGCTGCCTCTTCCCAGCCTCACCTGCTACGTGTGCACCCAGGCTGTGGCCAATGATGTGAACATCAGCTGGAGAGTAGTCATATTCTTCCTGAAAATATAGCAATATAAAGCCTTACTACAGCAGCAGCAGGGAGGAGTAAAATAGGAGCTTAAAAAATTACTTTTAATTTGATGAGAGGAATTTTACTTGGGTACTCCTATGGGATTTCAGCATCTCTTCGCCAGCTTAGGTACTTGTGTCCAAACCAGATTTTTCAAAACTTCTTACTGAGCTGCTGCCCTCATTTGGAGGCTTTTAAAACTCTTGGCAGCTTTGATAATAAAGTCCTGAGAGGCTCTGCAGCCATTTTACTTCCTAGAACCATTGAGGTTCACAGGATGTTTTTTTGCATTGCAAGATGTAGCCAGGCAGGAACTTTTAGTTACACCTGGCAGGTCAGGCAGCCCAAGCAGCTGGAGGAGGACACAAAAGGAGAGATACCTTCAACCCTTTGGGACAGCAATTGAGCAGCTGCAATGCAGGTGGAGAGAGCGAGACATGGGTCAGAGCAGACCTACACCCAGCGTATTAACTATTTAAGTGATTTATAGTTCATTTATAGGAAATGTGTATTGAAAGCACTTTGATTAAAAGAAGGCTTCAAACCAAGCATCACTTCCCACATGAAGACATGGGGACACATGGCACCTTCTGTAGGTTTGGGCACTGTGCAGAACAGCTTTTCCCTGAGCAATTAGAGTGCTCTGATTTGTCTCCAGATGGAATTGTTCACTGGGAGCAGTTGTCTTCCAGCTGCTGCTGGCTGCCACCTGGTTTCTTGGCACTCTTGAGAGGTGTTTGGTAGGTATTGTCTCCATGGAAAGGCAGTTTGTTGTTTGCTGTGTCAGTTACCTCTCCATATTTAAAACATGCACTTTAAAATGTTTAAAACCAACACTTTGCAGCTGTTAACACCTATGGAATAACTGTTTGGCTGTACTGTGGAGATGTCTTGCAGGACCTGATGTACATAAGCTGCAAACCCCACTCTTGTGATGTAGTTCTCTAATTTAAAAAAAAAAAAGTCTGTATTCAGCAAAACTTCTAAAAAAATCTTTTCTGCTGGTTACATTAACATTCACAAAGGTTTCTGAATGGTATTTCTTTTGAGTCAGCATTATAACTCTAACTTTATAAGCACAAGGTTCTTACCATAAGGACCTTTATGAAATAAGCAATTTCAGCTCCGACCACACGGACGTTGTTGGATGCCTGGGTGTACTGACACCTTGCCCCCCTCTTCCAGCCAACACAGATGCAGTTCACATCTTCCACAGAAAGCATCCTCTGGTTTGTAAAAGAAAAGCAAAATCCAAAGAGTCCCACAGTAAATACTGCCTGGAAATTATTTGTGTTGCTTATTACGGCTCAGCTCGGAAACACTCTGTGAATTTATTATGAGAACTCTTTAAGAAGCAAAATTTTAGCAGGTATTTGTGGTCATGCCTCTTTCACACAATACTGAGACAGGGTGCTGTGCTGCAGTCATGGCCACAGCATTAGTTCAGCTATCCATAGCAGTATGATTTACAGAAAGAAAACCAATATAAATGTTGGCACTTTTCAATTTCACTCAACTTTCATATGCAGCTCTGAGCTCTACTCATGTACTGATTCACTGAGGTGATTAAAAAGTACTTCTTTAATTCAGAATCAATTAAAACTTATATTTTTGATAAAAATATTTTTTCCAATTTAGATTTGTAAGGAGAGTATCTTTTTCTGAGAGGGTGTATAGAATACTGGTGTAGCTGCATTAATTTCAGAATTAGGGCTTTATGGGCATATGGATATACAGGCAAACATTTTATTGTCTGACACAGAATCTGAAATTTTGCTTTTCTCCTATAAGCTGGATTGTTTGGCTAAGTGTATTTTACTTTACCAGCTTTGGAATGAATATTCTTCTTTGTTTTATGTTTAGACTTTATAAAGCATCCATAACTAGTTAGAGCTGGCAAAAGACAGAAAATATAAGTGTCTGTGGTATAAGTGGTAAAAATAAAAGTGTAGACAGGATTATTACTTAATGGGAAGGAAAGTAAATAACAGATACACATAGGAGGACTGATGTATTCCTAATTCCATTTGCTCTTCTCTTTACTGAAAAGATTCACTGTGACCATTTTTTTTTTTAAACTAAATTCTAGTATTGTGATAAAGTGCTGTAAAAGAGAGAGAGTTTAAAGGTTGATCTTGTGTCTCTTCACCATCATGAAAATTAATCAAAGGAATTTAAGGCACTAGCTGAGGCAAAATATGAGTTGTCTTGTTGATCTGATGTGCTTCTGATGCTCTGAACAAATTATTAATCCAACAATTATTCCTAGATGTTCATAAAGTGATAATAACAGATTTTTTTTTTCCAACAAGAAACTGTTAAATAAATTTCCTTTCTCTTCTTTTGACTTGGTGTCAAAGAGAAGCAGGTAATAGAGATACAGCAAAAGAGAAATACATTGATTTTAGTGAACTTTCACATTGTTTTTCATAGTGTTCTCAAGAGTAAAATAGGAATATAGAATTTTTTAAAAATTGTAGCTGTGAGATAGTTGAAAAACTATTAAAAAGTGGCATATACAATCAGCTGCTATTTTGCTTTATGTGCTGGGTAACTCAGAGTTTTCATTAGATGCAGCTGCAACAGAACGAATGCGTGTTTATAGGATTTGACAAGACCACAAAGCTGGGACTGCAACTTCATATGTGGACAGAATTAAGAAATAACTTGGGTTACTAGTGCAAAAGCCAGAAAAGCAGAGTGCTTTGCTTCATTCACTGCTCCTAGCAAGTCCTAGGTTGAAAGCTTTCTTCAAAGTGATCCCCTTGAGGTCCCTCCTGGCTGTATTTCTACAGCTTTATTACTTCTCCTAATGGTCAGCCCATGTCCTCAGCCCCTGAGCAGCCTTTTCTTTGTGCCAGACTTTCCACATCTAGAAGCCTCTCACTTGTCTGGAGTTATGATGCAGCAGCTCTGAGTCTGCAGTTATTTCTGGAATTGCCTTTGTTTATAAGCAGTATCTTGCTCCAGGGGTTGTGTTGTTTTTACCAAGAAATCAGGCACTTATTGAGCCAAATCCTGTTGTCACTCACTTCCTTGAAGGGAAGAATTTGATGCATTTTATTTATCTTTGCTACCTATATAAGTTGCTAACAATTAGAAAATAAGTGGCCTTTTTCTCCCTCCTAACAATCCAAGTGCCATGAGAGAAATTGGTTAGAAATAGAGTAAACCAACAATTTATAGGAATGTTTTCATAAATGCAAACTAAGGAACTTCACAGGGTCAGGATTTCCCTTTCTTTGGTACATACCTCGCACATGTCAGACAGCCAGCTTTCTTCTCCACGATCTATAAATCCATGTACAATGAATCTGGTTATCCTGCTTGCATTAAAATTTGAGGACTCAATGGTTGAGACATCAGCTGGAAAGACCTCCTGTTGTAGATATTAAATTAATGAACATTTAAATCTGCTTTCTGTAATGAGTTTACCAAAATTGTAGAGATCTGAACTAAGCTCATCTGTACAGGCATTTAAAAGTTAAGGAATATAAAACTTGTCTGAAAGTGTCCACATGACTGTGGGTTGAGGTCTGTATCTCCATTCAAAGCAGGCTTTGACACATATCTTAGGGCATCCAAGACTTTGCTTTTAATGAGTTTTCCTTTCACCTGTGGAAAAAAAAATACCCAGTAACTTTAAAAATGCCCACTTTCCCAGCACTTCTCAGTGGCCATACAGAAAGAAAGGGGGAGGTCTGCTTTGTGAGGGCTGGAGGAGGGCGGGAATTCTGTTCCAGAGACTCTGCCAAAGAGCTAAAAGAGGTTGTCTCTTTGCTAAAATGGAGGTTTGGCCATTTCTAATCTTTCCAGGACCAAAGCTTGAGTCTGTTTTTATTCTTAGTACATGTAATGTACTCATGTTTCAATCACGGCAGTTCTTACTTGAGGGTCATTTTGATTTTCTCTTGTGTAGAGGTGGAAGTGAATGTCTATCTTTTTTGGATCCCAGGGCAACTTATAGACTGGTCTTTCTGTAGTCCCAGACCATGGTAGATCATCTGAGAAGCATCCAAGCCTTTCAAAACAAACTTCTTTGCCTGTAGGAAACACATCAAATTGATAATATGTGAACTAAGTAAAGAAGTGAAGCAGGTTTGTCAGAACTCAGAGCATCTCTTCTCTGGAGGTCTCTTGATCTGTTTCAAATCGTATGGTTTAAAGAAAGCAAAAACCAGCAGTTGACCTCTCTCAGATCTTCAAAGGCTTCAAAGTTCACCCCAAGGAAAGAAGCCACCCTGCAGCTCATCTGCAAAATACTCAATAGAGTTCCTCTGTGGTTATCCTGTACTATAACTTGGTTATCTTTCCCCAGCTGTTTTGCTTAAGGCAGACAGCTGATGAGTTTCTCCTCATACCAAGCCAAGATATTGCAAATAATCAGCAAGAACTTTGAGACTGTGCTCAACAGCTGACTACACTGTACACAAGAAACGTTAAACAATACAGCCAGTGGTTTATGCTAAATATAAAGCTGTAGTGTTATTAGGCTGTCCCACCTTACTTCTGTCCCATTTCCATCAGTAAAGTACAACAAATCATTTCCTGGGTTTGTAGAGCAACAGCTTTGCTCTGAGATAGAAAGCACCAGAGCTTATCATAGAATCATAGAATTGGCTGGGTTGGAAGGGACCTCAGAGATCATCGAGTCCAACCCTTGAACCACTGCTGCGGTTGCTAGACCATGGCACTGAGTACCACATCCAGTCTTTTTTTAAATATCTCCAGGGACGGAGAATCCACCACTTCCCTGGGCAGCCCATTCCAATGACGGATCACTCTTTCTGTAAAGAAATTCTTTCTAATATCTAACCTAAACTTCCCCTGGCACAACTTAAGTCCATGCCCTCTTGTCTTGTTGAAAGTTGTTTGGTAAAAGAGCCCAACCCCCACCTGGCTACACCCTCCTTTCAGGTAGTTGTAGAGAGCGATGAGGTCTCCCCTGAGCCGCCTCTTCTTTAGGCTGAACAACCCCAGTTCTCTCAGCCTCTCCTCGTAGGGTCTATGCTCGAGTCCCTTCACCAGCCTGGTTGCCCTTCTTTGGACCTTCTTGCAGGCTGCTGGGGTTGGATTTCAAGAGTGGAAAAGACAACACTCTCATGTGCTCTCCTTACTGTGCTTATACAGAAAAGTGAATCTGTACAGCAAGTTTTAAGGAACCAGAGCGTAGAATGGAAAATACAGCATAGGAAACCTACACAAGTACTAACCCCATGTACTTACCTTCTGCTGCCTTGAGCAGAAATAGTGCAAGTATCCAAGTTCCAAGCATCTAGAATAGTAGAAAAAGAAGTAGCTAGGATTTGCTAACAAGTGCACTTAGCTTTCTGGTGCTGAATTTTTTAAAGGTGAAAAGGATGCTGGGTCTGTCTTCTCTGTGTATCTGAGCACCACATGAGATCTGTCAGTCAGCTTTCTGTTTTTCTTGCTCCATTAGAGATTGTGGGGCTCCTGAACCTAGTAAAACTTAAATCCAGAGTATTTTTTGTCCTTCTGAGGCTACTGTTCTAATTGTGTGTACAGTAGCTACTTTAGAAATAGCATAAGGATACCCCTGTGAACTGCCAATCCCCTTTATACTGCTGTGTCTTGGGAAACCATAAATCTGGTGAGGTAAAAGAAAAACCCACAAACCCAAAATACTTACAATGCAGCCTTCAAGCTCCACACCAATGTGCAAGCTTTGCACGTACTTTTTATAGTCTGCTTTATCCTTGGAAATGTTCCCAGAAAGATAGGAACATTTATTCCAGATTATAGCTAAACTGGAAAACAACTTTACTGGTTAGATTCTCTGAAAATTCTAAAATCCATGGATGTAGATTTCTTAAGCCCAAAATAAGATTGGAGCTCCTGAAGTAGGGTAATTTCCAGGCAGCAACACATCAGGAGTGGGACATTAAAGAGAATTATGTGGGTCTGTGTGGCAGTGCATTTAGGGGCTGCTCTTAGCTCAGAAGGCTTTTGTTTTTAGTGTTGTGAGTTGGGATGTGGGGGTGTACTGGAGGATTTAGTAGGGAACCACATCATCTTTAAGCCCTCTCCCTTGCCCTGTGTCAAGTGACTTTGGATGTGGAATGCTCCTGTTCTTCTGGGAAGAAGGAATGCTCCTTCTTCTTCTTTGTGACCATGTCCTGACATCAGCTCAATCTGGCAAAGCTTTATCCCTCTAGGAAACTTGTTAGTGGACCTTGTATGTTTTTTCATAGTGAAAGGATCTGACCTTCTCCTGGAGTCCCTTTTATTTAATTTTTTAAATAAGTAGATACAAAATGGCAATTGTCTATCCCTTTGGATCCTTTCTGTGCTACCCCTGTAGCCCAGGTTTAGAGAAGGCCAATCTCTGAGGGGTGAACTGAGAGCAAACTTGCTGAAAACATACACCAATCCCACGCAAAATTCTATCAGATATTGTGACATGGCTGCTTTGAGTTGCAGTGTTACAGAACTCAGTAGGTTTCTCTATTAGAGACAACAACTAAAAGGTGAAAAACAATGAGCAAATGATCAGGATTGTGCCTGGGAACCCCTTGGTCTCTGTTCCTCTCTAGGAGAAGGCCAGAAGTAGGCTCAAGAAGAAATAAGACCTCAGCTAACTCTGTTCTGTCAGTCTGGCTCTGCTTTTTGGCTGTGGCCATCTGTCTTTGCAGAGCTGATATTCCCTAATCTCCACCTCTGGGAACAACCACATGGATCCCAGCTGTGTCCGTAGGGATCACACTGCTCTCACCTATGCTTGTGGGGTTTATTTCTTGAAATAGTAGTTAAGCTTTGAATTTTTTCAGCATCCTTAACTAGAGGACGCTGAAGGTGTTAAACATTTGAAGGTGTTAATATGTGCACATCATTGATAGCAGACAATCAGTGCATGTCTTGGTATGCTGATATTTTTTAAGACTTGTTCAAAATGAGGAGGAAACAGTCTTTCCTGTTTAATTTAAGAGCTGGTAGAAAACATTTGCATCGGGGTTTTATCATAATTAATCTGCTGCTTTTATTCAACACAGCAATAATGGAAGGCAAACTAAATAACTGGGCAATTCCTTTGCCTGTGGTCGGAGGGGCTTCAGCTGCTTGCTTCTCCTTTGGGAAGAGGGGACAGGGCTGGAAATTGGAGGTGTTCTGGTCCCTGCAGCCTCACAGCCAGGGACTGCTGTCTTTTAAGAGAGGAGGCAAAAAAAAAAAAAAAAAAAAAAAGGGCCTTGATATATTTCTGCAGGCCTGAAGTCTGGATGAGGAAGGAGGCAGAGGGGAGGACTGGATTTCCCATGCTGCAGGACAGAGCCCGGTGCTTCCCAGCATTGTCCCCATTTCCCTGCCACCTGCCAGGCCCTCAGGGGACGTGGAGTGCTCAAAACTGCAGATCTGTCTTGGCTGAACCTCAGACTTGTGTTTAATTATGCTTTTAATTTCATCCAGGCTGTTAGTGCTCAGTCAAGGATGCTACACTGATTGTTGTCCTTCATTAAAAAAAAAATTAATTCAGATATCGATGCTCATTATAAATAAATTCTTAATGTTGTATTTCTACTCCTATTTCTTAGAAGGTTATCTGCCCAAATGCTTGTATATCACTTATCAAACACAGGGAAACGAGAGTGAATAAATCAAATAGTTCTTCCTATTCATTAACTTAGGGTTTGGGTTTTATACTTAAAAAAACACCTTCTACCTTAGTCCCTTAAAGCTCAAGTGCTTCCCTCCTGCCATGCTTTGCAGAGCAGTTGTGCTGATTTTCATATCCCAGGTTTTGCAGAGCCTGGAGTTCTTCAAAGTTTCTCCCCAGGAGTGTCAGTGGGGACAGCAAGGGTTATGTGGCTGAAATTAAACAGTAGCCAAGTGCTGTGATTTAGCTGTTTGGTTTCTTTAGGAACACTTGAGGTTTGGTTTTGCCTATTTCTTCCCTGAAGGTGCAGTGGTGTCCTGGGCCTGATCTGTTCCTGCCTCATCCCACAGCATCATCTGAGGGCAATGCTCTTGTGTGGGGTGTGAAAGTTCTGAGCAAGAGGAGGCTGCAGAGAGGAGGTGTTTGGGACTATTCCCAGCCCCAGGCATGTGCTGATGTAATGTGCTGCCTTGAGAGTGATTAATTGGCAGAAAATCTGGCAAATTATTGACATGGTGGGAAAAAAAATTCTTACCTGCTTTTCTTGAGGCACTAGTAGAGTGAGCTTGTGCAGTGTTACAAATGGAGCTTAGTAGGTATGATTTCCACTTGCTTTCATAGTTATGAGCACAATAAACTTGGTTCAGGGGTGAAAAACGCAGACAAGTGTGTTTGCAAAAAACTGGAAAAAATAAAGGAAGCAACAGGCAGTTTAAAGTTTTGTTTTAATAGCCTTGTGTAATGACATTCCCAAAACAGGACTGATGGTTTGCTCAGCTGTCCTGTACAGAACAGTTCTACTCAGTGACCTCTAGCAAGGTGTAAGGAGCTGGGGAACTCCATATGTCACAGTTCCATGGCCACAAAAAGTTGACCTGGGGAAAAAAACAAACAAACCCCCCCCCCCAACTTTAATCAAGATTTATTTATCTATTTTCTCCCAAAGAAAAAAGAAAGGCTGTCAGCTGTCACCTTGAGGGCTGTTAGCTTGATCCATAATCCCACTTAAGCCTTCCTAAAAGCCTGCTGTACAGAATATTAGCATCTGCATATTAACAGTAACAAGCTGAATTTCCTTCTTTTGGGGACCAGCTGTAAAATTGGAGTTTTACTGCATGAATAAGATTAATCTCTGGATTCACAAATGTAGAGCTCTAGATGAAGTCAGAAATGTGTCTTGTTAAGCTCCTCTTTTTTTTTTTTTTTTTTTTTTTTTTTTTTTTAAGCTAGGTGTTTAGCTAGGTATTGTCTCAATCAAAGCTTTGCAGCATGTATTAAGAGCTCACACTGAAAAGAGATTTCATCAGCTTCTTTAAATAATCCAAGGCAATGCCAAACTATCAGGAAGATTTTTCCTTATATCTAACTAATATTTCTTCATCTTCTTAGGTCAATTAAACCTTGAGCTAAACACAGTGAATATATGGAGCAGTTCACTGTGACCTTTCACAGAGAGCTTATACCTTTGTCTCTAAGCTCCTCTCAAGGTTTTTCTTTATTGAGGAACACATTCCCATCAGCTGCTCTACACAGACTGAGTTTTCTAAACCTCTTTTGCCAGATTTCAGTCTGTGTTTATTCTTCCTGAAGTATACTCTCCAAACCTGACACTGCTTCTGGTCACTTTCTTATCCCAATTATTCAAACCACAGTAATGACACCCCAGATCTTCCATATAATCCTCCTGGGGATGCACCTGGGAATGAAACTTGCTTTATCTTGGTTTGTAATTGTTTTGCTGTGGCAAAACAGTGTAGATTCCAAATTATTCACTGTTGTACTCATTTCCAGACAATTATTCTCTGGTCTGTACTCTAACATTTGATTTTCTGTCCAACGTGTAACCTTGCCCTTGTCATTACTGAAATTAACATTGGTGATGGCAAACCATGTGCCCAATTTATGAAGGCCATTTTTAATTCCTGTCTCCCAGAGTTTTTGCACTTCTTTCCCATGACTTCTGACCTGTAAAGGGTTATACTTACCTCTGCCCATCTTGTCCACGAATTATATTAACTGTTTCTGCTCCTAGTCTTGCCCAGAGCAGAGTAAATATGGTTTTATTCCACAGAAATTCAATTTTTTTTATATTTCTGGGGTTAATTTCAACATCAAGGAATTCTGTATAAACTTGGTCTTGAGAGAGGACTCCACTGCAAACAGAATGAAGGTAGCAGTGGTAAATTGAACAGCTTAGAGACTGCTGAACTAAATCACATTCTCAATAAGATTTGAGTTCTCCTCTTTGTTACAGTAATTTGCACTTCTGCTGAGCTGGGCCGGGACTCTGGGGTGTTATGTTCTGAACAGGGAGAGGATGAAGAACAATTCCAAGGACTTTTTAAATGTACATGTGGCAGGAGACCACCAGGAGATGACATGGGGGAGGCTCCAGCACCCAAGTGTGCTGAGGTTTGCAGTTATCCCTGCAGGGAGAGCTCCAGGTGAGGTCTTCAGGGAAGATTTTATAGATGAGTTGGGAACTTCTGTGAAGCTTTGGTCTTCATCTGAACAGGAGATGTTGGAAGAATGTGTGGAAGTGCTTATTTCAGAGCAGGTACAGAAGGCAGTGGGAGATAATAAGAGCTAAGAATGCAGCTCACTTGCCAGACCATACAGATGTGCTTTTTATTGTAGCAGTAATGGCTTTAAATATGTCATGGAGTGAAAGGGTGCATCCACTTTTATAAATTGGCAGAGAAAGACAGAACTGCTACTGTCAGACTGTGCTCCTAATTTATAGTAAAGTCACACAACTCATGGAAAGGCAGTGACTTCCATTTCCTTTCTGCAACCATCTGCTCTCAGAGGCCTTAACTGTGGAATAGCTTTTTTAATACCTGATATATGTAGTACATCTGCAGCACAGAATAAGTGTTTGCACTGCTTAAATATGTGGAAAATGTGTATATTAATGTAGCATAGTTAAATGCTATAGGGAAATATTAATTTATCTTACCTGGCAATTTCATATTCTTTTGTGTTCCCCTCCGTGTCATAGAAAATTAGATTTATGTCCCCCTTCATGTCCTTTACACCAGAAAGTTTGACAAATACTTTGTGTCTCCAAGCTACACAGAGAAAAACAAAATAAAACTCAATAGATATTTGATATGAGAAATCTAAAAATGCTGGTATACTAGAATTTAAATGCTTGTATAACTCTTTAAGTCTTTTTTTCTTTTCTTTTTCTTTTTTTTCCTAACTAGAATTCATTCCTGTTAGCACAAGAAAGACCCAGTGGGCCTGAATTTTGATAACTACTGTAGCATGTTTTTGTTAGGGAAATTAGCACTTGTTTATACAAGCAATAGAAGGAAATCACATCAAGGCAATCACTTGTGAAACATAAAATCAGCTGTAGCAAACCTCCACTTACTAGCAAAAGGTGGGTCTGCTGCTGTATTTAAAAAATACTTTTGATCTACCCTCTTCAGTTTTGCTGGGAATCTGTCAGCATAGTACCCCATCATTGGACATCCCTCCTCTGGACATGGGAAGCAGTCTCCCTAGGGAAAACATCAATTATTGAGGAGTACTTTTTTCATCCTAGCTGACAAAAATAAGGCTCAAGATGCTCTTCTGATCATGCAAAGCAGTGGCAGTGCTATGTGTTGTCACATCTTACACCAAAACCTTATGAACTTGTTCCAAACAATGGCTTCTGCACACATGCATATACCAAGGGGGTGTGGGAGGAGCAGGTTTAATACCTATGTGGATCATGTCTGAAACCCCCTAGTTCAAAATATTTTTCAGCTGAAGCCTAGGACAAAACCTGGGCCCATTTTACCCTCCCAGTGGAAAGGAACTTTGCAACACAGGATGGGGTGGGGAAAAAGGAGCATCATTCCCAAATACATTTATTTAAGTGCTCTAATCAGTGCCCAGTGCAAATTAGAGAACAGTGTATGATTTGGGGGGCTCAGAATTTCTCTTTCAGCTAGGAATTAGCAGGGTAGGTCCAGCTTCATCCATACAGCTTTACATCCATAAAGCTTCAGGGTTAGAATTGTGTGGTTTGGGGTTTTTTGTTTTTTGTGGGTTTCGATTGGTTGGTTGGTTGGGTTTTTTGGGTTTTTTTTTAGTTGTTTGTTAGGCTGGTTGGTTGGTTTTGCCTTTTTTTCCTGTTTGGTGAAATCAGGTGTTACAGGATTCATTTTCCAGAGTGGGATAATTGTCCCTCCCTGCATGCTTCCCCCTGCCAACCCCCACCAGGAGAGCACAGGCACCAGCAGCACCCACCCGCTCCGTGCATGGAGCCAGAGCTACTGTGAATCCAGATGCCTGGGTTATTTTTATTTACAGCTCACCCACTGCTGGCCTGAGGTACTTACTGACTCAAAGGATTCGTACTTTTCACAGGGATATCCAAGGAACCCAGTGGGATAAAGGATGCTTTGAAAATAAAACTCATGGCTGCGTGAGTGATGGCATCCCCCAATGATTGGAGCATCTGTTGGAACAAAGTTTATGAGCATCCATGAAACAAACTCCTGTCCTCCTCTGCAAGACTTGTACTTGCCTCACCATGGAAACAGCCAAGGCATGGAGCAGAACAGCAGCATGGTCCTGGAGTCATTTTGGTCTGAATTTAAACATTTCTAGTTGCAATAGAAACTAGTGCTTTATCTGTGCTTTACCCAGAGACCTGTGTGTCAGTTACCCCAAGGTTTCAAGTGAGATGCACTGGTCTGCTATGGTGTACTAGTCCCTTTTAAGAAGACAGCCATATATATACATATATATGCTTATATATGTATATACATGAGATGTCACAGCAGGATGACCTTGCAGTTTTAAAAGACTTAATAGGGCCAAGAGAATCCACCAGCTGTCTGCCAGCCTCTCCAAAACCTGTGAAGAGAAAGAAGTCTAAGGTGGAGAGGTGAGGCTTGTACAGTCCCTGAAGACTCAGTACTTTTCCCTTATTTATGCCCTGTAAGTGACTGCTGCTCTTTGCAGCATCTGCAAGAAACAGTGGTGTCATGCTGCTGGTTTTGTCACAACATGGGCCTGTCTCAGGCTGGAAAACTCCTGGGGTTGCTGGACTTGCAGACTTCCTCTTCCCTGCCTTTTTGTGTTCTGCAGATCCAGTTTCAAATCACAGAAGCAAAGCTTTATTATACCTCCTTTCCCTAGAGTGCTCCCAGTAGCTGATCCAGAATTTATTGTTTCTTATTTCCTTTTCTCACTTCTCAGTAAAAATCTTTTCTCCTCTTTTTCTCTCAATCAGACAGTAACTATCACAGTTCACATATCAGGATTGGCTGTAAGTACTCTGCATGTTGGGAGTGTGTGTGTTTACCTGCAAGAATAACTTCAAAATCACTTTCTTTCACCTCTAGAATTAAATCAGTGCATCCAGGCATCAGAGTTCCTCCATTTGGGTAAAAGTCCAGGTGTCCACTGGTGTTATAAATTCCAAGCCCTGAGATACACATGTGGGGATGTCAGTGTCTTGGTGACATGCCCATCCCTGGAGATACTTACTTGGACATCAACACTTACCTACAGTAGGAAAGTGAGCAGCATTACTGTGAATAACATCAACAAAGTCTGCATCTGAGGGATCCAGTCTCACCTCAGGAGGAGTTCCTTCAAAATAGGGCCCAGCAGGGTCCAAACCTAAAAAAACCCCCACATTTATTGGTTGAGGAAGGAAAAGAATTGTTCCATCTGTTAATTTGTCTTTGCCAACTTGCAACATCAGATATTCAGTATTTCATGAGACATGCTGAATAATAATTATATGAATTCTAAGCTAAACTGAAAAAAAGGTGTAATAGTGTAGTTTTGTGAACCCTTCTGCAAAATGATTCCAGCAAAAGTGAAATATTTTCCAACAGGCTATATAATGGTATTGTATTGCTATGAAGGAGGCATTTTATTACCTGTGAGCTTATTCCTGGCCTGCAAAATTTTACAGATAGGAAAAACTGAGGATTCTTGGTGGAGCTTTGTGTAAGGCTTGGTGTAACTCAGTGAATAAAAGTAGTGTCACAAGCATATTAACTGTGTTTGCCCTTCCACTGAGTCTTCCACTAAAGAGCTTTTAACCTAAGTAGAGAAAGAAAATGTAAGAATGCCCTTTCTTTCTGAGAAGCAGAAAGTTTGCCTGCCTCTATGCAGGGTGTCCCCAGCACTGCCACTGATTTCATTGTCATCTACAGACTGGGGGGTTGCAAGTTTTTCCTTCAGAAATATGTTCCATCAGCTCTGTACCCTGGTGAACAGCCTACCTGTTATCCTTCTGATCCCTCGGAACCTTCTCCCAGCCTCTCCTGCAGTGTGTGCTCCCAGGCTGTGGCCAATTAAATGGGTTTTCCAAGGAGAATACCTGAATTTTTTCTGAACATTGAGACAGTGGGGGGAGACAAGAACACAGGCTTTAAACAGCAAGCAAAGAGGGTGTCTCATGTTATGGGCCCTTGAGAACATCTGGCTTGACTTCCTGCATGCTAGCAAGGTATGAGCTCCTTGAGTTAATTACTGTGTTTTAATTACACTAGAACTTGATAGAAAATGATCCATACTAGATTTTTAAATGCCTAGTGATGACAGAGTCACTGCTGTAGTGTTGGCATGTGGTTACTGTATTCAATGACTCTTGCTGACAAATTCTGAATCTTCTTTCTCATTTGGACCAAACCCTAATTTCATAAAAAATATGTTTATGTACTCTATTATAAGCCCTCTTCTATCATGTCTCTTCTCCATGTGTTTGCTTAGAATATGTAATATTTTCAGTAATATTATCAGCAATATTTTCACTGGCCCACTTAGTTGGGGTGACGCTCATTCTCCTCCTTGCCAGCAGTCACCTGCACAACACCTGCACTGCTGAGATATATTACACATGCAATGAAGGTAGGAATAGAGATTAATCAGGGTGTAGGCTGCATGCAAGGGGCTGGGGGACACATTCAGGTATTTGCTGTTTTTTTTGTTTTTTAACAACCACAACCAACAAGGATTGGTTGCTAATTACTTAGAATTTTTTACACTAAGTTTTGTTATGTGTGTACCAAAGTAAAAGCAAATCTGCAGAATAGGCCTGCCTGCCTTTATTGTTAGGCTGCACATTCCTCTGGACCTGTTTTACTGCAGTATTTTCATTTACAAAGCAGTTTAACATTTCCTAAAGTGAAACTCCAGAAGCTTGTAAATTGAGGAAAAGCAAAGTTTAAAGATCATTTATGCATTTTTGTAATGGAAGATGGAGAGGCCTGGACTGCTAATAGTGCAGCAATAGAGGTATTCAATGAGAAACTGAACCCATCTTAAAATGACCTGGGATTTGTACACTAAAGAATACAAAGAAATATATGCATGAGGCTAGATACAATTTTCCAATGTAGAAGCAGCAGATTGTAGCCTGGCTGATTCTAGGGAAGTATTTTGTGAGGTTCAGGTGCTTGCAGAATTGGCACTTTTCCTTTTGGGCTCTGAGCTATCATGCAGCATGTTGAGATGAACACCTCCTGACCAGGAGCAAGACTGTACACAGGCAGGGTTCTACTTTCCAGCAGTTCTAAGTACTCCTAACTCTTTCAGTGAGAAATGCTGATAATCCTAAATTTTGCAGCCGAGCAGCTCCATGCTGTGGGCATTAAGGTGAGCATTTCCCTTCACAAAGGTGAAGTTTAGGACACTTCATCACATGCCTGTAGACAGCAAATATGGAATCACCTAGAGAAACATCTTCTGCTCATTTCCCTGATGCTAAATCGAGGGGGTATTTGTAGCACACACACACACACACACACATATATATATATATATATATATGCATATATACGGCGCTGGCAAAAGTCACCTTAGCACTGAGCTCCCAGGTTTCACTTCTTCCCATTGAATTCTGGCCTCTCTCATCCTATGGAAATGTTGCCACCTACTGGTCCGTGATTGATCGGCACCTCTTTCCTACCACAAAAGCTTCATCTGCGTTTGGTTTTTTTGGGGTTTTTTTTTTGGCCGTGAGCAGCCCTGGCAGAGTTGATCATCAGTGTCACTGTCACTGTCATTAGCTGGGTCACAACCTCACGCCTGGCACAGCCCTTTCCGAAGGCCTGGCTGGCCACATGGGCAAGGTTTGAAATCAGCAGCATAACCCCACTCCATCCACTCCAGAACTGGAGGTGGTAAAACTGTCTCTTTTTACCTGTAAAGTTTTTAGGAAATAAGCAACCTCAGCCCCGATGACACGGATGTTGTTCACTGCACTGACATAGGTGCCTTTTGCCCCATCCTTCCAGTCCACAGCAATGCAGTTGATATTTTCCACTTCCAGTAACAGCTGATGGGGGAACACACAAAGGAAGGTATTTAAGGCAACAAAATAACAGAGGTTCAGCTTAACTCAGAATTAAATCAGAATCAAGATTAAAAGGCAATGTAATTATGGAAATTCTCATTCTTTACTAAACAGGATTCTTCCCCACAGCCCCTGCCACACTGAAACATGCATCTTCTTACAAAACAGAGTACATGTCATTCATTCCCCAAAAGTACCAATTATGAAAGACCTTAATAAAAATATTTCATTTTATAAACCATTTTTATACATATCTGAAATATTCATAAGAGCCACACAGCTGTACAGTGATTTCTATTTCACTTTTTTGGTAGTTTAAGAGCATAGGAAGAAGACTTATTTACCAAGCACATTTAAAACTGAGAAAGTTGTCTCAGACTGAAAAGATTTGGAGTAGACCAGAAAGTATCTATTTCAGCAAAGAAAGTTTTGGCCATTTCAGTACACATCACTGAGATCAGTACAAGACACATCTTGTAGAGATCAGTGATTTTTCCACTGGAAGAGTTATGTATTAAACTCTAAAGTGGCAGCTTTCTGTGATTAAGACTTATTCAAGGTTTGAGAAAGAATAAAAAGTGGAAAAAAATTCGTTAATGAAAAACTGCTGAAGGTGAGTGCTGAAGAAAAGAGAAGCTTGAAGCAATAGTGCTTTGAATTCTGGACTCCCTCCTTTTCTGTAGGCACCATAAGTTGGTAGTGAAGAAAGGAAGATCAAATTGCTGTTTCTTTTCAACTGAAAACCTGTGAAATTGATATCCTAAATTAAAAGTTGTCATAGATTTATAAACAAAATTAATGCTCAGATCTGTGACTTAGCCAGATCTTTTTCTAGCATGTCCTTTCCCTGCCAGTGTGGAAGAAGAAGAAACTAGAGCAGATTTTTTTGGAACTGGATAGTGGTGAACCAGAACAGTATTTGTAGACTGAAACTTGAGCTTTACAAGCTCAAGGACACCTCAGTTGCTTTTAATGGAAGAAGCAGTGACTTGACATGTCTGATCCAATGTTCTGACATTGGTGTGGAGACTGGGGATATCTGTGTTCAATGTGTTCTTTTGATCTGATCTGTAGGGTTTGGGAATGGGAATTCCCTAGAGAAGTCCTAATGTCACAGATGACCAAGAAGCTGTGACTATGCTGCATCTTCAATACTGGGAATATTTTGGCTTATGTAATATTTGTTTCTTGGTTGGCAACTGCTGCTACCTAATGAACTGCAACATGGAAATCAGTGGCTGAATGATACTGACAGTTTGTAGTTACAATTGCTGATGGAAATCAGAGGATACTCTCTCCTACCAAGCACATTTCTACCACCCAGCCTTCTTTTCCAGTGCTGCCATATCCATGAATGATGAAGGAGGTTTTCCTATGTGAGGAAAACCTTGAGTTTTGGATGGTTGAGAAGTTTATTGCTGAGATCACCTGTGTGGAAAAAAAAATTTACAAAAAGTTAGGACGTTTTAACTATTCATAGTTTAAAACATTTAAAAATAGTCAGCTAGGTCATCCCATCTGTAGGATTCAAGGGACTATTGTGAGTGGGCAGAGCTTGTGGTTTTTGGAACCCAAGGGACATCTGTATCTGTCCTTCCTCAGTTTCACCATGGTTTCCTAAGTTCTTGTGTCTATGTGGTTTCTGCTGCTCCTCTGTCTTGCTTAAGGTAGGAAGACCTCCCCCCCTTTTTTTTTTCTTTTCTTTTTTTTCCTGGATGGGTGATGTTTCCATGCCTGTTTTTGTCATTAGCTGTTGCAGAAAGGCTGAAAGAATTTCATGCAATAGGGCTGAAGCTGATTTTCCTCTGAGAATGCTCTCTGTCTGCATTGCTTTCAGACAAATACAGGGGCTGGGATGTGGGAGCCTGGGTGTGGAACAGCTCTGCCCCAGATACATGTAAGTATAGGAAGCAGTGCAAGTTGTATTTTAACTTATTTTCTCAGCAACAGAAGTGCTCAGTAACCTGCTGCTGAATGTATTTTGTGTGCTCATATGTCCCCCCTTGCTCTGCAGATCATTAAAGTTTATTCCAGCTATAACTTCTCTTCCTCAGAGAGTCTGAGTTTGAGTCTCAGTGTGACAACCAGGACAGCTGTAAGCAATGATGTCTGCAATGACAGTGATGGCATCATAGCCAGAGGAATCCCAAATATCCCTGTACAGCTCAGGACACTATGTCTGGCAGCCCAAAAGGAATTTAGCAGCTTTGTAAGCTTCTGCTGAAGTGATGTGGTCTCAGCCCTTGGTGTTACAGGTTCTGGCATTTCAGGGTGCAAGCAACTTGAATGGTTCTGTCTTATTTTCAGAGTGCATAAAAGGCAGGTAACAATGTCAGATCACTCTGATTTCAAGGTGGGAAGTGGTTTTGGAAACGGCATAAAATCAGTCCTATTCAGACTTTTCTTTCCAGAAGTTACAGTATCTCCTGACTCAGCTCCCATTTGCTCTCCCAGCTGAAGCCTCAGGAGGTTGCTTTGCTTGAACAAATTTTCAGCTTCCCTTAGAGACTTCCAGACATGGAAAAGGGAGTCACCAACAGCCCATGTCCTTGAACAGGAAAATGTCAGAGAAGCTGTTGTGTCCTACACTTCATTCACAACTTTTAATATTTAACCTGAAGAACATTCATTCCTGTACCTTCAGACTATCTTCTTAGTCTGACCTGTTTGCCTGTGATGACTGATATAGACTTTTTAACAAGTCAACCAACATTTCTAGGTTTAGTCAGTTCTTGATGTTAAAAATGAATGTCACCTGTGAGTTATTTCCTGTTTCTCTGGTGTAGAGATTGAAGGTGAGGTTCATATGCTCTGGAGAGTCAGGCAGACCTGTCAGAAGTCTCCCTGGTACCCCAGCCCAAGGTGGGTCATCTGTAAAACAGCCAAGCCTGTCGTAGCAAACTTCTTTACCTGGAGTACAAGAAACAGCTTGTTTATATTTCAGATTCTCTGATGCTTGAAGGTGTATTTGAGACTGCAACAGTCTGGAGAGCAGAAAATTAAGGATTTAATTTCATGGTTAATTTTGAAACTAAGATTCAATCTAATTTCCTTTATGAATGTTGCCTGAAGCAGGTAGCACAAGGGGAGCTAAATAAGTACAGGATAACACACATGAAGACCCAGGCACTGTTTTGACATCATTTTCTTGGTTTGTAATGGATTGATTTGATTTCTTTTAAAAGTCTTCCTGGAAGTGCTTGCTAGAATTGCTCCTCTGTGCTCCCTACTCCAAATCACAGTGTTCCCACTGATAGGAAGGAAGGATATCTACACAGTGACCTTGCACTCTGAATGAAACAATAATTTAGTTCAATATGGTAGTTTTTTCTTGATCAAAAAGGTCTCTTGTTCACTTATGTTCAACTTTTATGTTTTAGCAGCCTGTCATGCTAAGCACCCTCTTGCTGAGTGGTTCTTTGTATGCAGCAGTCATGTAAAGGCAGCTCATGCACCATCTTGATAGAAGTAGGACACATGACTGTGAATTTGCAGCTCAGATTTCTATCTCTTGTATTATGAATAAAATTTAAACAGAGCAGAGCATTTTTGCACTGGATCTACTCACACTAATAGATATTTTCATCCAGTGACCCAATGGGCAAATGATATTACAACTTCATTGTAAAGGAAAACAGCAGTCATCATCTCCTATATATTATTTTGTCTGAATTCACCTTCTAGTGGTAGTTTATTTATAGACATTGTGTCTCACCTGCTACTGTGCCAAGGAGATAAAAGGCAATAATCCACATTCCAACCACCTAAAGCAAATTGAACATACAGGTTAAGCACTTTATTTAGAGTGATTTTTCCTTTAAGAGTATAATGCAAAGAGGGTAACCTCATAAATTGGTTGGTACACACAGAGGAGCCATCAGCATGAAAGAAGCTTTGCAGTAAAAGACCTGAAGGTCCTGGTGGGCACCAATTCACCATAAGCCAGAAACATGCCTTTGGAGCAAAGGCAGCTGTGAGCATCCTGGGCTCCTAGGATGGAGCATCCTAGGAGATGTGTTGCCAGGAGGAGGAGGAAGGTGATGCTTTCTCTCCCCTCAGTTTTGCTGTTCATTACATTTATTGCAGAGCCAATACTGCTCTGCATGCAGGTTGCTGAGGGAGTGAAGCAGATCACAAGGTCCTAATTTTTTTCCCAGCTGTGAAGAGAGAGATGGGAGGTGTGGTGAAATGAAGACAGTGTTCCCTGTAAATTGGTCAAGTCTGGATGCTTGATAGCTTCAGCCCCTCCCTACAGGAAGGACACTGAGGTGCTGGAGTATGCCCTAAGAAAGGCAGCAAAGCTGCTGAAGGGTCTAAAGCAAAAAAAGGAGAAGCTGAGGGATCTGGGGGCGTTCAGCCTGGAGAAGAGGAAGCTGAGACCTTATTGCTCTCTACCACTACGTGAAAGGAAGATGCAATGAGGGGGGTGCTGGCAGTTTCTCCCAAGTAAAAAGCTATAGAACACAAGGAAATGACCTCAAGTTGTGCCAGGGGAGGTTTAGATTGGATATTAGGAAAAGTTTCTTCACTGAAAGGGTTGTCAGACACTGGAAGAGGCTGCCTAGGGCAGAGGTTGGGTCACCATCTCTGGAGCTGTTTAAAAGACATGGAGGTGTGGTGTGGAGGGACATGGTTTGGTGGTGGCCTTGGCAGTGCTGGGATAATGGTTGGACTTGATGATCTTAAAGGTCTTTTCTAATTGAAATGATTCTATGATATTATTCTTCAGATTGTTTCTGCTTTTTTTTCCAAGGACCCTTTGTGCTTCTGCACTTTCGCATCTCAGATTCCTTTCCTGCTTTTCCATGGCCAGGGATTCCACATATTTCACCATTCTCCTCACCTCTCATTTGCCTCATACACTGTTGTCCTCATACACTGTTCCCCCTTCTAGGTGTTTCTTATGGCTCCTGCTTCTCATTTTCCACATACTGCATTTCTTGTAAAGCAGAACTTTTGACCTGTCACCCCAGGCCACTGCAATAGCTTGAGAAGTAATTAAGAAATAATGGTAAATTTTGCAAGTATAATCTTGCTATGTGGGAAACTGTCTCCAAGGAGTATTTTTAGAGATTTGGCAATGTGAGAAAGCTGGAAAACCCCCACTCCTGAGGTCATTGACACTACCAAATGTTCTCAGAAATGAAATAGAAACAATAGGTTACTTCACAGCATTTGTCCTTGGAGCTTGTGTGTCAGATACCAGACAGGAGACACAGGATCCACCTCTCTGATTTTTTGGAGGAAGTTGGATTAGTTGGCTGTGATGATATGGCTACCTATCCAAGCCAAATGGGATGAGTTAGAATCTAGAGGGGGTCATTGAGCACTCTGTAATCAACTCTGAAGTCCCTGTGTGGTAATAACTCGTTGTTAATGTGATAGGGTAGAGGAGCAAGGCTGAGTATCTGAGCAGTGAGCTGGAGGTGCCAGCTGCAGAGTGAGAGGAATACAAAATTTCTTTGGAAATACAATTCTATTTCCAGTCCTAATATATCCACTGGTGAAGTCAATAGAGAAGCAAACTATCTGCTCAGGGACAGAAGATTCCTGGCAGTCAGTAGAAGGGATTTGTTTATTTTGCATGGGGAGGTCTCATACTCAGGAGATGGACAGTCCATGGAGGGAACACTACAGCAGGAAGGGGAGTATAATGTCATTGCAGACCCAAAATCAAAAAGGCAGCTAATGAGTAGTAAGTTTAGAAAATGTGGGAGCTTTGCCAAATACAAGTGATCAGTAATTTTCTTTCAGAGGTTCTTCCTTGTAAGGCAGAAAATAGAAATTACAACGTAATTAGGTAAGAAATGGAAGATGCAAGTTTCTTTCTTTGGGTGTGTTTTGGTTTTGGGGTGGTTTTTTTGAGTGTGGGATGTTTTTAAGAGAGGTGTAGCTTGGGTAGGAGGCAGTTATTTCGTGGGTAGGTTTTTGTATTGGTCTAACTTAATGGCAGAAAGATTGCAAAGTGATTAAGAAATTATGTCTTTTCAAAAGAGTTGAAGCAGCATACACTTTGATGGGGAAAAAATTCTTTCACTGGGCATTTAAGAGGCCTTATGCTGAACAAGAGGAACAGGAATGACTTGTTAGTGACTGTGAGTTCAGCCCAGCCAGTATTGCTTCTGAATGCTGAGCTCAATTCTTACACTCACTGGACAGAGGACATGAACTTTTGATGCAAAACCAGCACTACACATTTCCAAATTGCTATTCAGCTTGGGCAATACTTATGGAAATATTCATAGAAAATAAAACCCTGCACTGTAGCAGTGATTGCCTTTCACTGAAGGCCTCAAGTCACCTTCTGGCCACTGTTGCTCAACCTGTGAGTCATGGGCCATCAGTGGATGGTTTGTGAGATATGAGAAAGTCAGCACAATGACTGTCACCAGAGTGTGTTCAAGTCCCACAGGTACCCACACGCCTTCCTCAGGACATCAGCAGGAACACACACAGAGGCAGAGTCTATTTAACAGAAGAAAGCCCAAACCTCAGAGCTGTTAATTAGCTGTTAATTATTAACTTAATAATCTAACTGCAGTGGATAGATTTGTTTTCTTTTGTTTTTTAAATGCAAACCAAGTTATATTATTTATTTATTTGCTAAGAATTTTACTCACCATTCTCTTATCACCCTTCATGTCTCATTCCTTGGTGAGCAGTAACAGAATATAAAGTAGGTACTGTTCTCTTTAATCAAGATTAGGTAGCTTTGCTCTGAAAAAAAAGTAATAAAGAAGAGATTAAAAACCTACAGGTCAACTTGATGAAGTGAAAGGAACTAGAAGAATACCAGAGGATGAAAAGGGGGAATATTGTTAATTGGTAATAGCTAGAAGTCAGGCAGATTTCATAAGGAAAACAGCAGTGCCAACAATTTATGGCCTTTAGAATTAAGACATCAGTTAAGAAGGGATATTACATACATTGTAGAATCAAAAAGCAGTGATGGTTTTGGTCCATTGCTAGATAAAATGGACCAAAAGGTGATGATGCAGCTCAAGTGAAATTTGTACACTTTGTCTCTCTTTGCCAGAACCAGCTGATGATGTTCACACAAAAATGAAGTATTCATGGTGATACTCTGTTCAGTCAGTATTTCTAGTTCTGCTGTAGATCAGCTGCTGGAACTGTGTATTATTAAATCATTGGACTTTGGTAACTCCTACCTTATATCCTTAAAAAAGTACAAAAAGCTCTCAAAAAACTTACTGAAATATTCTTTTACTGATTAGTAAGAAAATTCCAGATGCGTAGTTTGAAGAAAACAATATGCTAACAGGTAAAAAAAAAATAGAATGAATCACTTGAAGAATGTCAGACCAGAAGAGTTCCAGTCCAATATCAGCCTCATGAAGAAAAACAAAACTCTCCACATGATTCTCAGGATAGAAAGAAAAATTTTGAAAAACTGTTAAAAGATTAAGTTGTGCAATTGAATTCAGTTACATGACTTGACAAATGAACATGATGTTCTTATAAGATCAACAGTACAAGTCTCCTGATACTTGGATTTCAATAAGATCAGCTCTGCTACTTGATATTTTGATTAAGACGTTAAAATTATATATGTGCACTGCTACAGCAGCTAAGAAGATTAAAAATTAAACACGTGGATTAAGTAGATTTAAAATTGAGTAATTATTATATCTCAGACTAGAATGGCACAGAACTAGAAGGCAGCTCCTGGGTTTACAAATGGAGTTTTTGCTGCTGTGCACCATCACATCACATCATGATCATAGTTTGGTAGCTGTAGGTTTTGACCCAATGGTTCCTCGCTGCTCATGATGGATCATCCATCCCTGGTTAGGGTTTTAGAGCAGTCAGTTCCTGGTATTTACACTGCATGCCAGTTTTTAACACTGGTGTGGCTGGACATGAGCTCATACTGAAAAAATACTGACATCTAGACTAAGGGGTTAATACATGAAAAGTACAGGTTACCAATGTTGGCTTTTTTTTTATTGTTTGGGAAACTAAATGCTGTCACACCACTTATACAAAATGGAGGTGAAAATCTGAGCAAACAACTGAAAAGGCCTTTGAAGGCTTGCTGATGTATTACTAGTGACTTTTGAAGGTACTTGTTAGTCTTTTTTCCACAAAAAAAAATATAAAAAAATGAAAGAATAGTATTTTCAGGGTATATAATGTATTCAATATATAGATGAGGGTATTATTTATATCATACAGAGGTTTCACTTGAGCTGCATGGACAGTTCAAGACGGATTTTGAGAAAATAATAGCAATGCTTCTTGGACCATCATGAGAATGGAAACAAAAGGGATGCAGAGCAAGGAGTGAAGAAAGGACTTTTTTAGCCTAGGATTTTGAAATGTAAGTGTTCCCCAGAGATATATATAACCTGAAACCAGAAGAAGAGGCACCTTAACAAAGTAGTAGTGGTAGAACAAGAATTAGCCATGAAAAAAATGAAGTCTAGTATGTTATCCTGAAACAACCAGCTGGAGTCACAGAGCAAAGAACACAGGTACTTTTAAGATGCATTTATATCACATTTTGATGTGACAGTGAGAAGTTGCCTGGACAAGGGTTGATGATTTAAGTAGTAGTGCCTTCCACTTTTTTCCTGTTTCAAAGAAGCCAAATGGAAGTTAAATGGTCACTTCAGCAGCTTATGCTGAGGACAGCTTTGTTAGGCTAATTATGCTCAAAACAAGCAGTTTTCAGGCCTCCTTTTCACCCTTCCTATACTGCAGTTTAAATTCTTCACCTGTTTTCAGATCTTTTTTTTTTCTCATTTATGGTTTTTTTTCTATCTTTACCACTCTGACCATACTTCCTATAATTCCTGCACTGGCATTGTCCTTAAAGAGAAAATATTTTTGTCAGTTCTGTGTTTCCAATATTTTATTTTAAGCTTTCATATATTTCAGTAGTTTGGCAAAGCGCTCAGTTAACAGCGTAAAGGCAACACAAAGGAGAAGAAGCCATCCAGAGTTTTGCATATAGAAGTTACAAGTTAAATTTCCTGTTCTTTCAGTAAATTTTTGCATGGCTTTGAGCCCGAGGCATTTATAAAACTCTAGCTAATTGCATACCTAAAAATTTTAACATTACTATGCAATTATTGCAGTAGTATCTTAAGGCCTCAGGACGGAGATCACAGACATATTTATTGATAAACACATAGCTGAAAGGAAAGTATAATTTTTTGTTTCTTTAATTTGAATGGAATTTTGTAGAGGTTCTTTACTAGTATGCAAAGAATTCCATCTTTTCCAGGTACAGTTTCCCATTCAGTAACTCAGACACAACATTTGTCTAAATTATCAAACATAGAAACAGGTAGCATAGTACTGGACAAAGGGCTGGTAATTCCAGTACCAGAGTAATTGGCATAATTGATAACAGACTTAATTTAATCTCCATCCCTTCCCCATTAATAACCCATAATAGGGTCCTGATTCTGGATGAAGGCTCTATGGCAGCTACTTCAATACAAATGACTAGGAAGTTACAGAGCATCTTGGCTTCAGCCTCTCACCTTTTCTGCTCTACTCACCCCACCAGCTGTTAGGTACAGTGAAGTTCTTCAGGAGGAAACTGATCTCTGCTCAACAGCTCTGAAATCCACAAATTTAACATTAGAGAAATCAAGTTAGGAGAGAAGCAAAAATATCCAGAATCCTGTGTAGATTTCCTTCTCCATATCACCCAATATGAAGTTACAACCAGAACAGGGCAGGGATTACTTATGTTGTCTGGTCTGGGTAATAGCGTTTTCTGAGTATCTACTGACCTCTTAAACTGAATCTGAGACAGTGGATTAGGGCATCAACCTGAAATAATGACTCAGAGTAGTGATGCAAATTCTTTCTTGAGGCGTTTAAAGTGGGAAGTGTTCCAATGAAAGGTTAGTAAGTATGCAAAGCTCATACATATGTATATATATTTATATATATTTGTTCATCACTGGAGAATGCAGTAAGATTTGGGCTTCTAAGATGTCAAGGTCAGCTTCTTAGAAGAAATCGAAGGAAAATACTAAAGAAAACCTATGACATACAAAGTCCTTGGCTTGCCACTTTGGGCCTTTTTGCATTATCTTCTCTGATTTCCTAAATAATAGGGTTCTCACATTGACCCTATGCTGCTATTCATACATTTAAGTTTACAGAGTCAATTATGGTCATTTAATCTGTCCACAAACATCATAAAGAACCCAATAAACATGATGTAGTTTGGGGAGGAGGCTGTGCCAATTCCATGCCAACTAGGGAGCCTTCAGCTGCTCTGCAGTCACCCTCTGGCCCCTTCTCTGTCTTTCCAGGACCTTCACTTTTCCTCATGTTTAAGCTACTGTTAAATTTAGCCAATTCTAAGACCAGCACTATTTGCTGATGAGCACCTCCAGGTTTGCTTTCTACAGCAGGCTACCAAACAATGTCTTTTTTTGCCACTTTCTTCCACACAGCAGCTCTAGAACTCTTTTCCATTCCCATTCTCCCTTTAAATTTGCAGTGTTTCTAACAATTATTTAGCCTAACTTATCCTTGTTTTTCATGTCAGCCATTGTGTTTTCCCTTAAAAAAAAAAAAAAGGAAGTCCAGATTCCATGGCAAAAGCAGTCACTTTTTTTTCTCCCTTTAAAAACGCAAAGGCAAATTAAATCTTAAAATTACCTTAGCCCCACTGAACCCACCCTGTTTCCCTAGCTGCATTACATTATCAGAGCCTAGAACTTCCCATCTCCTACTGGGATTTCCTGCTATTGAGAAGTTATCAACCTTGGAGCTGCTGCCAAGGTGTCCCCAGGATCACTCTGCCTGCTGCTGTTTGCTGCTTTTCACCTCTTGACTCCAACCATTCCCTCCAGCCCTGCCCTGTTTCAAGTAGGACTCCTCACCACTCCTCTAACCCCAACCAGCACTTAGTAAGGACACTTTGCCCAAAAACCCTACCAAGTTTTCAGCCACTTACCACTCAGAGTGCAGATGGGGTTGCTGCTTTGCAAGCTCTGTTGAGCTCCCTGTGTAATCCTGGTTGCTACTGGCTCTTTTCACTTGGAATCAGTCCCAGGGTGATGGGTGGGGACCTGCCCACACAGTGTCTAATTATAGGTTTTGTGTGGGTGAGGGACAACCTTTGGAGGAATGATACCCTTCTTGCTGGATGTAACAGATGTTGCCTTGTCTCTCCTCAAATGTAATTTATCAAAGTTCTCACCTCTCACACTTTTGTCACGGGTTTGAAGAGAAGCAACACGAGGTCATTTTAGCCCTCTGAGGGGTTGCTGTATGTAAAATTCATGACATGAAACTCTTACTTGAGGTAGCTCGTTATCTTCAGGTGCTGAGACAGGAATGGGCTGAGTCTCTTCTGTGGGGAAATTCAGAACAGGAGCTTAATTTCCACACTGTGTCACTCGCTGTTACACTCGCTGTGTAACACCAGTTATCTGTTTGTTATCCGTCTGACATACCTGCCCTGTCAAGCAAACCCTTGTTTGTTTTCATATAATCAAACCTATTTATATTTTTAACAGAGAGCAAGCTAGCTTCTTTTAAAACTGGGGGGAGTAAGACAAAAATGTGTTACAACTTGAGGCCAATGTAAGTGCCCAATATTTATTAGCTTTTCTGGTGGATTTACCCAACCTCTGTGTACTCACAACCAATTTGACTGAGTTGTGTCCTCAGTTCACAGCTGAGGTGTCTGTACCAAGCCCTTCTCATCAGCTGGGGTGCTCTGTATATAACTGGCAGCTCCTGACAATGATGTGATCCATTTAGTGCAGAAAAACTACACTTTAATTCAAAATTGTGTCAGGACTAGAAAGATAAGGTGATGATAATTTTGTCATTCATCTTTTTCTCTGCAATGGTTTTGTGACTTTTCCATCGTGTTGGTCCCAGGTTCTCTTCTGTGCTCTGAAGGTTGTGTCACAACCATGTCACAGCCCAGGTCCTTCAGTTCCTGGTAAAGACCTCAAGTGACTACACTGCTATCTACAGGATGAGTGCTGCAATAATCACATGTTCAGGGAGCTGTATAAGAGCAGCTTTCCTCCTGATACAAGGAGTGATTCAAGTGCCTAAGGGCAGGAAGTAACTTGGGTTGAATCTATGGTTCGTGTCAGTTCGTGGTCTTGAGATCTGTGCATTGTCTGAGGGAAGATGCAGCTTCAGAAATAGCACAGAAAATATGTTTTTTCTCATGTGCTGAGGTGTACACTACACAGTCAGCCAGCCAGACATTGTAAAAACCAAGAGTGGCTCTTGTTCCTTGTAGCACATGACCTTGGATCTGGATCTGGTTCTTGTGAAGTGGTGCAAACCAGTGCCATATCTGATGATCATCACCATCAGAGAGAAGTCTCAGAGGAATCTGGAGGAAGCAGTGGCTAGTCAGGGACTGGATTTCATTGATGTAGCTCATTAGATAAATCTGGGGAGTAATGAGGCTGGGGAGCCACGGAAAAAGGATAAGGAATGTCATGTGCCCCATCTGTCACAATATTGGCATTCAAATTAAATGGAAAGCAGCCAGTGAAACTGTTGCCTCTATTAATGATGAAACATCTTCAGCAATTGGTGAACATCTTTGTGTGCAAATCAGACCCCTTTGAAATGCTTCTAGGGGCCTAAAATCCCTGGTTATGCTCAAATATTTTGCTGTATTTGCAGAGAGTTATTTCTTTGTGTGTGAGTGCTTAGCACAGTGCCACTAAGCCCTCCTTCTCCCCAGTTACAAGTTGAAAGAGAAGTACAGGCTTGCAAGAAAACCTCTGGGGACAAAAGTACACAAAGAGCTGAAAATGGCATTTGGCAAGAATATAAGTTTCCTAAATTTTCTCCTTTTTTTGACCTGCTCTGTACGTTGATAAGTGGCAACCTGGTGGATACAGGGGGACCATATACGTTTGCATTGTTTCACTCTCAGTGAGTACAGAACACACAATGATGCAGATTAAATTGATGGAGGCCAGCATGGCAAGTAGGAATTACATGTAAAAATAATTTCTACCCCATGTTGAGGGGATTGAGGTCTAGCATCTTTTGGTCAATTTTTCTGGATCTGGTTTTATGGTTTAAGAGGAGCTGCAGGGTTTGTGGACAGTGACATAAGCTTGGTTTTTCTGTTGCCTCTGACAATAGGCAAGTGAACACATCCAGGTGGGTTTATAAACCTCAGTCTGAGCATTATCAAGGACATAAATGCATTCTGATAGCAGCGACCTTCACATAGGCAGGAAAAAGAGGATCAAAACACTCAGTGAGAATCATGTTCTCCAAAGGAATCTCAGCCACTGTACTTCAAGTGCTGCAGTATGTAAATTACCAATTACTTTCATAGAAAGACAAGTGAATAAAATTGTAAAAGCAACATTTTTCTCTCTCATTTCAATTTTAGATGAAGATGGTTAATGACTTTCTTAGCTTGAATGGAAGTCACCTGGAAGCAGCTTTGTGTATTCCATCTCCTAGGCAATTGTTAGTATGGGTAGACAAAGACCACTCATTTTCTGCAGAACCTTACCTTTAGTCTCTGAGTGGCAGGGTCAAAAATGAAAGACTTTCTTGGTATTTCTATTGTCTAAGTCAAATAAGTTCATTCTGGTCAAGTGAACAAAACTTCCACTGAATAGAGAAAAAAAAACATTTTGACTTAGTGTATCCTTTCCAGCAATAAAAGGAATATTCTGTAAATGAGAAATCTTTGACCTTCCATAATACATGATGTCTGCTAATTCATCAGTCAAAGCAAACAAAGATAACAGTAACTTCTGGTTTTGTGAGCTGGGGACTTGCAAAGCATAATATCATTTGAAGGAAACAACACTAAGGCTGTATTTTGGAGCAGATGATGAAAGTAACCAAAGGCAGTGAGGAGTCAGTAGGGACTATCAGGCTTTCTTCACAAGTAATGAACAGAATTAAAGGGATTGTATTCATTATTCTGAATGGCTGAGCTGCTATTAAGTCTAGAACATTAAACTTCTTTGAAAGGAGCAGATGAGCATGGAAGAGAATAACTGTAGATTTTGCCTGGAAGATTGAGAGGCAAAGAGAAATCTTTGTGAATGTTTAGCCTGGTAAAAGAAATGCTCTGAACAGCAAACCAGTCACTCAGAGAGTATTTACCTTTCTGGGGCTCTAGAATCTCCTATGTTAGGTCCCAAGCTTCCTTAGTGTCAAAAAAAAAACCAAAACAAAACAGGGGAGGGGGGGGAGGGATTACGAGATGAAATGGGGGCTGACACCAATGCCATGCTGCATTTTTAGATATTGCTTATGCTTCCGGTGTTGCAAGAGACTTGCTCCATCCAACCTTGTGGTAGCTGGGAGGAGAGAGATGTTTTTCTGCAGCACAGCAATGTGGGTGTGCTCTGTTTGTGCTGAGGGTGGGGATGAGGCACGTTCTTTCTGGAAGTGTTTAGATCTTTTGATAATTAAAGATAAAAGAACAGATTCTTTGGATCTGTTTTAGCCTGGAAAAAAAAAAAAAAGGCAGAAGAATAGATTTGGACATCCTATCAACTTTTGCTTCCTAATTATTGGAAGCAGAAGAAGTTAAAGCAGCTTGGAGAGGATTTGAAATTGTGAAGTTAATACAAAAGAATAGAATCAGTGATTTTGTAGAGACCCCATGTAGGTTGATTTATTGAGAAGTCAGTGAGCAATTGTTTACCCTCCCAGAGGCCAGTCCAACCCCAGTCAGCTTTGGGTTTGGGAGAATAACTCAAAGATTTTAATTTTTTTCTTAATTCTATTTAATTTTTGCTTCTGTTCCAGGAGCCTGCCAAACAGAACTGTCAGAGCTTACACAGAATGCTCTGACTGCTTTAAAATCTCAGCTGAGTCACTTTCCCAAGATTTTATATTACCCTCTATGTAACAGACACAATTTTGAGAATTGGAGCCTGCTGTAGGAAAAATGCATAACTTTCATTGAGGGAAGAAAGTGGGGGAATGGCAAGTAAATAATTTATCTATAAAAATATCCAGAAGGAAATACAAGAGAAGAGAGAGAGGTGATGGCCCTGCAGCATTGTTAGCTGGGAAAACAGACTTGCTCCCAAGCAATGGGATCTTACCAGTGTGTTGGTAACTGGTATGATACAACTGTCAGCTGAAAAAAAATTTAAAAAAGATTACAGATCTACCAGAAGGTACCTTCAGGATGTGCATTCTCAGGAACTGAGTGGCTTTAATCATTCACTCACTTCAGTCATGTCAAAGATAAAGACTCTATTAAATGTACAGTGAAAAGTCAGGAAAACTTCAAAATGCAACCATGTGGATGAGAATAGGCTTTTCTTGAGGCAGGAGCCTGAAGAAACAAAAGCTTATTAAAAAATCATGTAGGAACAGGTGTAATAGAGTACCTAGAAAAAAAAACCAACCTGATGTATTTTTTCCTGGATAAAATTATGGAGTTTCCCATGGAATTTCTATAAGGAAAGATAGTGGCAAGACTGGGCTATAACATGATATGATCAGTAAGGAGATAATCTCAAAGGCAGAATGAAGGCATAGGGGAAGGTTTTGTGTGCAAGTGAGTCAAGCTCCGTCTCTAACAAAGCTGAAAGTTCAAAAGGGAATTCTGGAATGAACTGAAGCAATAGGTTTTTTTCCTGCAAATTTGTGATGCAATCAGGATTTTATCAATATATTCTAGGATATAAGAGTAGCATGAAAAAAACCTGACTACTTGCAGAACTAAAATAAATAGGATCAAAAGTGGGAAGAGTGACAGTTGCCTAAACTGAACACTGAGGTCAGTATTTAATTTTATTCTTTTGTTTCTAGGCTTACAAATATTTATGGAGGACTTTTCTTAGACTGTGATTTTTGGAAAGAAGACAGTCTTCTGTGCTAATCAGTAGAGTATTTTATTCCTGGTTATGGAGAACTCAGATAAAAATGGCCTTTTTTTCTCATTAGCATACCTGAATATCTCACTTTATGACTAGCATACTATTTCTCTTAAAATTATTTTTCTTGTGTTACATATAAAGTAAATACAGATGATGTAAGTGGAGCAGAGAGTTAGTATTTTGGACTACTCATTGTTGCTGTTCCTTTCTTCTATGAAAGATTTAAGAGGTTTGTTTATATCTGTGTTTGGTTTCCCTCACCCCATGGCCAAAAGAGTGTCAGGAGAGGGAAAAGGGACTGAGGCTGAATGCTTGGTAATGGCTTTGCTGGTAATTTAACTCTGACATAATTTCTCCAGTGAACAAATGCTTAAGGAGTATTAAATGAAATTCTGAAGCACTCAGAATATTGCAGAATATTTAAATAACATAAAAGACTGAATGGAAATCTCAATATGTCAAAAACCAAAAAAAAAACCAAACAAAAAACCTAGAAAAAGTGATGCAGATTTGATTAAAAAAAGCTTTGCCTTACAGCAGGACAGCCAAATATATCAAACTGTGCATCTCACTTGACATTCTGAAGATGAAATTTAAATTGTTTGAAAAAGCTGGCTTACCTTGCAGTGGAGATATGAAAGAATTGCTTGTTCCAGTCTTTGTCAGAGGTAGAGTGTCTTGTGGAATATCAAACCCATGTATTTCTTTTGACTGACTCCATTAATACAAAGTGATAGAATCCAAAGGTTTCATACATCAATTTTAATTTTTAAAATACAGAAAGAAACAGAAGAAAGACTATTAGGTACCAGCAACATGGAGCTGCTATCACCATTTAGTATTTTTGTTTTTGTTTTTTTTTCATCTTTAGCTCATAAAAACAAATCTCTCTTGCTCTGTCTACCATTGCATAAGCAAAGAATTACTTTTTGTTGATGTTTTATGTTGATGTTTACCATACCAAAGTGTAGTGTAACGAGGCAACCAGGTGCCACTAATTGCCAGGGAGTGGGCATGAGCTTGTGTCAAGCCCACCTTTGCCTAATTAGGGTGGGCCCCCACTGTGCATGAGCAGGACCAGGGCGCCAATAAAAGGTGAGTCCTGAAGCACAGGCTCAGCTCAGCCCTGAGCTAGCCAGAAGAGAGGTCAGTTGCTCTTGGAGCACTGTATTACCTTCATTGTGCCACTAGCGCTCATCGCCCTCAGGGTGAGGCTCTAAGGAGTCTCGAACCCCCGGGGCCTTGGCATTGCAGTACTGGGTCTTAGCAGGCTGTGCCACCAGAGCCTCACCCTTTCCTCTTCTTTTCTTTTTTTCTTTTTTTTTTTTTTTTTTTTTTTTTTTGTGATGCCTTTTATTGGCCCCCCGGGTCCTGCTCATGCACAGTTGGGGCCCACCCTAATTGGGCACAGGTGGGCTTGACACAAGCTCATGCCACTCCCTGGCAATTAGTGGCACCTGGTTGCCTCATTACACTACACCAAAAATGAAAATTAACTCAAGAGTGTATGACAAAAATGCAAAACAGAAGAACACAAGGGGAAGAAATTAATGCAAAATTTTATTTCTAGTCACACTGACTGGATAAGAAAAAGCGTATTTTTAAGTGTGTGCTTCAAGCTGGACCACACTTGTAGCAGAAGTCACTGGACCACAGGAGCTGCTCTGTTTTGTCAGAATGGAAAGCAATAGCTTTAAAAAAAAAAAAAAGCTGAATGGAAAGCAATAGCTTAAAAATAAAAAGAAATCTCATATTTTTGAAATTAAGAATATGATTAAGAATTAATAAGAACATCAAATTCATTTTTAGAATTGCAAAAGTGGCACAACCAAGTAAGGAGGCAGGAGGGGACAGGTTATATGGAAGTCTTGAGTTCAACGGGGCATTGCCTTTTTCTTGGGGGAAGCAGTGGCCTCCACTGCCCTGCTCACATCTGTCTCATGTCCTTAAATCTGGTGACCTGATCCAATGCTTGGCCCTGGTGCACACTTTTTCATGATCCCAAGGAAAATATTTCCATTTCTTTTTTTTCATTTCCTTACTGTAAGAAAGGGTTAATAAGTCTTCCTTCACCAAGCCTCCTATGCTTGTGTGACTGTGGGACAGAGACCCATGCCTGATTTCTGCAGGATGCTGGGTTACAGATGGTGTAATTATTACCTAGAGATATTTCCCAATTGCATGAAAGTATCTGGGGAGTTGTTTGCTTCTCCAGGGGAGTGCAAAAAAGGGGAGTCCCTATTTACCCAAGAAGAGGGCTTGCCTAAGGAGTTTCCCTGAGGGGCAGAGGAGGAGAATTTCCCTGCTTGGGATGGTTTCTGGATCCAACTGCACATGGGTGGAGATGATGAAGGTACCAAAGCAGTGAGCCTGAGAAGGTGGACACAGAGTTTTGTCATCTTGGCTGCAAACCTCCTAAGCAAGCTCTTCTGGCAAACTTCAAAGGATGTGACTGGATTCTGACATCTCAGAATTCTTGCTGCATAATTTGAAACACACCTGTTCATCACTCACATTTATCCCTGTGTAATGCATCTCATTAACACCTTCTGGTTAACCTCACTGGTAGTATTCTGGAATAGCTTGTTGTTAGGATGGGACAGAACAGAGCTGCCCAACTTGATTCACACACAGGATTTCTGCACTCCAATGATTAGATTTAAAAATCAGCTGCATGTCTGAGGCCACAGTGGGCAATTAAAAACCGAAAGGATTTTTGTGGGTAGCTTGTTTTGAAACAGAAACTTATCTTATGTGGGCTGATGCTGATAACTCTTACTAGTCTGGTTTTGTTAGCCAGTATAATCAAAATGCTGCCAGATTGGGGGGATCAATGCTATGTAGACATGCAAATAATGCAGCTCAGGCCCAACTTCAGTGGCTTCAGAAAGGCAGGGTAGAGGTGGAAATATCTGCTTTAGTTGGAAATAGAAAATAATTATTTTAAAAGCTACCAGAAAATTGAACATCCTCAGTAGTGCAACAAAGTTGGGATAACAAGGGTGCCTCTGCCAGGTACAACGAGTCCCAGCCCAGCAGTGTTCAGCACATCCTGAGTTCTTCCTCAGGAAAAAGGCAACAACCAAATATTCTGCTGTGCATTAAGCTGTCCTGCTTGACACTTGGTGAACTCTGATGGTAGATTTTCTCTAGGCATGCTGCACAACTCAGAATGCAGCCCCAGCTCCTATGCAGTCCTTTGGATAGGCTGCTGAAGTTTTGTTAAAATGTCATCTTCAGGAAGGAAGAACATATTGGGCAATGCCCTTCAGACTCTGATTATTTTTATACTTAAAATTATTTCTTGGATTTCTGACATAGAATCAGATCCTCCTGAAAACAGAGCAGTGTCCTTTTTCTAATCAAGTCAGCAGGTACAATTCAAGAACACTTCCTTTTTCTTCTTTTTTAAAAAATATTTATTTTCTTCTTCATTTTCCTTTCCTCATTATGTTTTGTTATTCTCTTTTTTTTTTTTTTCTTTTTTTTTTTTCAGTTTGTTGTTGTCTGGAACATTTTTTCCCTCTGTTATTATTTTCCCCTTGTTCTGAAACATCATCACACTGTATGATCGGGCTACTGGTAAAACACTTGTAAGCTGTCACTGTAACTGGAATTCCCAGCAGTGTAACTCCCTTGTAGGGATAAAAGCTGATACCACTAAATTAGAAATAGCTTTTGTGAAGGGCTGGGCAAATTTTTCCTGTCTGTTGAAGGAGCCTTGTTAAAGGTTTGCAGCTGGCTGAGGAGGTGTTGGTAGTCCAGGGGTTGCCACAGTGGGCAACCACAGCATCACTTCTGGAGCCTCAGCAAAGCACCAGGGATTGCCAGGTCCTTGGCCTCACAGTCCCACAGCCACAGAACACAGACCTAGGGAGGGAGGAAAAGTTTCAGGATATATTTTTCAGCACAGTGGAACATTTGTTAAGCAGCTGCCAAAGATAATAACTAGAAACACCATTTTTATTTTGTATTAGGTCAAAGAGTGTGTTTGAGTAGTTTGAGAATGAAAGGTGTGTGTATTATCTAATATTTTCTTGAAGAACTACTTTTTAGTAAATTACTATGAAATTCTAAGACAGGCTTGGATTAGAAGACTGATTCCATTAGCTTTTTAATTTGGACAAGGTGTGTGCTTTTTTTTCTGAAGTGAATCCCTCACTCCATTTTCCCCACGTACCACACTCTGCTTTCAACAAAAGAGAGGTCTCAGGACCCAGCAGTTGGATTGGTTTTGGTTAAAACCAACTCCAGAGATGTGCTCCAGGAGTCTGCCCAGGGTTCTGCAGATGCCAGTGGGCACCTGGGCTGTGGGATCAGGTTAGAGGCAGCCTCCAGTACCCCTCCAAGGCCATGTTGCACCATGCAGTGCTGTTTCTGATGTGCTGAAGTTTAGAAGAAAACCTTGTGCCTGTCTTACAAGTGCAGGGCTACACCCTCCCAAAATTTCAGATTTGATGTGTCTGTCCTTTGGGGAAATCTGACTGCAGTGCTGAGCTGGTGGAGTTACTGTAGTCAGCCCAACACCCAGGTGCTGCCATGAAATTGGGATTTGGCTTTTATTTTCAATACTTAAACCCACTTGCTTTAAAGGGCATGATACCATGCAAAGATGCTCTGTTTCTTCCACCCACCAGACCCACTGAATGGAAGATCATTAGATTATGGACTCACACATTGCCATTTTCCCCAGATATTATTGTGACTTCTTCAGCTCCCATGCGGCCTCTGTCTGCATGACCCAGATGCTTTTTCCAGAGAAACTCAACTTTTGTAATGTTCCCAGAAATTTCTGTATCAATATTGTTCCAGTAAGTGCTGCCTGGTTCGAAAGTGCCCCTGCCAAAAGAGAAGCTCAGGTGTGATGCTCTCAGCTTGTTACAAAGGAGGAAAAAAAACTCTACAGTTTAAGCAGAGGAGTGAGGTGTGAGATGCTGTGAGAGTTAAATACTATTTCTGAGAGCTGAATACTATTGTTATAGTTTTTTGTGGTTTTTTTAGTTTTTTTTTTAGTTTTTAGAATTGCCAATCACAGATGTTGGGCAAAATTTGAGCCTCATGCAGGTCCAATGCTTTCAGCAGTGGGGGGATCATGTCCCAGGTCCAGAAACACCAAGGTCTGTTCTCTCTGATGACTAATCATTCAGTCCATGTAGCAAAATATTTTATAAACTCCTTGGACATTAAATTCTTAAGATATAAAACATATAAAATATTTTTGAACGAGTATTGTAACAGAACTAAACTTAGGGGAAGATAAAAAAACTACACACACAAAATGCAATGCACTTTTCATTTAACCTTTCTGTAAGGATTAGGAAGGAATGTTTCATTGACACTTTAGATGAAATCTTCCTCCAAATCAGTATTGCAATTTTACCTTCCCTGGAGCTATTGTGGCAGGGTTAAGGCTGCCTTATCTCTCCCTACATGACTTATCCTGAGTACCTGGAGGAAGTTCTGAGGATTAAATGTCACTTTTTTCCCCCTTTGGCTAAAGTCTGTGGTGCAGATTTCAGCCAGGCATACTGGTGAAGGCCACAAAGTCTCTGTATTAACCTTGGGAGGTTATTGTGCATCCTACTACAGGCTTTCAGCTTCTCAACCCAGTGTTGGTACCTAAGGAGGAGGTGGTTACTCAGAGGGATCAACAGATCTGTGCAAATGTCTCAGAATGAACACACTGAATTAGCTAGCCCAGCCTTTGTCACTGCTGCCTTGGGTTTGTTCTCGATATTAGTTTTGGAAAATAAGCTCTATCTTTCAGTAATCCAAGTCATAAAGTTCTCATAAAGTTTCTGCTTGTTCTCAGCCATGAAGAAAATGGAAAATTATAGTTTACATTCATGTCTTCTGTGGTGTTGGTATTCATTAGAAGGGAATGCACATTACAGTGAGACATTAACATAGAAATTATCTGTAGGTGTATCCCTGCAGGAGTGTCTTGGCAGTCAGAGACACTCCTGGTACAGACCAGTAACAGGGCTATGTTCAAATGGAGAGGGGGGTGGTTTTGCAGTGTTTAAACTGTGCTCTTGACAAGGATCAATTTATGAGATTTAAATTCATATTTACTGGAAAAGGCCAGGATGAGTGGACAGGGACCCCAGATTAAATCATTGTACATCTCACAGCTCTTTATCTTCTCTAAGACCACCAAATAATGTTTGAGCTCAGCAGTAATCAGAGTTCTTTACTCTTGCCCACTTTGCTGTGCTAACCATCATCCTCAGAAAAGAGAATACACAGCTTGAGACACCAGCAAGCAGATTTTAATCACAATCTGTAGCATAGGGAACTTCAGCCACTTATCAGCTGCTTCAATTACCCCTGTAAATCATGAGTCACAGAGAACAAGGTGACACATGTAAACATAACTGCTAATAAATTCAATATGATTAACATGATAAAGCCATTTTTTTTCAACAGACATGTTAAACTTACTTGTCGATTGTGTATTTTTTCCTGATCCCATTAGTTCCAGTCAAGGCTACATCTATATTTGCCTTCATGGTTTCCATTGCAGATATTCTGACATGAATCTCTTTCCGCCAGCCTTTGAAAGACAAATTAAATAGATTATGGTTGTAAAGTGACTTCTTTTTTAATGGCAAAACTTTTCTTATGTTTCCATGCCTTTCAGGGACAGGAAAGGACTGAGCAAAGGCACTTGTAAGCAAACAGAATGTCATTTTTTACTAAGGCAAATATTACTTCTGTGTGATTCTGGTAGCATTATTTCCTTGACAGCAGCATAAATTGCAGGTGCAATCTTTGCTGATCTATTGGCTATGCCAAGTATTTAATTTTCCATGGCCACTAGTGCTCCTTGCTCTCCCACATGGACTCACTTTTACTTTTGTCCTTTTTCACAATTCTAAGCAATTCCAGGGGTCTCAGGGGCAGCCTGTCAGCTCTTAACTCTGAAGTGAGATCCCCTGCACTGCTCTGTTGTTGAAAATACATTAAACAAAACCAGCATCTCTCCCAGGATGAGCTTTATATCAAGAGTGTTCAAGGTTTTTTTTTATACCTGTGCAGAGCCCAAGAGGTGGCAGGAGATCCTGTCACCTCACATGTCTTTCCAAGGCAGAAGCAGGGCCTCAGGCAGAGAATATCTTGATTTTAAGCAACCAAGATTGGGAAGTTTTTGTACTGGCTTTGATTCACTGTTAAAAAGAGGATCTCATCACCCACTTCATAAGGTTATATTTGGGTTCAGGCTGTAATTTCTATGAACTCAACAGTTTGTAAATGTTGAAATGAATATGTGCATTCTGATTGGAAAAATGGTCAGTTTCTCTGTACTCAAATTCCTTCTTTTAAATTTTTGCTCTTATGGAGATGTGATGCAAGATTTCTTTTTTTTTCTTCCTGAATTTGCTTTCAGATTTTACTGCCTAGGGAATAAGAACCTTAAAGACTCTCTCTCATGTATTGCCCTTGCAGTTCATCACCTCAGATGACTTACATTTTACTTTGAATTTTCTTTATTTCCTGCTTCTGCATTAATCAGAATTAAACCTACTTTTTTTTACTGTCTGCCATTTGACTTGACAAACTTTGCAAAAATATCCTGAAACAATCCAGCTTTATACATTTTTGTCAATAGAAACAATAGCTTTTTTTTTATTTGAAATTTTGCACTTTCTGCATAGCATTCCTCCCACCTTCAGCTTTGTTGAAGTTTTGAAGCCATCACCAAATTAACAAAGTCTAGCAGGGTTTCTAGGCCAGGAGCACCACTTACGAGCAAATGGAGGAGAGGGCCCTGTGTTCAAGTAAACTTTTTGCTCTTCTTTTTCAGTTTTACGTGAAAATCTATCAGCATAATGACCCATCAGTGGGCATCCCTCCTTTGGACATGGGAAGCAATCTCCCTGGGAGAAAATAACAGTGTGTGTTACCAGTTGTTATCTATTTTGTTCCAAATTCTTCTAATGTAAGAAATCAGGGCATTTAATTTTTCTCCCAGCTTTTTCACAAAGGTATTTCCTTCAGAAATCAGATCCTGTCTTCAGCATTTATCAGTGTGGTAAAAAAGGAGACAAGATGGTCAGTCAATTTATTTTGTCTGGCTTAAAATCTGGCCTAATGTCTTATGCTCTTGCAGAGACCTTAATGCATGTGTATTACTACCTGATCTGTAAAATACAGGTAATTTGTCCATTAAAAGGCTGTCTGCTAATTAATATAGGGTGGTTAGCCACATTTGCAAGCAGGTATGGCTGGATATCTCAATCATATGGTAAAGATATTTAGTTTAGGGAATATTGAAGCTTTGGATCTTGCTTTGGAAAGTGTTCTGTCTGCTTCTCAGTCTTTATTGCCATGCAAAACCTTAATAAATTAATCTAACAGCATAGATCAAATATTCAGATCAAGTCCTTAATGACCATTAAAGCAAACAAACAAAGCAAAAAACCCCCAAAAAAGATCAGCATGTATAATTTCAATGAAATTGATTTAATTGTGGTTGGAAAAAATAGCGTTGTTATGTTTAGTTCAATTTTGATGTCTGGGAGGTTCTGTAGGAACTGGTATTTGTGGATCTTTATCTGTTTGGACACTAGATGAGAAAGAACCTAAATCATCACTTGTTTATTATAAGAAAAAACATTTCCCTTGCATCACTAAATTGTACAGAGTTCAGGTGTCCAAGTCCTGAATTACATCAAACTTTCAAATTATGTGCAACACTACAAATGTTAGCAACTTTTCTGCAGTATACTAATAATTCCTTTTGGAAGTAGAGGGAAATAAATTCAGCCCCATCTTTCTTCTTGACCAGTCCTCAGTTCATCACCAGAACTGCTCCACCAAAAGCCTGGTTATATCAGGTCTGAAGCATCAGGACATTATATTACTGCCTTCTTGTGCCACCTGAGGGTTGTCTGTGCAATGCTGTGGTGTATAAGTACCTCCTCATATACTGTTTCATGTTTATACAGATATTTAAACACTTATGAAATACAGAGGTTGTCCTCTTGATGATGGTTTCCACTGGGTTTAGATGGTCTTCTTCCAACCAGACTGGGTGAGTGCCCCTTTCTGCTGACCTACACACAAGGCCAACCTGGACACTGCATCTCTGTGCTCTCCATCTCTCCCTTTGTAATTGTTTTTTGGTGTTTATATTTCCTACCTTCTTTTCTTTTGGACCTTTGGGTTTTGTTTTTTTTTTCCTGAGTTATGGGTATGGTCTGGATGGCAGTGGGTCTGCATAGCCTCCCTGTATCATGGAATCACATAATGGTTTTGGTTGGAAGGGACCTTACAGATCATCTTCCAACCCCCTGCATGAGCAGGGACATCTCCCACTAGATCAGGTTGCTCCAAGCCCCATCCAACCTGGCTCCATGAACAAGAGGGTAGAAGTTGTTCCAGAAATGATTAAGAGAAGAAGTGCAGGGCTATAACCCCTCAGATAAATATGTATTTGATACTTACCAACACAAAAGCTCTGTATGTTTCACACTGGTACCCAGCAAATCCATTGGGAGTGATAATGCTCTCAGCATAATACCTGAGACTTCTTTTATGTCCACATCCAACAGCTCTGTATGCTGGGAAAAACAGGTAGAACAGGTTAAAGCTATAGATTGACATAAAGTCTGTGCCAAAATAACACTTGTGGGTCTTTTTTTCTTCAAAAGCATTGTACATATAGACACATATTTGTACATATGTCTCAGGTGTTTAAAGTATGAACTGCCTGGTTTTATAGTAAAAAGTGTACTGATGGCTACACATATATTTTCAGTGGGGAAGAGCTGTGTTCTAATCTGTGTTTCCCTGTCCTTATGCTGAATTTACCAGAGCTGGAGATGCACCAAGTACCTTGTATAGCCTCCCATCTTTCTATGTGTACAAAACTTCTTCTAGTATAACACAAGAACCGAGCAGGATTTAGAAGAATTTCCCAGTGATATTTCAAAGACTGGAATAATTCATAGCTACAGAGTTTGTAAAGCATTTAGTAGTTATTATGACGTAGTTTTCATTTCCTTGCCATTATCACAACATGGTATTTTGTAAAAACCATACTTTCCATTCTAGTTTCTAGAACTAATGGTAATTGCAGTAATTATTTTTACTTCAATGGCTTTCAGTGTTTTTAAGCTCTAGAAGATCTGTGATCTTTTGACAGTGGTGATTCTGTGAAATGCTCTAAAAAGCAAGATGTTTGACAGTATGTCCTTGCTTTTGTCAGGATTAGTTGAAACAAGTACATTTTCCCTTCAGAGTGAAATTTATAAGCAGTCAGTGCAGGAAATAAGAAAGTGTCATTTGGGCTGTATTTACAGCTCCCTGGTAACAAGTATTATCTTCAGTGCCTCTGAAGTCTCTCTTTTATCAAAGCACAAGATACCAGGTAGGTTGTATAAAAACAGGCTCTCCTTTGCTTTAGCATGGGGGAGGCTCCCCTAACCACAAGGGGAAGTCTTGGAGGCTCTGTAGGAATTGCAAGCTGGCACAGCTTATAATGAAATCAGGATTTTACCTTCTGTCAATATTTATGCATCTTAAAGGCAGAGCAATTGGTACTGCCCAGCTGACACACACTGCTCTTTACATAAGGAAAGAAAAAAAAAATGACACCAGAGCCCTCTGAAAAGTCCTTTTGTCTGCTTTTCCTGAAAATCTGCATCATCAAGGCTTCCTGAACATGTTTTCCTTATAGTTCCTTCTTTTAATCTAAATCAGAAGGGTCTCTGCTTTTAACTTGAAAACCTCAGCTCTTAGAGTTGGCTGGCTTTGTGCTAGTGCCAAAGTCACTTCACATCTCTACAATGGGAACACAATGCTCTTCTCTGCTGTAGAAAGAAGCTACTAAATAGCATTTCTAAGGCACTCAGTACATAAAAGCACTACATAAATGTAAATACTATCAAACAGAAGAGATACACACAGAGTAAGGTTTGGCTGAGAGGCAGGAGTTAAGGCTGCCTCTATTTTTAGGAGCTGCTTGAGCAGCTGACTCCATCTCCTTGTGTTCAGCAGAGCTCAGCTTCTGCTTCACCAAAAAACATTTGAAAAAGCCTTGTGAATGGTCTCTGGGAAACATTTCATTTTTTCTGCTGAAAATTCTTACGCAGTATGATGGGAAAGTGTTTTGGTTCCAAGTGGCTTTATGCACTGCCTGCTTTCAGTCCTCTTTGTTACTAACTTCTCCATCATTTTTGAAAGCCAATTACTGAACTGCTGGTAGGAACTTCAAAATATTCATCTGACAATAATGGATGTGCTCATTTCTGTAGGTTAGGATGAGAAGACAGGGTTTTTGCACCCTTGGATCCCAGGGTAATTCTGATTAAATGCCCAGTTTTCCCTGAAGAACAGGAGCTATCAATGGAGCTGTCATTTTATCATCTGTATTTTTAACCTTGTGCTCTTCCCTTTGGAGACTTTAGGGCTGTTAATGGTGTGGATGAGCATGTCTAACCCCAGTAATATTTGAAGTGATGTCTTTCTAGGGAGAAGGAATGTTCACATTTTAAAAACTTCATTTTTAGATAATTAATGTAAAATTAAATTTTACCATTCCTTCATGTGTAGAATTCCCACTGAGGTCAGCCTGTCAGCAAAGTGGCAGGCTTTTAGAAAGGTTGTGAGGAACAAGTCTGCATGCTTTAAATGAAGTTTTCATGTGGAATTTGTCTTTGTTAGGACAAAAGAAAACTGGAGGGTATTTCCCAGGCAGTATTAAACCTTCAATTTTTGAGCTTTGTCTCTATGCTCCAAATCTGTACTATGTAAAGAACACATCCATTCAAAAGGCCTTACCTTAGAGCCTTTATTTCTAACTGTAGCTTATAATGAGGTGTTACTTTAAAATATATTTACCTCTCATCAGGTCATTGATATCCCGACTTGCAGGAGGTACACGAAGCTGCTTGCATCCTGGCATCTTCTTCCCACCATTTGGGTAAAAATCCAGGTGGCCACAAGTCTGAAGAATCCCTGGAGCTGAAATGCACAGTGAATCGAGGCTGAATGCTGTGCCCACCCTGTGCTGGTGTCAGCATTTGCTTGGAAACTTACCAAAGTCAAAGAAAAGATGGCCAGCATGAGTATGAATTATATCAACAAACTTTGCATCTGAAGGATCCAACCTAACTGTTGTGGGAGTATACTGGAAAAGGGGTCCAGCTGGATCCAAACCTAGATAAATGGAGAGAGGTCTCACTGAGGATATAACACTGGAGCAGTGTCATCACAGACAGTGTGTTGTACAATGTATGGAATTGCATTTCTGCCTTTACTCCAGGTATAAAAATCCATTTTGTGCTCCAGGGCCAGCAAAACTATCAGGGTTTTAGTAGAAAGGTGGCTGGAGGGATTGCAGCACAGTAAAATGCTGACTGGTGCTTGGATTACTTTTAGGGAAAAGTGTTATAAAGAAGAGATTTGGATGGGTTTGTTGTTTTTTTTCCCCATGTTAGTGAAAAATATGAAATCTGTTCATCTGAGCTTGTAGGGTTTTGGGTTGTTTTTTTGTTTTTTTGGGTTTTTTTGATAATTTTTTTTTTCAAATATCCATTTTTGTTTTCAAAAGAGCTGCTTTGAAAAATGTTACCCCTTCAATGCCAGTGAGTTCTGTTTGGGTCTAAAGCAACACAGTTCTGATCCTGGTTTCCCTGAATTGCCTCTGTGACTGCTTTCTGCATACACAGCTTAGTCAGAGCCATGGCATGCAGAGAAAAGAACTGACTGGAGGTAAAGAAAACTGGAAAATACTGAGCCTTTAAATAAGTGATGAGTGAGTGGGTGATGACACCCTGTGTCTCTGTGTAGCAACACGACTGGCAGCTTGCTTTCTTTCCAGGGTGGCTCTTTGCTGCCTCGTCCTGACAGACTAAATCCAGGGGTCTTAATTTTTCATTTCACCTTTTCAATCTTTTGAGCTGATGAAAAGCCATGTTAAAGTGGGCTTTTAAAACCAAATATGACAACGACTTGCTAATGTTTTACAAGTCTATTACTCCATATGTAATAGACTATTTTGTTCCTGTTCTTTTATACCATTAAAATCCTAACCAAATGTTCCCTGGGACTTGGGACCTGTGAAAAGTTACCTCTCTTTAGCCACAGTCAGGACAGTTCAGCCTTCCTGAATGTGCTGATCTGTGACATGCATGGCATGTGGTGGGATCTGGCTGCATCCCTGTGCTACCATTTTAGCTGCATTTTGCTTCTTGTGACAAACCAGCACATTGCAGCCTGTGAAGTGTGTTTATAAGCCAGCTCTCTTAAATTGTAAGAAAATATCAAGCTTCAGCAGCAGAAATAGCTTCAGTACCTGTTATTCTTCCAATGCCAGGTTTCCTTCTCCCTGCCTCCCCTGCAGCATGTGCTCCAAGACTATGGCCAATGAAATGAATGTTCTCAGGAGAGTAGCCATAGTCTTTCTGTGAAGATGGATGGAAAGTTAAAAACAAGGGTATTAAGCTGGGGATGCAAGCCCGTGGCACTGCATCTTGGTCCTCAGCTTGCTGAGGCTTGGCCAGACCAGGAGGCAATAGAAGGGATGCTCTTGGGTGGGAAACTGCTGCTGTGGGTGGTGGGATCTGCACCTGAAGAGAAGCAGTTCCCATTCTTTCCCCTTTGATATCACACCTCTGGAAGGGAGTAATCTCTGTCAGATATCTCACCACCCTACCAGTTTTGATAGGAAGTCCAATCCAGTAAAAAGCCCATCATGAGCCAACCTGTCAGAGAGCACATCCTGCAAGCCTTTAGGGGCATCCTTCTGTGACACCAAAGCAGGGATTCTCCCTCTCGTGTGCAAGATTAGGGCTTTTATTATGATTTTTTTGCGCCTCCTGTCTCTATTGCATCAAATCTAAAGCTGAACACCCTGAACACAGCCTGTACCCCACAGAATATTCCCAGCTTTCCCATTCCAGGGGTATTTTACCTCCAGCAGGGTCACCAGGTATGCCAGCTCAGCCCCCACAACGCGGACGTTGTTCACTGCTTCCGTGTACAACCCACTGGAGCCCCCTGTCCAGTCTGTCAAAATGCAGTTCACATCCTCAGTGGGAAGCATGAGCTGCTTGGAAAACATGGGAGCAGGAGAAGAGAAAGCCAACAGGGGTGAATTACAGCTGTAGCCCAAGGTATGTGCAAACAGAGTTTTGTTCTGCTGCAGCCAGGGAATTGCTGTGACCCATAAAGACACATCCTGGGCACATCAGTTCCTCCTGGTACTGAAAAATCCACACAAGAAGGCAGAGTGATGGCACTGATTTGAACACTGCCTACAGACACACAGGAGCTTGCTTCACTTCTGTTTTCCATTCCAGATGCCTTGGTTGTCTCTAGGGTACCAACTTCTCTTACTGACAGTGCCCTAATTAGCAAAAAAGGACAGTATGTCCTATTTTTTTATGGGCCAAACCTTATGCTTTAAAATGTATATTCTGGGATCAAACTAAAAGGATTCACAAATTTGTGTTCATGTGCTTGAATTTTTCAGGCCATGTACTTCAAGCAAAATATTCAAATGATACACTCATTGCAATGGAAGATTCTGATTTTTCATTCTGAAACAATTTCATTTTTAAAATGGGCCTAAATAAAATTAAAGCAATCTTTTGAACACAGCCTTTTGTTTCTATTAGATCAAAATGGAATGTTTATTTAGACCTTTTGCTGAGGTGAGAAAGCAGCTTCTTTTTTTTTCTTTTCCCTTTATTATCAGCAAAGAATAGAAAAATCAATAAATTACAGTTGTCCCTGTGGAAGAGGATGCAGCAAAAGAGCATTTAACAGAAGGCTGAAGTGCCTTTAACTCAGCTGGGAATAAGAGGGTGTTCATGGGGAACTGAGCTTAATTCTGAGGCTTTTTCCCCCCTAATATATATTCTCTAAATTAACAAGAGCATCGGGGTATAAAACTTCTGTGGGGGTTTTAAGCCATTTAATGGGATTATGTAGATATTTGCACTTTCAAACACAAGTGAAATGACCACCAGGTGACAGCCATACCATACCTTGCACATACTTGTTATCCAGGGGAGGTCTGCTCCAGCAAGATGCCCATGAATAATGAAACGAGTTTTCCTGTGTGCTCGGAAATTGGAAGCTTTGATGGTTGAAGGATTTGTAGCAGAAATTTTCTGTGTGAAAAAAAACCCACCACAGAACAGAACCCAAACAACACAACAAAGCTGTGACTGCTCCATCCCACTCTACAGGTGATACAGGAGGCAGCACCCAAGTGGTCAAAGCACAGTCCTGGACTCTGAAGTGATGGGTCTTGTTCTTCATTCATAAACTGCCTTGTTGGGGATATCAAATAATTTCTTCAAAAAATGAGTCACTTCCTCTAGTTACTTGCCTCTAATGCTACTGGCATCATTTCACAATGCTCTGAGATGTACTGGTACAACATGCCATGGAAGTACAAGATTTTATCAAACCTGGCCATAGAAATGAAAAGATAGCATCTCCTGCAAGGTATTATGTGGTTGACTTTTTATCTATACTTTTTGTCTTTCTTTTTTCTTTGAAGGTAAGACCTTCATCACTAAGATTATTTATATTTTATGGGAAAGCTCACCAGGCTTACAACATCAGAGGCAGTAGGCATTTGGGGGTTTATCGAGAAGTCATTATTTTCTCTTAAAGAAGTTCTGAATACTGGGTTGTTTTAAAAGTTGGCTCTAATTTACTTCTTGTTATGGTTTTGTAAGCTTAAAAGGGTATGTCATGCACTAAGTAACACACTTTTGATTTGCAGTGGAAGACTCATGGAGTTAAAGCCTCATCTAAGTCCTCTTGGATCTTTAACTTTTTCTGAAGTAGGTGAAAGAGGAGAAATCCACTCTAGAGCTGCCATTTATATAAAAAAGAACTCTGAAGCTTTTCTTCATGTAATGTGAGCCAACAACAGCAACAAATTGTCCCACTCCCCTTTCCTATTAATTTGCTTCATTTTTCTTCCTCTCTGTCAAAGTAAACTTCACGCTCCCTGATGCTCATTTCTCTCCTTTCACCAGATGGATTTATAGCTCCCTACTCTAAACTGCTTCAGGCTATGGATGAGCCCAGCCCAGACACCTCCAACATCTTGAGCATCCTTCTGTGAGCTTTTCCCAGGACCTGCTTGGATCCAGATGAAAGGGCTGACCTAACACTGGCATCTTTCAGAGTGTTCCCATTTGATCCATCCAATGCAGTGCTGCAAACTCCTTTTAGAGACTTCCATTTGTTACCCTGTCACAGTCCAGACCTTCCTCTTGCTGCCACTGCCTTGCAGGTGTTGTTGATAGCCCTCACTTTTTTTCTTCTTTTTTTTTTTTTTTTTTATTCCATTCAGCTCCAGTCTGCTGGGTTTCTCTACCTGATGTGCTGTCATGAGGTATAACCTGGTTCAACTCTCTGTAAATGTCCTGGCTCTCTCTAAGGTGTATCTTAAATCTTTTTCTTTAGCTTTTTGGTCTTCGTTTTCCCTCCATGTCATCTCTCCCCAAATATTTAATATTTATATGGCTTCTGCATCACCATTTCATTCCCTTTTTAGTTGCTTTCTCCTTTTTCTACATATTATTTCACTCTCTCCATTTTATTCTGTAGCCTCCTGTTTTCCTTTCTAATCTTTCCTTTAGTTTTTGATCCCATTTTCCCTCCCCTCTCTGCTAAGCACAGATATTTTAGCTTCTGGTCCTCACTCAGCTTTTTACTTGCTCTTAGGACAAACCACACAAGCAGAGATTTTGAGACCAATCAAATGTAGTCCAGAGGGCCCTGTAAGCTTCTGTATGAACCACAGCCCTGAGTCTTGAAATATTGCTTTAAGCTGAAGACACACAGCAGGTAAAATGAAGCTTTTTTTCTTTACTGCCTTCCCTACCTCTGGCTTTATAATAGAGAAGTGTATAAAGTATATTCTAAATATCTCAGATGACTTGTCTTAGAAGGCTGCAATTAATATGTTTTAAGTATACCTGGTCTGTCAGACAGCTGAAATGAGAAAAATGAAATGAGATGAAAGGAAATTGGGATGGGCTATGGATGGAGTGTGGAATGTAGGATTAAAGCCTCTCCCTGGGAGGCTTTTGAGCAAGAATAGGGGAGAAAAGAACCTGTCTGTATGATTTGTTGAATGCATAGTATACTGTAAGTTATTAAAGCAGGATCTTACTTGATATTTCACAATGTTGTCCCTAGTGTAAAGGAAGAAATTGGTGTTCACAGCTTCTGGAGAGCTGGGCAGGCCTGTCAGCTCTCTCCCTGGGATCCCAGACCAAGGAGGGGTATCTGTGAAGCATCCCAGCCTTTCATAACAAACTTCTTTTCCTGGGGTAAGCAAAGGAAAACATGAGTGTTCTGGGAACACAGGAGGTTGGGCTGCCAGCATCTTACAAGAAGCTGGGAGGAAAGTGCTCACAACAGGGAAGCAGCAAATGGTTGGTTTGGGTTAGGGTGGTGCCTGTGTTCAGGTTTCACCAAGGGGATTGGTTTGCTGTGCATGGAGCAGGGACTTGAACTTCAAGCCTGATTCCTGTTACAGATAGTGTAGAGCTCAGTTTGGTGAACTCATGCCTTATTTTGACAATCACCTTGTTAACACAGGACAGCTTAGTGCTAATGCTCCAGGGATTACTGAAATTGCTATTTCTTGTGCAACAGTTCATGGAGGAGCAATAAGAAACCAAAACATGAAAACAGACACCTCTGGTTGCTCTGTAATGTACTTGAAACATCTCCCTTATTTTTTTTTTTCACTGCCATAAGATTTTATTGGAAGCAATAAAGTGGAATTTGAGTGGAAGCCTAGAGCAAAGGACAGCCTTGGGAAGTGTAGTCCATGCCTGAAGGACTAGAGTTTCCCAATTTCTATTGTGACTTTAGCACAGTAATGCTGCAAATATGACATATGGGTGTTGTCATTAAATGTTGTTCCTCCCCACAATTATGGCACAAGAGTTGTGAAATCCCACCCCCCAGATTGCTATTAAAAAAGCTACAGAAACCAATGAGAATCTTTGGTTACTTAGGATAGGTCACACACAGAGGTCACATCAGACCATGGCTTACCCACTGTGCAAAAGGCACAGGTAGAGTGATGTGGAGTGGGAATGGATCTAGAGGAGGAGAAGATTGAACTGAGGAGCTGCAGGTGGAGGCTGCACAAGTGATCTGATCATTTTTCACAGAGGTCTTTCCTCTGTTGCCAGCAGACTTTTGGACTGTGTCTTTTTGTTTCTCTGCTCTTTCTCTGTGTCCATCCCTGCTGAGCTATTCTTTCCTAGCAGTAAAATATTTTGGACCATGACTGTTTTCTTGCTCTCTGCAGAGCTCTGTGAAGGGTAAATGCCCAGGCTGGTTTTACAAGCATTGTAGCTGCCATTAATGCTGGTGTGAGTTGAGAGTGGGTGGGGAAAACTGTTATGGAAGAACTTTAGTAACAATATATATATTTATAAATACCTTTTTGATTCCCTTTCTCTTTACTAGCTGCAAAAAACCTTTATAGAATTAAAAAGGAATAGGTTAAATGTAGGAAAGATAGGCTGTAACTCAATGAAGAAGTCTGTTAAATCCCTTCCAGAGCACATCCTTTTTCTAAAAAATAGTTATTCTGTTATAAGCTGCACACTATTTTTACTGTTTATAGATTTCATCAACTCTATGTCTTACCTGTGGCTGAACCAAGAAGAAAAATAGTAGTGATCCATACTGCAAACATCTAAAGAAATAAAAGCACAATTCAAACCTAATTGAAAACAGAATCTGGAATACATCTAAGAGTTTCCTTGACACATTAAAAAAATCATGTTGACCATGAGGACTACTTCAGCTGTTTAATGAGCTGGATTCAAAAGAATCGATACTTCCTTAGAGATAGTAAGGTTTCAAGAAAATATCTTTGGAATACTTTCTGTTTTCCAAGGAGATTTTGCATCTCTTACAGACTGTCTACCTCACCTTGACAGAGCAGCTGTTCAGTGATTGTATTTAAAAGAACTAAAGAACAAATTTAATTTCTCTTTAATTCATACAAGTAGTATTGAAAAGTCATTTTGATCATTTCTATCATCCTTGTACACTTATCAGCCCTGATATGATTGATCACTTAATCATCATCTGATAGGTGCACATCAGAGTAAATGGAACCAGCCATTTGCTTCAAGGTGAAGCAGTGAAAACCTCTTATAACTACTATTAGTAACCTATCTTCAAAGGACAGGAGATCATTTTCACAAAACTCTGATATTAGGCCCTGATCCTCCCCAATGAGTCCTCCCCAGGCAGTGTCGTACACCCACTCCCCAGCCCCAATCCCCTTGTCTGGGGGGTCACAAACTGGTAGGAGCAAAGACTTCAAGCATCTCCTGCTTCCACCTCCTCTCCTCCTGCCACCTACTAGATACCCCATTTTGAGATCCACCTAACTTAAGTGCTGTAGATTGCCTTATCTCCAGCCTATCCCATTTTACCTTGGCAAGGCTCAGAGCAAGTTCTTTGGCCCACCTCTTGGTTGATCCTTGCAAGCCTGGTAGAAGCCCTCTGATGAGCCTGGAAGGAAGAAGGAGAGAGCTGCTCCTGCCCAGGGTGATGGGACACTCAACTGTCTGCTCCTGCTGCACAAGGCTTGGCTTCCCAGCTGCATCTGCTGAGAGAGAGATCTCCTGGATCTTTCCACCTGTCAGGCATCCTTCATCCGTGATAACACGAACCAGGTCGGACCAGTTGCTGCCTGACTCCACCTCTTTAATGCAAAGTTTCAAATAGGGTGTTATTGTCATCCCCCAGTAATTATTTTTAAAGCTGAGAAGTAGGGGGAAGTGTGATGTAAACACTGAGCAAACACTCAGGAGTAGGAAAAAAGGCTTTTGCCTTTGGCTGGCTGCTCAGCTCAGTCTGGTGCTGAGTTGGGATTCAGGTGACTTGGCATCAACCCAAAAAGCTGTAGGAGAGCCCAAATCTTTAGGGCCCTACTCCAGAGTTTTAGTAACAGAATCATCATTCCTCACATTAAATAGTTTACGGTCCTAAGTAAAATTTTCCAACTTGTATCTGTATTATCTTTTGCTCACATAACTGAAGAATGTTGTTGGGATGCAAACGGGTCATTTAACTGGTAGAATTCAGCAAACAGAAGTGCTGGAAGAAGTGGCTAAAAGAAAAAATAAAATACAGTAAGATCAAATAAAACAAACGAAATGAAATAAAATAATAAAATAAAATAAATAAAATCTGCTTCCAACTTGTCCCAGGTCATCCTGACCCAAACTGGATTCAATGGTAGTCACAAGTGCACAGAGCTGTGATACTGAGTGAGCAGCACGCTCAGATATGGTGCTCAGGGGCTCAGATCTGGTGCTCAGTATCACTGTCAAAAGGATTGGATGCTTGGGGTTTTTTCCATCTAAGAATTTATACACAAATTTAGAAAGGCTGATTCACTAGGGTTTAAGGGCCCCACAGAAAATCTGTATGTAATCTACTTGTTTCTGATTTAGTTCTATTATACATAATACCAGACCAAAACATCACTTCATTCTATCCTCCCTATTTCTTTCCACTTCATTAGCAGAGTTAAAGCAGAAGCAGGTCACTCAAACTTTTACATTTACCTAACTTATGCAATAAATTATTCTTACTAACTTGAATTTATAGATTTTACCTGTGCATATGGTCAGATGGGGAGCATATGCTCTCTGGGGAGCTTAAGAAATCAGAATTACCCATTCCATTAAGAAGCTCTTCTGTGGAATCTGGTTTTACAGTCCCAAATCATACCTTAAATCCCTGCTGCAGCATAGAATTCAACAGCAGTCTGATGGTAAAGCTTTCAGATCACTTACAAGATTGAGTGACTTTGCCAAACTAAAATTAGAATGACAAGATATTTAAGGTCTCTTGGTTTTACCTATGATAACAGCACTACTGTCTCACATCCTAGATGCAAACGTGTGCTATTCAAGTCTTATAAATCATCATTCTAACTAGTATGGAGAATCAGTTGGGCCTTAACTTCCACAGGCTTTCTCTCAGAACACATGAAGTCGTTCTTTTGTGATGTTCACCCTGCCTTTCAGCAGCCAGTGAGACACCACAGCTCTCCTCTGGTGTTTAAGGCAAGGTTATGGGTAGAGCAAGGCATCTTCTATTTGTAATGAATCAGAGGATTTGCTCCAGCAGACAAGCATGAAATGGGTTTTCTATGCTGGCTTACTAATACCAGGAAAAGTTGTAGCTCAGCAGCATTGTTAGATGTCAGCACTTCTGTGTCAGCTTCTAGAAAACTTCTCACTTTAATGGGATTAACCACTTTAGTATTATCTGGGACCCATGCAGGATGTAGCAAGGCACATAGTGCTGGCTCACCATCCCTTAGAAGATCTTCAGAATTTCTTTTCCATTAACTTGTCCAAGCTGTCCCTGAACTCATGTGCACTTCTAGCACACCCAGCATCCTGTATCAAGCAGCTGCACGTTGTAATGATGCAACTGGGAGAAGGATCAGCTCCTTTTGTTTGTTTTGAGCCTCTTCCTGACTTATTTTAAGCCCCCTGTTACTCACGTGGATAATAATGAACAAGTCCTTTTGTATTTGCATTCTTCTTTATATTATAGGCCTTACTCACACCCCTATTTCTTTTCCAGGCTGTCTTCTGGTTTTCCTTTATATGCCAGAAAAGGTGGCAAAGTGACTTTTTATTCCCTTTGCCTGGGATAGACAAATATGTTTATGCAGTTTGCACAAGACTTCTGAAGCCTGTCAGGTGGGTTCCTCTTTTTTGAGGGAAGAAGAGAGCAAATGTTGGAGAAGGTTCTTTGTGCAGCTCTGTGCAATCTCTCCTAAAAACTCCCTTTATCAACATCTGTAAGACAGGAATATGAGGTACAGCACATATAATACGTTATGATTAAAAAGAGGACTAGCATGGCTAATTAAAATTATTGTGCAGAACTGTTTATACAATTTTTTTTCTTTTTTCTTTTTGTATTTAATTGCAATTGTACCCCCTTGTCATGTCTTAACCTTTCCTTAACCTTAAACTTTCTGGGCAGGGACCTCCCTATCTATCTCCCCCTGTATATGGTGGGGAATGTGATGCAGTTTTGGGTAGAATATGAATAATTTTTATTACAAATGGTACCAGTAATGTAAAGGTCACCTCTTCCAGCACATCAGTTGCAAGGCCCTCCCTAAGGAAGTAAAACTTTGGAATGAAAAACCTTAAATACCAGCAAATATGTTTCTATTCTTTCCAGTCTGCTTGGCTGCTGAAATAGATATGAAGGGATTATTGTTCTTTTTATCTGTTGCTCCTTCATTATGGTCCAGCTTCTAACATTGATTGATACCAATCCCAATGGAATCATTCATAGAATAAAATACTTCTCAGCCAGAGAGAGAGCACCAAATGTCAAGTTCTACTTTTATTAACATTTTTAATACTGTTTAAACTAACAGCTTTTGGGTGACTTCTTCATATCTCCCATGGGAGGCTCCGTTTCTTTCTTGCTCTTCTTGAGGTGATCCTGGAGATACCAGGAGATTTGGTCTGTAATTCTCCTGACAACTTTTTGTCCCAGTAATTAAAACAGAGTGAAGAGGTTCCCTAAGAGCATTGGCTCCTATCTGCTCTCCTCACAACAATATGAATTTTCAAGGATATGAGCAATTAGCCATCTTTCATTCCCTGCTTCCCTCTCTGTTCAGTACAGAGAACCTTCTGTTTTGGGTAACTATAACACTTACTGCTTGCTCCTGAGGAGATGAGTGGAGAATGGGGTATAAATAGAACATTTTCAACTTCCATCAGTAAGGTTTTTAAGGCTTACAGACACTCTGTGTGTTCTAAATTTTAAGATGTAAATTAGCTAACTACAGTGCAAAAATATATAAAGAAATAAATAAGCTTTTGGACATTTCCCTAACCAGTTAACATTTTTTTTTTTTCTCTCATCATCAATCTAGCATGAAAAATATTGGTTTAATACTTTGGAAAAGTCAGAAATTATTTTAAGAAAAGACAACAGAATACCAGATAAAATGGATTTCATGGATTAATGGTAAAGTATGGAATAAAGATTCTAATCATAGCTCTTTTCCCCAGCCCTGTAGAAGGCTATGGCAAATGAATTGCAATTTATCATGATGAATTCTGTTATACAGTTTAAAGACTACTTGAAGTGGTGGGATTGAAACTTTATCTGAAGGCCTTTTGTTTTATATTTCTCAATTTTTCATTGTGTTAATTAAAACTGTTGGTAATTAGTAAAATAGGCAGCAATCCTTTATGAGATAATTGGGACAAATCCCTATCTGGTAGCATAATTACTGAAATGCTATGCCTTTAGAAGCACTATTTTTTTTTTTTTTTGGTAGCTGTTTCTGTCTGAAATGAAAGAACACAAATTATATTAAACAAGTAACATCAGCTTATGGGATGGAAGAATTACTTTCTATATGTTGATAAAATAGTCTTATACATTTATTTCTGAAAGACAAGACTACAGATAGAGACCTGGACATTCTACATATTCTACTCCCTCACTAGATTGCCTCTTTATTTCAATCCTAATCAGTTTTTTAAAATTCTTGCATCTCATTTTTCTCAAACCATTACATGACTGTGACTGCCAGAGCAGAAGGCTCCATATTTAAAAATGGTTGATAAATCAGTCGACTTCAGTTAATTTATACAAGCTGGCAGCTGCTCCTGAGTGGAAACACCTATTAAAATAATTCAGTGGTTTCAAGCTGGGCCTTTGATGTGACCCATGGCTTGGTTCCTGTGGGCTTTGTTGTCATTTTGCAAGCTCTGGTTCTGTTCCATTGCACTTCCTTTACCTTCAGCTGAGTACAGGAGGTTTACACCAAGGTGCTGTTACCTTTATGTTACTATCTCTAGGCAGTTAACTACTTGTGATGAGACAACACATTTAATGGTTTAATAAAACAGTGCCTTGCTTTTGGAGTGTCCTCTCTGCTTCCAGCCTAAACTGGGGGTTGTGTTTGTCCTGGATTTGTGTGATGCCTGCTGTGAATGTGCTCCTAAGCATGTGGCATGTATAGGCATGTATAGATCATATAGATTGCTTCCTCAGAAGGACCCCTGGAAGGGGACAACAGAAGGAGCAGTGGTACACAGATGGATGGCTCCTGGGTGCCTCTTGCTGGGCTGGCTGACACAGGGAATAATCTTTTATCTTATTGCTTGTGACACAGGACTGCTTTGAAACAGGAGGGCTTCTCAGTTTTCCTTTTGAATTCTGCTGTTTCTTCAGTCTGTTTGGCTGCCTAGTATACTTTGAGAATGCTGTCAGAATTGTAATAGCTTGTGGGGCCACAGCTGGTGATAAATCAGGTTTTAATCAAACACTCCCTCTGCCCTTCTTTGGTTTGAAAGGTCTCTCAACATTTATTTGAGAGGGATCAGCCTGTACAAGGTAGGCAATGAAAAGTATCTAATTTATAGCATCTGTTTGTAGATGAAGTAACAAACAGCTACAGGATGGCATCCATTTATTTTGCAGGCCAGATAAATCAGTGTCATGTTCAATAAGACTTCAGAAAAATTGAGCATCACTGTTTCAGTGTTAAGCCTTTTGACTCTGAAGTAAGGAATAACACAGATTTTTTTCTGGAAAAATGTGAAGAAAAGAAACACAAGCACCAGAGAAGATGCTTCAAAGGGCTACCCCTAATGAGAGTTATGAGGCAGGATTGCAAAGCAGAGAGTCATTTTAGGCCCAAGGAACGTGGGAGTGGGATGTTGCAATAGGAGCAGCATGCAACATATAAGGCATTATCACACCAATGGAGTATTTCATAATTCAAGTCCAATCCAGCCCCTTTTTCAGTCAGCTGAAGTGATTGATTTTGTTTTCAAGGGTAGAACCAGCATTGCAGTACTGATTTCAAGGTATATGGAGTTGTGCTTTGTCTTTGAGGTGCACACAAATGTCTGAAAAAGATGTCATATTTCAGCAGTATTTCAGTGACCTTTTAGTGGATGGGCACTAAATGTGAAAAAGTGGAGAATGAAATGCTTTAGGACTGTTTTTTGTGGGGGCTTCAGGCTTCTGAACAGTCAGTTTGTGAACATTTCACTTGTAGGTGATTGCAGTATGCATGCCTTGGCTTTGGATGGAGCTGTGTCTGCTTTGGGATTGTTTAACAGTTAAAATTCATGAAAAGAAACAGCAATTCAGACATCTCCCTAAAGCTATCTAAAAAAAGGATAAAATCTTCTGGTGGCAACTAAAGGCTTTTGGGCCATTAGTCCTGCTCAGTCTCCTGACAGGACACCTTACAGATGCACCGGGTACTCATTTTCCAGAGACATTGCTCACATTAGGGATGCTCTGCACTGTGTCTGTGTTCATCCCCATCTCCTCTCCAGGAGAGGGGATGCTGAGATTCCACTATGGACACACTAAGAGTGCACTGATTTGAGCAATGTTGGTGTCTGCAAAGGAGGCAGCACTGATCATTCTTGTCATTTGAAATGTTAGTGACACACAACATACCTAAACAGAGGGCTCTAAGCAACCATCATCACCTGCTTTATGTTACTACCAGGCTACTGTTTGAGTTGGTGGAGATAAATTTAATAAAAAAAAAAATATATAGAAGAAAGCTAGAATTATCACCAGTCACAAGAGGCAAGAAGCAAATGAGGCCTGGGCTGCCAGCAGACTCACCAGGACCACTGCCACCACAGGGACAAACTACTTTATATGACTCAGCTGCTTCACTGCTGGGCTGAGTTTGCCAGGCACATCATCTCAGCATGCTCTGTTATTCACAGGCAACATAAAAGCCCAGGGAATTTGTGGCTGTCTCTCCCTGCAATGGTCAAAGCCAGGTTGGATAGAGCTTGGAGCTACCTGGGCTATTGGGAGGTACCCTGTCCATGGCAGGGGGGATGGAACTAGGTGATCTTTTAGGTCCCTTCCAACCCAAATCATTCTGATTCTATGATTATAGGAACAATAGACATGCTGGACTGACTCAGTGTCCAGCCATAGGGAAACTTTCCCTCTCTGAGCCTGGCACACTCATTCAGGATGCTAACATGGCACCAGCCAGGCAAGGCAAGTTCTTGAGTAAGTGGTTTTCAAAGTCCTTGTGGCTACCAGTGATATGAAGAGCAGTCAGAGCCTGAGCCAGGTGTGATAAAAAGTAAGGGGGTTTCCAGACAGAAACATCCAGCTCCATCACCTCTGGTTGCTGGGAACCTGAGTCCTGTGATCTCACTGACATTAGAGCCTCGACCCAGAAGATGGAGCTTTTGGACAAGAAATAAAAGGTCATCTCTTCCCCAGCAGTTTCATGGTTTCTGAGAAAACCAGTTCTTTTTTCTCTCTGAAAGACTTCATGCTAACCTGGAAAATACACTTCAGAGGGATTGTTTTTCATGACGTTCACCTAGCTGCTATGACTTCTTAAGGTAATAATTCTCTCTTTGATATAAAGTATAAAATTTACCAGCTAGGGTATGCTAATACTTTTTCTTCTTTTTAAATTCACAATTTATAACAGAAAATGAAGGCAATAAGGAAGATAAAGGCCTTTTTAGATTTTTTAATATAGCACTGTTGTTAAAATGCAATAAACTGTAAGTCCATTCACTGGCATAAAATCTTAAATATACTGGAAATGACACTTCAGGAGTTCTTGGTTCTGTCTTCATAGATTTTCTCTGCTGCATTCTTTAGCCCATCAGGATTTCCTCACTGAAACTTTTCCCATATCCTGCAGCAACACTTGACACACTCATGAAATTTAATAATGCCCTTTTATGTGTTTATTGAACTCTGTGTATGTAAGTCTGTATGATACATGAATGGGATATTTACTGGGTATAATTTTTAATGCCATTGAAATGAAGTCATTGAAGGGATAAAGAGAGAACTGTCCTCAGATAACTACAGAATCTATAGGCAGAGGCTGAGTGCTAGGAATGTGTTTTTAAGATTGACACAGTCCTTCTCTGCATTGTGTAAATGCTGATTACAGGGAGCTCTGGGACCCAGGGAGCAATTACAGCCCTCCCAGTCTTGTGGGGAGCTGCCATTCACAGTGGCCAAAAAAGTCATGGCATGTTTGGTATTCTCTTTTAAGATAAAGTGATTTCTATCATTAATGAATGATAACTTCTATCATTAATTCCTCATGCCTTGACCATAAAGAAAAAGTGCTAACAGGGAGCAGGTTCTGTGGACTGCAGGGGAGTAATGGTCTGGGTCACTGACAGAGAAGGAAAGAGTCCGGAGCTCTGCCTGTGATGTGAACACTCACAGACCTCAAACTGATGCAATATATATGTTTAGAGAGTTGGTAAAGAAGAATAAAATGGATTAATAGTAATGATTACTTTCTGAACAAAATCAGGACCTCATATTATTATGGGGCTACCTGAATAGCTGTGGTATCTTTCCAAAATTACCTGGGTTGATGGCTGAACACCAGCATCTCTACTCAGAGTTTCAGTTGATCTGTGATGGCACTCTGATCCCTGATTAGACATAATGATTTGTATAGATTATCAGGCCCAAGAATGCTTTCTGGTTTTCAGCTTGGGGTCTGTGCTCTGGCAGTGCTCATTATATGAAAGGGTAAGACCCAACGTGCATCCCCCTCTACACAGAGACCCCCAGAACCACAGGGAAACAGAAACCTGAGTATACTGCAGGCAACTGGCAAGAGAACTGTATGGTGCATCACTGACTGCCACAGTCTTAAAGGAGAAAAACAACTTTCATTGCACCACTGAGCAGTGCCACTAGTTCATTATTACCTTAAAGTAGTATGGACTGTAAACAGTGCATTAATTATTAGCTTGCCTCATTAGTTAATCACATTAGACTGATGTATATGTTGGCATTTCATCAGTAAAATTGAAAGTACATTACTAGGAACATCACTTTTCCAGTTGCATTTTAGATTGCATGGTAGACCAAGACATGATTTGAAAACACTCTTGCTTTAGTGTAGTGCAGACTTGGCCTCCTACTCAGATAAGAAGGCATTGATGAATGTAAATGATGCTTTTGCCAAGTGATGTTTTGAGGAAGGATAAATTAATCTTATAAGATGATAGCACTGGGAATACACTCTACTTCTATTACTGATTTCCATTACTGATGTTCCTGGGAACCTTTGCTTGAAGCAGGAGTGCAAAATACCAGGTGCTGCATAAGTACTCTGTCAGGGTACTTGCTGCTAATCCTCCTCAATTAGAGCCAGAGTGACTAAGTCAGCAATTCTCACCTCTGGAGTTTGCATTAACACAAAGCTCCACACCTGAGACAGGATTGCACTCCAGGGGATTCAGTCTGTGCAAGGCTGGGACTGCTATGGAGGTCTCATTTCTTGCATTTTCATTATCAATTCCCTAGATGCCCAAAAGGAATATAATTTACAATGTCTGCTTAAAAATAATTTGCAAGTACTTCTTATTATCAGATATTAATTTCAAAACTGTCTAAGGGCCAAAAGAAACACTTAATGAAGCTTTAAAAATTATAATAAAATATAGGAAGGATCTATTAATCAGAGCAAGGTGCTCTCGTGCAAGTTTGGGTCTTGAAATGTGCTTGGAGTTTCCCATGAAGTCAATAACCTGATTACAGTTGTAGAAAGATCTCCATAAAGCAAGGGTTTTCCTACTCAGGACAGGATCAACAACCACCTCTACAGACTTGATGCAGGAGAAAAATCTCAGAAGTTAATAAAAAGGGTCATGTAATTGAGGACAATATTGCCTGCATCTTATCACTTGATTTTATAGTTTTATTTCCATCATTTTTATTACCAGCTATTGGCAAGGCAGCAGCACCTAGAGGGCAGTGCCACACAGATGTGAAAGGGGAAGATCTTGATCCTGATGCTAAAATAAACAGGAGGGATGAGAATAGCAGAGTCTGACAGTGATGAGCCAAGAAAGCAAAAGAAGGCTGAGAGCCATCACTGCTGCCCACCCCCTTAGCTGGCAGCACTTAATGGGATTTTCTTGGTAAAACTGTTGCAGTAACTCTTAGAAGGATTTAAAGGAAGCAGAGATGACAACTGGCCTGGTATTTTTGTCCCTTCATATTTATGGTTTCATGACATTTATTCTGTGAAATCTGCTTTAGTTCATACCTGTGTTTGCCTATGAGCTGGTGGAATTTTCTGAGAATTGGAACTAAACCTTCTATCAGATGAGCTATGTGGCTCATGACTGAACAATGAAATGGTGATGTCTTATTTACTTGCACAAATGTCAATGAGAAACTGCATGTAACTTGCTCAAAAAAACCCAAACAAACCCCAAACCAAAAATAACCCCAAACCAATCAAACCAAAAAACCCAAAACCCACAAAAAAAAAAAAAGCACCTAACAGCCCACAGACAAACAAAAAACAAAACAAAAACACAACCAAAAAACCCCAAGCCTCAAATGGAAAATCTCTGAAAAATACCTTTCTGGCAGTGAAAAGGTGCTGTTCTATGGAGTTCACATTGTGTTTTCTATTTGAAAGAAAATAAATAAAAGCTAGGAATGCTGGGATGTGAATAGCAGCATTTCTACACAAGCATGTGATATATTTCCAGGAATGGCTGTTGAATGTTGCTATAAGGGTTTAGGTTTTAAGTTTGGATCTGTACATTTGAAGCCTTTGACGTGATTGATACAAGTTTATCCATGCAAGTGGCACGTGTTAGTATCTCCTGTGAGAGTAGTGAATTACAATTTCTGTTATTTCAATCCTCAAAGGGATTAAAGCCTGTGTTTATGTGCATTCAGTTCAACAGGAATAAATCATACCAAGAGCAAGATGATCTTTAAATATGGCTGATTTCTGATAACACACTTCCTTGAGTATTTTCTGAAAAGCATGAGAATTGGTTAAGTAATTGCATCAAAGATATAGTTGGAGACAACTGTTTTTAAAGGATTTGAATTAATCTATTAGTTGAGATAGTTTCCCTGGAAACTTGAGAAGGATCCTTTTCTCTGCAGTCTTTTTCTAACTATTGTTGTTTGTGCTGCTTTGTTTGATAAAATGAATATCTACCTGTTGGTATATAAGGACATACTGATTGGATGCACATTTATTTTCAGTGGTTCTGCACAGTTAAATGCAGGAGCCAGAGTTATGATTTACATTTCTGGTGACAGAGAAATGGATGACAGCTGAAACCCATAAATATCCCCCAGGGAGAGTCTGCAGGTTTGGTTTTTCATCAGTGATTTTTAACAGCTGGTTACCTGAGGAAAGTGAACTAAGAGAACTCTCTCACAACCTATTTTCACACCTTTTTATGTTCTTTCAGCTCCTGCAGTCACTGCTGAGCCAACAATGCCAGTCTTGATTTGTTCTTTCACCTCTCCTGCAGTCCATGTCCTTCTTCTAAGCCACTCCTAGTCCTAGAACTCAGTGTCTGCTCTCATCACCTGTCCTTTCCCTACATGTCACCTGCAAACCATTCCTCTGCTTCAGTTCATGGATAAAGTACCATAACGATGCTCTCAGGGCCCTGCTTTAAAATCTCAGCCTCCCTGGGCAATGCTGCAGTGGGGTGGTGGATCTGAGCCATCATCAGAGAGGTAAAGCTGAGCCATTTTTGTGCTCATGCAGATTTCTAAAATCTCCTGTGTTCTTTTGAACTTGATGGTGATGCTCTGTGCTGGGCAAGTTTGAGAAATCTGTTAGCATGAGCATCTGAAAGATGCCTGGAAAAGCTCTGGTGCTGAGGATACAGGTAGGTGAGAGAAATAGAAGTTACCTAAAATAAGGTAATATTTTTATTACATAAGCAAGCAAATCAAGAAAACTTGGAAAGAAAGTCTTTTTGAAGGACCAAAAAAAAAAAGGATGGAGGTGCTGCTAAAAAGGGTTAGAACTCATTTATATTTTGCTCTCCTTGTGTATTTATCACTTAAGCATTAAGAAAGCATTAGATAATATTAGATACATCAAATGTGTTTGGTTCCAGGTGTACAGACATGAATATGAGACAAGGTTGAGTTTCATGTTTGGAAGCTGATTTCTAAAACATTGCTCTACTTCTCAGTGTTTACTACCACACTTAATTTAGTAGCTCCTCCTAGGTAAAAGTATTTCTGCTTAAAGGAAAAAGCACTGCACATTTTTTTAAAGATTACCACAACCATTGCTCTAATTAATTTTTTTTTCTCATGTGGCACAAGTTCATACCACCACCTAGTGCCATTCATGTTTCAGTGCAGCAGCACAATGCAGTTTGTCTTTATTATTAATGAATTCCTCTGAATAATTATTGTACTTATTGATCATAGTAATAACTATAGTAACGGAACACAAAGAGAAAGAACAGGATTGTTCTTCTATCCCTTAGCCCTCTGTACATAGTACCCTGGCTTCCATGCTTTATCTGCCTGTTTTTCCACAAGTACATAGTAATTTCAGTATAAAAATCATTCCAGCACAGCAATACACACCTACACTTGGGCTGAGTTGTGGGTTTATATGAATGAACAGTGGTTGGTTTGTATGAGCACCCTTTTAATATCTGAAGTGGGATTTGGAAAAGGAGTGTAGATTGTCTTGATCTCATGAGCTGCAGTATGTAAAGCCACAGTAAATCTCTTAGTTCAGAAGTATTAGCATCCTGATTTTAGCTGTTTAATCCATACCATTCCTTGTTGATGTTTCTGTTTCCTAGTGTGTAGCTAGTAATTTGGTGCTTATCTTCTTTTCTTATGAAAAAGTCTATTTTTTAAAAAAATATGTCCAGTATGCATCCAGAGATTATATTTAAATAAAATTCTTGAAGGCCAAATGTTATGTTGGTCCTTTATAACTCTGTAATAATGACTGTATGTAAAAACATTCTGTTCATTTACAAAGATCTTGGTGGTTTTTGTATCAATCTTAATTCTCACTCTATTAATAACCACAAGTGGTGGTTATAATCCATTAAAAAAAAATGTTAGCCAAGTTGAAGCTCTCTATGTTTAATTCTCTGGCCCTATTTTAATGCAATGGAAGGAAAATATGCATACAGTGAACCTACTGTACAGCAGGACTTTCTCTAATGCTGGTTATAGTAGTCCTTGCTCAAAATAAAGAATGTGTGCTTATTTCCTATAAAGAAATTATACAAATTAACAGTAGCTCTGTTTATGGGGTAGGTAAAATATGAGTGAACTGAATTCATTTTAGTTCACTGGGCAAGTATTTTCTTCCTTATTTCTTTATTTGTATTTCCTTCACTTGAAGGAGTCGGATTGAAAGAGGCCTGGAGGATCAAATTCCCTGTAAATACATAAATGAGAGGTTTCACTAGCTTGGAATTCCAATGGGATTTTGGCAAAGGGATCTTACACACATTAAAAAAACATGTTTAAAGCCTAGGGTACACACCTAGAGGGCCAATTTTGTGGTTAACTGGTAATTCCTTGGACTTCAGTGAGGCTGTGTCAAACATAAAGAAAAGGCAAATCAATTTCTTTTATAATTATGAGGTGCAGTATTGTAAATATATAGCTATAAACTATATGTACCTTTTCTGGCAATCTAAACTTTTCAAAGAGAAAATTCAAATCTGATGTTGGTTTTTCCTGTCATGCCAGCAATAGCTCTTTCTATACTGTGGTATCACTGGTTTGATTTTCAGCCTCATGATTACTTGGTAGGCAGGTGTGGCTAGAGATTGACTTTAGGAGATTTAGACATGTGGAAGATTATTTACAGGGTCATTTACAGCTGAAAGTCCCTGAAGAAAAATGCTATTGGCTGAGGCACTTCACATACTCTATCCATCTTCTGAAATACTTTTTGGAGTGCTGGGGATGTGGCAGGAGAAGGAAAGCTGTGAATGGCTTACGAATATTTGTAAGGGACTTGCAGCTAAATGAGCTGTTCTGCTGACTTGAGTCCCTGGTGAAGCTGTGGGAAAGAGGAAAGCATTTAGATGGTAAAGATTTAAATAATGGGAATACAATTAATCCTTGTCAGCATGGTTTTTTAAAAACAGGCCTGATTCAACTCTTTGAGAGATTACATCTCTCAAAGATGTAATCATACTGTGTAGATATCATATGCTTTAGCTGCTGGAACACATTCAGCTGGCACAAGATACTACTGTTCTTTTAAAATAGCTGAAGAACATATATTCTATAAGCAATTAATTCAAATCTGAAACTGATGGCTTTGAAAGATAATGCCAAGTTGTTTACAACTGTCTTCCAAACATGAGTGCTCACACCAAAGTGTGTAACTTCAACTTCAGTCTAAAATCTCCACTGGGGAGGTGACACAGAGGTTGACAGCATGGTACAAATGAGATTGAAGTCAGAATTACATGAATAGTTTGGTAAGCAGAATGATGCCTTGTATTTAGCTATTGCTTTAATATATTAACATGCAGAGCTCTATGTCTGAAAAAGTCCAGTTTATGTATGGGGGGGAGAACAATATCCTTGAAAACAGCAACTTTGAAAAGTGCTTGTGAATTATCTTGAACAACTGAGTCATCACAGACTTCTGATGTGATGGCTGAGCTAAAAGGAATTAACAAGAATTTGTAAATCCACCCAGGAAGGCAGTGTGTAGGAGTAGGAAGGCAATTTTATGTTTACATGAGCACTGATTTTGCTTACAAATCAGGTGTCAGTGTTCCTAACGGTGTGAGAAATGGAGACATTCTAAGAAGAAAACCACAAAATTATCTGAGACCTGGAAAAATGCCTTACTGTGAAGGGCAGAGAAAATGCAATTTGTTAAGCTTACCAAAGAAGGGTCTGAAATGTAACTTGATTGCAGCATAGAATTATTAATGCAAAGTGAATATACCGTGTATTAAAAATGTTTTTAATCTCTGAAAAGAAAGCATAAGAAAAAAAACAAGGCCTAGAAGCTACACATTAAATCTATCAATTAGACAAAGATTAATGGGCAAGTTCATGAGCAGAACAGGCCTGATGTATCTCCCCTCTTGGAGCCTTCAAACTGAAGCTGTGTTCCTTTCCAAAAGATGGGGTTTGCCTGACTGGGTTATTTATCTCAGCCTCACAGAATGATGCCTTCTCCTTGTACATAATGTACTTCAGTATATTCACACACTGCATGATAGTCTATTTTTTTTTTTTTTTTTGCACAGAAATAGTAAATTCTTGGACAGCACCAAGTATTTTAAAAGTAAATGGTCCAACACTTTGATATATAAAAGTTAAAGAAAAATTAAGCACACAGCAGTAGCAAAAACTGTTTGATTTCAATTATAAAAAATTGTCATAGAACACTTTTTTTTTTAAATACAAAAAACCCCACTAGATGGCAGTGAAACACCCCTTTACAACTCTTGCTGACTGATGGCCTGATCATCTGTATTGTTAAATAATGACTAAACTGACTTTTTGAACCATAGTATGAAGAATCCAAGAGCCGTAAAATTCTGATATTAGACAGGATATTTGTGTGTGTGTTTGTCCTGTTTGTTTCACACAGTATTCTCTTCAGTCTTTATGGCTGTGTTACATTTATGTGCCTATATGTTGGAAACTTCAAGAGAACTTAATCGGTATCATATTGTACAAAATGTTCCTGATAAATAGAAAATTACCAAAAAAAACCCCAAACTTGATGAAAATAATCCCCATAAAGTCGCCAAAAGAACAACCAAATAATTGCAAAATTTATTTGGATAAGGGGCAGACAAATGCTAGGAAACACAGCAAGAAAGATGGGAATTTGGAATGCTGAACTATCACTAGAACATATAAGCACTTAAAGAGAAACAGAGCTGCTGCTTACTGAAATACCCTATTGACAAGCAAAGCACAGATGGTTAGACATTGAATCTGATCCCTTACCCAGTTAACATATTATAGTGATACATTTCATGTCAAAGCAAAGCACTGGAGCTGTTTTACTAGTCCTCTTTCTGTTTATTGCTTTGTCATCGTTGGAAATGATGCAGCTTATCAACTGAACCTGTTTTCTTTTTCATTGAAAGCAGCTGGAGGTGTTTTCTCTTCCTATAAACATCAGGATAGGTCCTTATCTACTACTTCAGCTGCAACAGGGATAACCTCTTTCTTGTATTGTAGCCTGCTATCAAACTGAAGATGCCTGTGGTAAGCCACCTGGTTCACTCTGCACTTGAGCTGCTGTACTAAAGTATGATGAGTTTAAAGTTGAACCAGCATGACAGTACAGGGAGACACCAAGAGTTTCCTCCAAATTCACTCTGACCAGATGCTATGGTATCAATGAGAGCAGAAAGCACTCAGCTACACACAGAGAGCTCTTCCAAATTCTAATGTATTTAAGCCCTTTTATACACTAAGATCTAGCACTCAGCATTTGATCAACTCTGTAGCAGGTGTGTAGTGAGTGGCAGATCCAAAAGCAGTCCTCCTGTTCCTTTTGAAGGACAGGGAGGATACAGGTAGGTAGCAGTCATGCATGGTACCCTTAACCAGCAAGGCACTTGCTGGCTTCTCATGGGCTTCCCTTGTTTTACCCTTCTTGTAGGATCTGTCACATTCCCCAGAACACCTTTTACATCAGGAGCTGGCCCTGCAGGTAAATTCTGCTGTTCATTTTTGGTTTATCCATGTAATTAAGTCACAGGCTTTATAAGCAGCTTCTCCTTTCCCTTGAGGTCTCATCTTTTTAGAGCAGTCAGCTGCCAAACTGTCAAGCTCTACAGAAGCAGCCAGCCCTGTGGCTGGGGACTGTCACTTGTCCCTGTGACCCTGTGAGCTACATCAGCTGAACAGCAATGCATGACCTCAACTGATATTTTGCCCCCTGTGTCATACATATTAATTTTTCCTCACTGACTCAGCCTGTCATTCACTTACAGGTACTTCTTGTGTGTGTGTTCATTTTATAAACTACTCTGGCACAGTCACCAATTTAATCATATTTACGTCAGCCAGTTAGAGGTAATTTCTGTGGGTACTGTTGCATTAGCTGTGGTTTTATTCTGTGCTCAGATACTCTGGTGGTTTTCTTGGTAGTCTTTAAGTTGGCTGTTAATAATAAAATAACAAGTATCTGTGGTAGTTTAACTCCTTCATGCCAAATCTCAATCCTCACCAGGTAAATTTAGTAATATAAAGTACTTTGCTACATCTAAGGGAGGTTTTATCTGTTGACCATAAAAAGCAATTGTTCTGTTAAGTACAGAATCATGGCTAGATTTCCCCATGCCTTTTCTCTCTCTAGGAATAGCTTTTTTTTCCTGGTCTATGTTCCTCTCTCTAACTGCTTCAACTATTTGTAAGACTCACTTTCATCTTTTCTGGTTATAAAAAGGGACAGCTACTTTGTCTGGCCTCAGAAGTTTTGGTAGACTCTCACATGCATGGTATATAATCCATCTTTTTAAAAAATATCTTATTATGTCATCTGTGAAATGATTTATTCATAATAACTCTGTGTATTTTCATGGCAATTTGGCAATGTTCTTAAATATGTTTAATAACTATGAAAAAAGCAAATTTTTTGTTATTATTTTGGACTCATAATTTAAAAGTTTACTCATTCCTGGTTTCAGAATTTTAAGGAAAACCCACAAAACACAGACTTTCATTTACTTATTTTGAGTCTTCCATATAGAAATTGAATTACTCTTAAGACTGTGGTGACAAATGCATTTTTATACTTTGAGAAATCTGTATGTTTTACAATCACCCTGCAACAGTTGGTTTAGTCTGGCATCATATTCTTTCAGAGCTGTTGAGGGATTTGTTTAGACCAATAGGATTTGTATTGATTTCTGTTTCAGTTCTTTTAGGTGAGCTTTATTCTTGTTTTGTTGTGATATTGATTCAGAGAGCTTTAGCCATTTGAGTTATTACAAATTTTGCTATATTTATGTTGTGATTATACCACAGTAACCAAGAATTTAGACCTGCATAGCTATTAAAACAAAACACTTCTCCAGCAAAAAAACACTCCCCGAACCAACCAAACAACAAAATCAAATGACTGAATTTACAGCTGATTTTCTGAAATGCAAAGTATCCCTAAAAAGGGCTTATTTTTCTTTACTCTATATTTTCTTTACTCTATATGTTTTTTTCAGGTATCCTAAGGACATTAATTTATATTATTAAGTGATATTTATTGGTTACTATTCCTCATTGTACTTACCTGAAATGTATTTGTAGAATACTGGTGTAAGCCAATGAGTTCTAATTCATATATCTGAATATTTTATCTAAATGGATCAAACAACTATATAAAAATTAGACCATTGCGAAAGGGATTCAGGCATTCTTGTGAACAAAAACAACTCTAAGTGGATAAACCTGAAGTTTAAAAAGGTTTCTTTGTTGATTGACCTTTGTGCTCAGCATAAGCAAAATCTCGTAATTAATAATAATTACTAAAATTATCAGGAAAAATTCAAGCCATCCCCAATTTCTATCAGTTTCCAGTAATTAAATCCAGATCCTGCACTACTTTATTTTGCAGTATGCCCTGGGTTCAATCATAGCTCACAAGCAGTAGTTGCCTAACTTTAGAGGAGTCAGATGGTCCCTTAGCAGCCAGAGGGACTAAGTTGCTTAAAATCAAGCACATCCTGAGAGGATCCCTCTTGGGCAAGACACAAAAAACCCCCTTATAAGGCAGACAGCTTCAACAGCACTGGTTATTAAGAATGATGATTCCTACCTCTCAGAATTATCCTAGTTAACCCAGTGGATCAAAATACTCTTTGATACCAGTGCTACAGATCAGAATTTGCCAGACTTCAAACTGCAGCTGTGTCCCAAAAGGAAAAAACTTTCTGCATTGCAAGCAGACTTTGGTCAGCTTCCAAAAGTAATTTATTTCTCCCAACAAAACATGTTTTGCAGCTTTGTGTGACAGATACTCTTTGTAGCCTGGAAAGCTCTGGGTGTAGTAAAATTAGTGAAGCATAATTACCCATCCCACCTCCCAGCTGGGAAGCAGGTTGGAAATTATTTGCACACACAGTTGGATGTGAGAAAATGATGACCAGAGAGGGGGCTGAGGTTGAGCAGAATGAAAGTTTTTATAGGGTCCTCTTGTAAGCATCTGTACCATAAAGTCAGTTCCCAACATGGAGTTGGCAATGGCTGTAGCATTTATACGCCCTGTGTGCTTGGTTGACCAGGGCCCAGTGTTCAATGGAAATTCTTCAGCAGCTTTCTAGGTAGGTAGAATTTCCATGTATCTTTTCCATGTATCTTTAGAAGTTTTTTGTGTTGAAGTGCACTCAGTATTTTGGGGGTTGTGGGAGGGAAAAGAAGACTTCTCACTGAATTGGAAGACAAGTGCTCAATAATGGACTGGTTTACCATCACTGGAGGCATCTGCTGTTCAATAGATTTGGGAACCAGTCTGGAATATCATGCTGGAGTTGAGCTGCTTCAGAGAGCTTGTTATAGGTTGCATTGTACAGGCATGAACTAAAGAGCTGCAGCTTAGATATTTTTGATGGTAATAGCAGTCTGCCTCTCAAGAAAGACCACATCACTACCTTAAGGGTGGGGAGTGTTTATTCTAGAAAATAGTATAAAGAAAATAGAGCTAGGAAAATAGGAACTCAGCTGTATGTGTTGTGGATTGTCTACTGCCCATCCATGGGAAACAAAGAGGAAACTGAAGATGGATAGCTTGATGGTCGAACTTGAGGATAAAACACAAAAATCCCATTGCTTTTAAAGGAATGAAAATTTATTTTAATTAAAAGTAAAGGAAGATGCAAACTGTGGTTTAATCAAGCAACAGCAACAACAAAAAGAAGCAAACCTTGGAGAACCTGAGTAAATAATTTTAAAATACTCAAAGACACTTCTGATCATGCCACATAACGTTCACTTCTCTGACTTTTTTTGTGTTAGATTCTGAAAAAGAGAAAGAATTGAATTATAGGAAATTAAATGAGTTCAGTATGTTCTTTATAGAGAAGTTTTTAAACACTAAGCTGCTTTTTTATTTTATTTTATTTGAAAAGCATGATAAAATTAGTAGATAAATTACAAGTAAGTTATATTCCTCCAACAGAAACATGAAACTAAGCATAAAAGTGAGTAATATAAATTTCTCATGATTGTGATTCTGCTATTAATGCAAGCAGCAGCTGCATCTTTATACAGCTGGACCAGAGGCTCTGAAATGAACCTTTAAAATTCCTTTATTTCCAAAAATGGGACTTTAAATTATTTTTTCTTTTTGTATTGTGACACAGAGTGACAATCAAGAAGTTTGAAGCTGGGACTTACATTTAGAGTAAAGAAAAGTGCTTTAAGTTTTTGTGAGGAATTTGTGAGTGGACAAAATAAAATATTGCATAAATATTTAAAAATAAGCTATTACATAAATATTTACATAAAAGGATGCTATTATCCCATTCTCCCATTCTCCATGTTCCCATATTTCATATAGCTAGCAGCTGAAGGCTAAGATTAATTTAGTTCCTAAATGTAAAATGTTTTTTAGCTTTCAAGAAACTAATGATTAGCATCAGTTCATCAAATATATCTGTCTTTCTCTAAAAATATATCTTTAAATTATTTTCCATGAGAAATTATATTTCTGAACAAGTGGAAATAAAAAGCTAAAGTAAGAATTGGTGTGCAGCTGCTGTGCAGGATGTTTGTGCACATAATATAAAAACCTGCTTATCTAAAACCACTGCTAATGATCTTAAATTACTCCTTTAAAACCTAAATTTTCAAATACTTAAAGTGCCTCATTCCCATGCCATACCATTTGCAGAATTTCAATTTCTGTTCGAAGAGTCTCGCAGATACTTTCCCAATCATCATCTTTGCAATTTTCCAATTCTTTCTTAAGCCTGTAACCAAAACCAAATAAAAGTGCCCAGCAGAGAACTCATGCTCAGGTAATTATTTTTTTCAGCTCTGGTCCCAGATGTCAGTTTGGCTTATATGAGAAAATCCTCATTGATCTATTTGCATGGACAGGATTTCAGTTTGCTAGTTCTGCAGTAGTGTTGGTTTTCATTTAGAACTGGCAGTTGTGGTGGAAACATGAGGAACTTCAGAAAATGACCTTTTGGGTTTTTCACAAGGTATATCTAGACAAAGTAATTTGTTAGACAAATTTCTGGACCATGTTGCTTTTACAAGCCATGAAAGATTTATGGCCTCATTAGTCATAATTTTCCTTATTTAAACATTTGAATTTGAATGTTGATACTTTGGAAGAACCATATGGTACTGCTCTTGCTTTCCCTGGGTATTTACTTGTAGCCAGTGGTGGAGACAGAATATTGGCTTGGATGGATCCTCTGCCTGACCCTGTGCAATCACTGCTCCATTCCCCTCCCCAAGGCTCCTTTCCTGGTGCTGTTCTCTCCTCATTGCTTCTTTTCTTTTTCAGTACTCACCTTCTGTTTCCCAATAGTCTCAGCCAGGGATTCCCCAACATTTAGACTAATTTTAATATACCCTTTTTTTGCATTTAAAAGAGCAGTTGGTTCTGCTGAAAGGAGACACCTTAACTTTGCACATCAGTGACTGGAGTGGTTTAAATCAATGCTCAGTAGGCCAAGAGAAATCTATGCCAGAGCTTTTAGCAGTCTGATGAATACAAGGTGATGAGATTATGCTGAGTCTTTCCATGGCTGTCATAAGAAAAGTATAATGAGAAAGCTGAGGTTGTTTACCTTTAATACAATTTCAGGAAACAGTGTGAATATTCTGGGACATATAGATAGATTTATTAAAAAAAAGGAAGAAAGAAAGAAAAGTATATATTCTGCTTCTCATTAAATAGCTAAACTGATAAACTGATCCATCAAAGCAAGACCATGTTTTTTCTGAAGATGAAAAAAAAAAGAGGTAGTAACCATCTTTTCTTTATTCATACTAAAATAGGGGATAGATTTAACCCTATTATATAGATGATGCATCTCTTTAGCTATCCTAATTCAGATATAATTTGTTCTCTGCGCAAGAAAATGGCTTTAGAGAAGGTGAAAGGTGTAACCTCATATGAGAGGAATCTCAGTGTCACGTTGTGGCATTAAAATAGTAGCATAAGACTGGACAAGTTAATTTTGTTGTTAATTTTGTTGTTCCTGTGGAAAACATGAAGAAAATGGTATGAAGAAATTTGGTATTCCTTTCAGGAATCCTCTGAATTCATAATACATACAAGTGTCCAAAATTTTGAAATTAACTTTTAAAAATGTACTGTAGTGCAGGACTACTGTACAGAGTTAATTTCAAAGCCTAAGATCAGCTTCTGATCTTAATTAAATCAGCTTAACTTCCTTGCTTTGCCTCCTCTTTTTTTCTCTCCGTGTTGTCCATCAGCATGGCATTAGAACCCTAATTTCTTTAAGACAAACAACTTTTCTTTGCCTGGTTTCCTTCAGACAAAGAGATAATCTTAATCTCAGGGAAAATGCTCTCTTTTTGTCTTCTGCATTGTAGAAGTGATGCACAATCTGTTTGCAAGCTGTCAGCTAAGAGTGATATCAGTCCATGTTGGGTATACACTCAGGACAGAACAACCAGAAGATAAGCAGTCAGAGTTGCTTATCTCTATCCTAGGACTGTGAATTAATAACTGTGCTTTGAAATGGTAGCATTTTGCTTATGAATTTGAAATATTCTATAATACTTCTTAACTGTGATGACAGCACAGCCCCTTACATAGCACAGGGTAGAGGTGACAAAAGACATCCAAAAGTGGTGTTTAATTTTTACATTTATCATTTGATTCTACTTTCAGGTCTTCCTTCTTTCTTATTTAGAAGCTAGATAATTACAGTATGTGCCAAGAATATTATACTCACAAAATAAGGGCTGTCTGTTAGGTTACAGTCTACACAATTAATGCACTGGAGATGCCTGAGTTACTGAATAAATGATGAAGTTTTACCAGAAGGAATGTGAGACAATGGAACTATAAAAAAAAAAAAAAAAAGTAAACCTAGAAGCAGATTTACCTTTTTCATTTAACATTTAAGATAAGCAGGATATTCATTTTCATCTTTGCACTATCAGATTGAATGTGCAAACCAATTATTCATTAAACTACACTGTCTAGATGGAGAACAGGTTTTCTGTCACCTTTGGAAATGGAAAGAGATGTTCCTTTTGCCAGACCAAGGATTAATATGACAATTATACTCTCTTTGATTATGATGAAAAGTGAATCTCTTAAAGAAAAACAAACTGAACAAAACTGAAAAATCACATTAGCATTTGGGCTTCCATGTCCCTTGTTTTTTTATTTTATTATATTATTTATTTATTATTTATTATATATATTATTTTATTATTATCAGTTATTTTATATTTTTTTAGCATTTTAGTCTCTGAGAATAAACTATGTTCTTCAGAAAAGTTGTTGCACTGAATTAACATGTTGGTAATTTAAAACATCACAAGCAATGAGCTGTAACGAACATTTGGAATTTAAATGTTCTGTTAGTGAAAGGTGTGCCTATTTCTTTGAATAATTTTCAAGATAAGTAGTGATAGTAAAACCTAGATCTAAATCAAGTAGATGGTTCAATAGCATCAGCATTTTTGGGGTGCTAGCTTGCTCTAGACTGAGCTCTGCTATCTGAGGTCCCTTTTCTGCTTCTCTTGAATGCCAGAAGTGACAGAGAGATGAAGAAGGAGGAGATCACTGAGGATGACAGAGTTTGTAGCTTTGAAATGAGAAAAGTTATAAAATGTCATTGGCATTAGTGGCTGAATTTCAGCTGTATATGCAGAAGGCAAATAGGAAAAATAATTGTGAAATCAATAGATGCAGGTATTGTGAACTGAACTATGATGAAAATGTCATTGTCAGACAGGTTTCTCTGAAAATCATCCACAGATTCATCTTACTGGTTCCACACTTCGGTAGCCCCAAACTTCCATTCCAGGAATAATGTTATGTAAAGAGGATTCAAAGAATAGTTTGTGTAGAAGGTGGACTATGATTTTTTAGACCTTTTTTTTCTAAAATGACCTTCCTGGTCATTGTTGCAATTCCAGAAGGAGCTGATCATCTCTTGGTTATGTTTTTCTGGGGCAAGTGAAATATTTTTTCCTTTTTTTGTTCTTCTCTTTGCCTTATTAATGACCACTATTTTATTTTTTAACCATAAATATAAAGGAAAATGATAGAGTGTAAAATGGAATTGCTTGACACTGGTACATAGGGCATAGAGTTTATGGTACAAAATTAAGTTCCCTAAGAAGCTGTATGTAAACTTGAGGGTATGTATGTTGATTTTTCTGAATGTTATCATAAAAGTCAGTAGCAACATTTCCCAAGGTTTTTAAACTCTATTGAGATCGAAGAAAAGTATTAAACTTGGTTAATTTTCTCAGGCTAAAGTAAAGCTTATGTGCTGGGGTTATTCAGTCTCAGTTCAGTTCTGGGACTAAATTAATGTGAATGTTTCTATAATAAGAGCAAGATTTTGTTGAGTATCTCCACTTTGCTGACACTCTACACAGAAATTGATAGTGATACAGCTGAAGAAGTCAATAAATTTCAGATGATTATCAATTGATTGAGGAAGGGAGAAAATAAGTCCTAAAGGGATTTCAATATCTCAAAACAAACTCAAGCACCTGAGCTGAACAAATACATTATAAAAATATGTGCTTCGTGGAGCAGAAATAGAATAAAAATCAAGAATGTATCTTGTAGTAATAGTAAATGCTAGCAAGACCATGAAAGTGGAGAGGGGGTACTAGGTAACATAACAATGGGAATTAAATGTAAATTAAAACAAATTTACCTTAGGTAAAATTTCAGATTTTACTGTTCTGGATCATATGCTGCTTGTAATAAACATAATTATAATTGATTAAAGCTTGCATTTTGTAAATGTTATGAAGCAAGTATTTATAAAAGTTGTTCCAGTTGTTGAAATGAGCAATTTGATTTTTGTTTTTTCTTTTTAAAATTTATATTCCCCAAATACATAAAACATCACAAGAAGTCTTTAAGGAGTTCATTTTTAGAGATGAATGACCACATAAAGGTCAAGTAATGCTGCATTAAACTAATTACAAGCATCAGTGACATCAAAACTGAAACGTTTCTAGGGGTCAATATAAGATTCCTATTGAAAGTCAGGGAAAATAATTCTGGGTCAATGATTCTTCTAGTTCAAACATCTTGATTTTTCTATTGTGCAGAGAAAAATAGATCTCAATCTGGATATATCAATATGGCTATTTCTGAAATTAGTATTTCTATACTGTAATGCTTTGCTTCATGTAAACTGTGTCATTTTTTCAGAGCTAGAAGGACTTTGGAAACGTCCTTATTTTCTTCTGCATTATGGGCTCTGAATTCTCTGCTCCTGTTTCAGGTTGAATTCATCTTTCTTGAAAAGTAGTTGAGAGATTGGCACACAGTATTCTTACACCCTTTTGTTGGCCGTACTGCTTGCTTTTCTCTTTGTCACAGCTCCATATACTTTTGATGTTTATACCTGGTTTATGATTGCATTGTATGCTCACACCTGTCTTCACCTCAGCTTCCTTGTACCTGATACTGAAGTCCTTAGCTGTACATAAACTGGCACTGTATATAATTACATTCCACTTTTTTAGTTTACACAGTTTCAGTTGTTTTACACTTAAAACACTTTCTTTCCCAAAGTCATAATTTAAAGCATTGAGCAAGACCAGGTGTGCCTTGTAGATACCTTCCTCCATCCCCAAAATTTATTTTTTCAGGCCTGTTCCTGTGGATACTGTAATTTCCTTACTCATTTTTTTTCATACATCTTCCCCAGGTTAAGTGGTAGTTTGCCATGTGGGATGACACCAAATCCAGAGGGATGGCCTCTGCATTCTCTTTGACTAACCAATCAGCTGTCTTATTGAAGAAAAATATCATTATTCAGATTTGATATAAATTTTTAAAATCCATACTACAATTTATAATGGAAACCTATTTAAACATAATTCAAACTATTATAGTTCCACCAGGCACTGCTATTAAAAAGAAAATCTTAAAAATCAATGATGAGATTGTAATTTAAAAAGTCATTTGGAACCATATATATTACTCCAGAGATTATTTCCTGATTATAAAATTTAACATAAAATTAAAAATGCAAATAGTTTTTTAAACCTCCAGAATCATTCATGACCACTGTTACCATGAACCATTTGTTTAGCTCTAAGGAACCTATGTCCTGTATGGTTTATATGAAAAAAGCATCACTTTTCCCTTCCTAATTTTGATGGAGTTTCTTTTTCTGAATTATGAAGCATGAGAAGCAATACCATATTTCTGGGAATTAGGCAAGTATACAAAGCCCTGAACTATTTACAAAGTAAGCTGATTTCATGTATTCCCTTTCTGCTGCTACTTTTTTTGAACTTGAACAGAAATTCAGGTTTCAAAGAAACACTTTATCCTTAGTCTATATTTAGCATAGTGTGAAAAGCAAATAGGAACTGTCTGTTCATAGTCTAAATAAACTTTAATTAAAATTATTTCTAGGTTGTCTTACATATGGCAACACATGCATTTGGAATAAAAATGTGAGCAAAGGTAAATAATTAATAAAGTATCCAATGGCAATGAATATAATGGTATTACATAGTGGTAGGAATATCCTGATAACAGTTATATAGTGGTAGGAATTTCCTGATACCTGCTTGTTTCTGCTTGACTCCTGTATTTTTCCACTTAATTGATGCTACTTGCTACCTGCCAGGGAAATTTGACCCAAGAGAGCTGATGCCCAAGTCCTTTCCTGTTGTTTTGTGTTAGGGGTGTCTTATCCACAACTCTATCTGTGCTTAACATTCAATTTTTGTGTAGCTTTTCCCTGTACCTGCTGTGTATGAGAAGAAGAAGCCTCTAACTGCAGCACCAGAGCTGCTGGAAATATCACTGTGTGCTTCTCACTTCTTCCTGTAATTCTTTGATGGATTTGAGAGGAATTTTATGAAACAGCAGTCATGGTGTAGGGCATTTTTCTCAGATCAAAGATGAATTGATGTAATTTGAATTAGCTGGCTACACTTTTCAGCTGAAATGCAATTTACTTTAAGATATATTCTTAATTGTAATGAAGATTCTTGCCTTGCCAGCTACTTTTGCTATTGATTGTGAGGCTGGGACTAGGCATGTGATGCAATAAGAGACTTACAGGGTGGTCTGGGAGCTACATATATCAGGTTATTGATGCTGACTGTCTCTCACATTTATTCTAAGGAAGCATTAAAAACAGTAGGATTTTTGCCATTTAAAGAGTGGTGCAGTTCCTTGCTGTGTAAAAAAAGAAATGATAAAAAAGAATATGGTGCTTATTTCACAGAAAAAAATTATGTATTTTTGATCCACATTACTTGTGTGAAAATATTCTTCTCTTTATACATGCTAAATATGATTTCAATTAAAAATAATATTCTAGGCTAGATTATGTATAGGGGCAAAAAGCTTATCTTGTTAGGCTAAAGAGGGTTGTGCCTGAGTTCAATCACAGTGATTTTACCATGACCCAAACTGACTCCTATTAAGATACACACTAGTATATGTAAGATTGCATTAATAGGCACTTTGGCTGCAAAAAGTCCTTTGGAAGTGTCAAAGATATATCTAGACTACCAGGAGGGCTTCCTGGCTCACTCCAGGTGCCTGGTACTTCATTTTCTCTCACTGACACTTCATGAATTCTTCCTTATTCTCAAATTCCTCTCAGAGGGCATCACAGGAGTGGACAGAACAGTTTGCTCCAGGGAGTCTGCTGGCATGGGCTCCATCAGCACCTCCTCTCTGGAGCAGCTGTGGTCTCTCAAATACTTCTGTGGCACATCACAGGCCATCTGGTGAATGTGTTGTCACCTTGAACCAGCACTCTGCTGTGCTGGACATACATTCTTTAAGCATTTCATCCATTTTGAATGGAAAATATGTGTGTATCATGATATATTAATATCACAGAAACACTGGAGAAAGGCCAGAGCAGATGTGATCCCATGAAATGCTGGGCAGTGTGGAGATGACTGCTTTGTTGCAAATAATGCTGCCTCTGAGCAGTGTAGACCCAAGCCAGTGCATATGTACTGATCTATGGGCTGTTTTCTCCCCCTTGTGTGATCCAGAGTGACAATTGGTTCATTGGATATTTCAGACTGGAAGAGATGCCAGGAGGTCACATAGCCCAATGTCCTCCTCAAAGCAGGGTCAGCTACAAGGTCAGACCAGATTACTCAGGGTTTTATCCAGTTGAGTCTGAAAACCTTCAAGGATGAAAGCTACACAACCTCTCTGGGCAACCTTTTCCTTTGCTCTACTATCCTCATGATAAAAAAAGTTTTTCCTTAAATTAATTCTACCCTCCTTTCATTTCAACTTCTTTTTGCCTTTTGTCCTCCCACTGTGCAGCATTGTGCAGATCTTCTTGATGACTTCTTTGTAGGTATTGAAGGGTAATCAGGTATCTCTAGGGGGAACCTGAACTATTTATAGAATATAATACTTTAAATTCCCTTTCATTCTCTCAGTACAGTAGTTCAGACCAAAAAGGGGTAAGTGCATTTTGTCAAAAATTAAAAACAATTTAAAAATTGAAGGAGTTGTATGAGTATACAAGAAGGATGCTGAGGTGCTGGGGAGTGTCCAAAGAAGGGCAACAAAGCTGATGAAGCTCTAGAGAATTTGTCTTACAAGGAGTGGCTAAGAGAACAGGGTTTTTTTTATTCTGGAGGGAAGGAGGCTGAGGGGAAGATCTTACTGATAACTGATAGGTGGGGGTCAGTCTCTTTTTCTCAGATAATAAGTGACAGAACAAGAGAAAATGGCCTCAAATTGTGCTGTGGGAGGTTTATATTGGATATTAGGAAAAGTTTCTTCACCAGAAGGGTTGTCAGGCACTGGCACAGGCTGCCCAGGGCAGTGGCAGGGTATTCCTTGGGGATATTTAAAAGCTGTGTACATGTGGTGCTCAGGGACATGTTTAGTGGTGGCCTTGGCTGTGATGGGTTAACTGTTGAACTTGAAGGTCTTTTCCAACTAAAATTTTTTTATGGGTCTGATAAGGTTTGGGATAATTTTAAAGAGTAGAATTCTATGACTTACAGAAGTAGACAAATGAGGATTGCCTGCTTGGCTCTACAGAAAAGCACAATTTATTAGTGCTGACACAGAAGGGCAGTACCAGAGCTGTGCTGTTTCTGGCATTTGAGTTAACACGTACAGTGCTGTCTCTCTCTATAAAGCACTGAGTTTTTCTGAGCATATGTGAGATAAGAAGAAAATGCAAGATAAAAGTATGATTATGGAAACCTGTCCTAAATTTTGTCCAGTATCTGAAATTTAAAAATCATAGAATCATAGAATTGGCTGGATTGGAAGGGACCTCTGAGATCATCGAGTCCAACCCTTGAACCACCATTGTGGTTGCTAGACCATGGCACTGAGTGCCACATCCAGTCTCTTTTTAAATATCTCCAGGGACGGAGAATCCACTACTTCCCTGGGCAGCCCATTCCAATGCTTGATCACTCTCTCCGTAAAGAAATTCTTTCTAATATCTAACCTAAATTTCCCCTGGCACAACTTGAGACCCTGCCCTCTTGTCTTGTTGAAAGTTGTCTGGCAAAAGAGCCCAACCCCCCCCCTGGCTCCAACCTCCTTTCAGGGAGTTGTAGAGAGCGATGAGGTCTCCCCTGAGCCTCCTCTTCTCCAGGCTGAACAGCCCCAGCTCTCTCAGCCTCTCCTCATAGGGTCTGTGCTCGAGTCCCTTCATCAGCCTGGTTGCCCCCCTTTGGACCTGCTCCAGGACCTCGATATCCTTCTTGAACTGAGGGGCCCAGAACTGGACACAGGGCTCAAGCTGTGGCCTCACCAGGGCTGAGCACAGGGGCAGAATCACTTCCTTGGACCTGCTGGCGACGCTGTTCCTGATACAGGCCAGGATGCCATTGGCCTTCTTGGCCACCTGGGCACACTGCTGGCTCGTGTTCAGCTTCCTGTCAATCCAGACTCCCAGGTCCCTTTCTGCCACTCTGTGCCCAGCCTGGAGCTCCCCATGGGGTTGTTGTGGCCAAAGTGCAGGACCCGGCACTTGGCCGTGTTAAACCTCATCCCATTGGAATCAGCCCAACTCTCCAGTCTGTCCAGGTCCCTCTGCAGAGCCCTCCTGCCTTCCAGTTGATTGACACTCCCCTCCAGCTTAGTAATTTAATGTAAATAAATTGTCTTCAGTATATTAATAAACTTCAACGAGTGCTTGTTTTTTGTGATAATAAAAGTAGGACTTAATGTTGTGTACCACATACAATTATCAAATATTTTAAGAATATCTTAACCAAAAATGAGGAACTTTGTGAAATAAAAAAGCCCCATCATCCTTCTTGCTTTGGTTGTAAATAACACTTGGTGTATTTGTAGTTAATCGAATTTAATATAATTTATCCATTGTTGTGTTTTCCACCCAGATAAAAGCAAAGTATCATTCCATGGAACTGAGTTAATTTCACTACAGAGAAAGACAAACATGCATGGATTTGAATGATTAACCTAGGATCTCATGGCAATCTAGAGAAGAGCTGGAGATTTAAAGTAATATAATGTTTGCTACTTCTGTACCTTATCCTCAGGAAAACTGTTACAGAAAACTAATTACACCAATTTTAATATTAAATAGCATCAAGGCAGTAAACTACTTCAAGAGAAGTATGTTATTTAGAAGGAAGCTGACAACCTCATGTTTCATAAAAGCTAATATATGTTGGTGGAATGAATAATGTAAAGGAATGAATTATAACACACTGTCTTACAGAATTGCTGCTGTTATTATTTACATCGTGTCTTCTGTGAATATGTTGAATGCAAAGGTTTTGTCACTGTATGCAGAATTGTGAACAAATTAATTTTTATGTGGAGGGAATTTTGGCCATGTCTCAACACCATGTAAGAGGCTGAAGGGGGGATATATCATTGTCTTTTAAAAACTGAGATTCGGCAAAAAATGGGCCATTACTAAAGCTCTCAGAAAAATGGTCAGTGTCCTCTGCAAAATCTTATTTCTCAGTTGAAAGTTTTCAGAAAAAAAATTTCTTATTTGTGTTAAAATCCCAGAAACTTGTAGGAAAAAATTGTGATGGTATCATAGTTGTGTTTGCCCTAATAATTTCTATTAGAGAATATTTTGCAGCATCTTTTCTAGGAAGATTTCTATTGCATTGGCTATTAAATATTTTTAAATACCCACAGGCACTTTCATCTGGAGCACCATAGGAGAGGAAAAAGATGGCTACTATTGTGTTAAGGGGCTTTTTGTATTTGAAGATATTTTTGTTGCAAATAATCACAGTATTTTCTGTATAGTCAAAATGTAAATGCCACACTTAGCAAACTGAGAAGAAATGAGCCTTTCCCACTCAGTTCCCAAGAAGCAAGCTTCACTAGTAAGGGAAACTGTGCAAGGTCTTCTGTCTTGGTAATCTTCAGCATACTGGAAATGATGGTAGGGATCATAGAGAAAACAAATCTACATTTAGTTGCTTCTATACCAGGTGCTCTTGACCTAAGGAAGTCTATGCTCTGGGGAAGGGTGTGCAGCCAGGCAGCAGAAATATGCATAGCACTGGGTAGTTCATCAGTAGTCTGTGACACCACTATTTTTACAAAAAATTGAGAGCTGGTCTTCAACCCAAGGAGCACTCCTTTGCTCTCCCTCCAAGTGTAACTGAGTTCTTTTCAAACACTATAATTTTTTTGTTCATTGGAGTATGCGTGTGAAAAGCTGTAATAAATATCAAGAATTCATGTTCTGTAGTAAAAATGAATGATTATTCTGTTTTTAAAGGGGTAGTATGCAGGAATGTTAAAACAGTCATTGCAACAAGGACTGGCCTGTAGTTACAGACTTAAAGTTAAATTGAGGAACTTATTAACATGAGACTCTTACCTTAAACATTCTGGGTCAGTCTGTGGTTTTTCACTGACTTCAACTTTTTCTGCTTCTAAATTTTTTGTTGTTCTTTCAGCATCCCTGATTGCTTTCTCAAGGTCTAAACATGAAATAAGTTACCTTATAAATATATATTAATCATCCATATTCAAAGACTTCCCATATTTTCTAAATTTATCTTTTCTACTATTTATTTTTGAAACTGTTTGTAGGGTAAAGGCATGCAAATAAAGAACATGGAATGGTATGCTTAGTGCAGTCCTCTAAGAAACTTTTGCTTCTTTTCCTAAATAATTTATGACCTTATTTATGGCTTGTCTTTCTTAGCTCTCTTACTGTGAAATATTATTTACATATTTGTAAAAAGTCTCCAAAACCACTTCTAGATTTCATTTTCTGTTCAAATGTCAAAATCATCCCTATGGCTTATGATCACTTCTGACACAGAACCTTTCTTGGTTCCCTCTGTATCTTTTTTGTTGCTCGTTTATAGGTTTACTTGTGTATTCCACCCAGCTTTCTGACTTTTTTTGTGCACAAGCTTCCATATGCTAAGAAACAAATGTCAGTAAAGACAACTGAACTTACAGCTCAGAATTTTAGCACCAGGGCCAAATCTGTCTTTATCACTTCAAGCCAGGTTGCATATTAAACATTTGAATTTTAATGACATTCTTTAATTATAGGTCAATGGGTTTTAAACAATAATTACGTTGATTTTAAGTTAACTTTGTAACACTAAAATCCCCATTTAAGTACATGAATTACCAGCAAAAGTAAAAATTTGATTTTCATATTTATAGGATATGATTCAGCAAATCAGTAGGCCTCAGTATCACTAACATTTAAAATAAATCTTGCTGAAATCCATTATATTTGTTATAAACATGTTTTGAAATGATGTATTATTTAATATAAAAATATATTAAAATCTTGTTTCCACAACTTATTTCTCTCAGAGAAAAATGACTTGGCAGAAAAGATGTTTCAGAAGCATTTGTCAAGTCACAAATAATTAACAGAACAAGTGATTATCAGGTATACCTTTGAGTTTGCTTTGGAGAGTAAATAAATGCTGCTTTAATTCAGTTTTCTGCAACTGGAGTGCATTTAGCTGAACATTTTTATGTTCCATTGACTCCATCTCTAAGAAAAAAAGCCCATACTTTAAATTAAAATACATTGCAGTTTCAGTCTTCATGATATAATCCTAAATATTCTTAATAACTTCTAGCAATCTTCTAGGTAGTCAAAAAGAACCTTAAATATAAAACTAAAATTGGTTGCTCACAGAAAATTATATGTCATGCAGTGTGTTCATAATTATGAAAACAAACTATTTTTTCAATGTTATGATGATGTTTGACATTTTATTGACTTGGCATAAAAAGAATTACAAATGTTTTTCTTTAGAGTTCAGCTATAAAGGAAGATGACTTATTGAATAGGTGGTGTACAAACACCTCTCAGCAGTACTAAAAAGAACTTAATCTCTTTAAGTGTTATGGACATTTGAACCTGACCCCAGACAGCATCTGGAATTAATTGTGATTGTTTCCCTCACAGCTGGAGGTCCCCACATAATTTCCTTGTTGTGAGTTAAACTTTTCCTTTTAGTGCTTTCAGTGTGCTCAGGACTGTAGCAGACAAAAAGACAGACAAGTTGTATGTACTTCAAAAATTGGGCAATTTAAAAGGCTGGAATCAAGACAGCAACTGAACCCAGAGAAGAATGTCAGTCACCTTTCATGTCCTGCTGAAATATGTGAAAATTAAATATGTGAAAATTAAATCATTAAAAGTAGCAGTTTCCAACAAATACAGACTTGTTTCAGTTGTAGGTCAGAATGAGAGTCACAGGAATTACAGAAATAAGGTACTGACAACTACAAACTCCAATGGTCAGTCATATTTCAGTAACTTTATATCAGGTATTGGTGGTTCAAATCTTGAACTCAATGAATCATAGAATCATGAGACTGGAAAGCACTTCGAGGTCATCTCCTGCATTCCTTCTGGACTCAGGATCAGCTTTACCACTGTCATTTCTGAGAGATGCTGGACTGACCTGCTCTTAAAGACCTTGGTAATAGAGACTCCTCATTCCTTTAGTACTGGAATGTCCTCGGGTAGGGTGTTTCAGGTGTTCACTATTCCTTCTAGAAAGATTTCTAAACAGCCATCCAGACTCTCCCTCATTGTGGTTTACATTTTGGTTTATTCAGTTTACTGTAGGTATGGAGAATATATTAATTCCATTTTTACAGAATCCTTTGGTAATTTGAAGACTGATGCCCATCTTCCATCAGTCTTTTCCACCATAGGTTAAGAAGTTCCAGTTCTTTTCTTTTTTCCTTCTCATGTTCTCCAAATCTCTGATCACTTTCACTGGTACCATTTGGATTCTTACCACTGAGTCCAAATTTTTCCTTAAGTGCAATACCCGAAACTAAATGCTCAGTACTCCAGCTGATATCTTAACTGCCCTAAATAGAGTGAAGGATTATTTTACATGTCTTAGGGGTCAGAATTATGTTTATGTCTCAGTATGGTGTTGGTGTTCTAATAACACTGACTCATGTTCAGCCTGTGATCCATGATGACTTCTATTTCCTTGCTTTTCAGCCTGTCTCTCTGTTCTGAGAAACCCCATATTCTGTATCTTAACTCAAAGATAGTTACACTGGGCAGGAAAAAAACAGTCCTACAAGAGATCTGGGCATTTAATTCTGTTGAAGCTAAGGAAATTTACATAGCTCAATCATAAGTGATTATAAAAATTGCAAACCTAAGATAATACACTATGTATGGGCACTTCTGTGCTTGTTGGCATCACATATTGGGAGCAATTTTTGCAGATCTGCTTCTTCTCATAGTGCTCATGAGCAGAAAGAACTGAAGAGGACAGGGAACAGAAGAGGCTTTAATTATATTTGTGATATACCAGACCACACTCTTTCAGTATAGGGTTAAAAGGAAGTTCCAGATAGCAAGGGAATGGAACTAAAATTTCTCTTTTGCGCACCTTTGTTTTACTGGTTTGTATTCATTCTCTGGTAATCCAAGATAAAATGATTTAATATTAACTTACCATTTTTCAACAAAGCTGCCTCATTCTCTAAATAATTTATTTCAGTCTTGACTTTTTTTTTAATCAAGATATCTCTATTACTTGTTAGTCCATATTCATTATTAAATTCTGTTACTTCTCTGGTAAAATTATCTTCCTCTTCAGTCATCTTTCTCTTTGCATCTGTCTGGAAAAAAAAAAAATGGAAAAAGTGAATGAAAAAAAAAGTCTTAGTTAAGCTAGGCAGACTGAAACACACTGTTGCTGTTTATCCTTAAACTTACATTATAATTGTAGTGTATTTAGTTTCCCTGACTTACGAGAACACAAAACTATCCACAACTGTTATTTTGTCTGCTGTTGTAAACTTTTTGCTGAAAAAGTGCAGCATATATTCTTAATAATAAATAATTTTTAAAAATACTATATTATGGTACAGACTTGTGCCAGATGTTTTCCAGTTCAGCTCTTTATGAAGAGCTCTGTTTGGAGTCACTAGAATTGTATGGCCTCTCTGGTTTTATATTGTTATTAAATATAACAGAGGCACTGCTTATTCCTCTGCAGAATACAGATTTACTTTAACTCCCTCAATAACTGCCAAGAGAGCTATAGTTGTTAGGAAATCCCTGTTTAATTTTCTGGGGAAAAAATTCCAAAGAGAAAGGAAATATTAAATTCCTTAAAAAAAAATCTTAGCTGATTGTCAAACAAAATAAAATTAATGACCCCTCTATATGGAGGAAATGATACTCTATACTACCTTGGCTGGCTGAAATTAAAAGAAACTTCACACTTCTCCAGAGAATATTTATCTTTTACAGCTGAAAAATTCTTCTGCAATACTGTAAATATTTTTTATTTTGCATACTTAGTATTGGGAAGATTGTGGATGCTGAAGCAATATTGCTTAATTAAAAGGATAAAAGCCTGAAGATATAGGATTAATACTGGTGACTCAATGAATGTTTTAAATTTAGCTCTGATGGTTTAAAATACAAATACATATGGAGAGAAGACTACTCATCTGCTTCATTTCTTGATATTTACAGATACAAGGATCCACAATGAAGAGAGATGAAGGCAAAATTCAGGATAGCACAAGAGAAAACTGAAAAACTTGTTTTCCTGTTGCAAGTGGCTACTTTTTAAGAGGTGGCTACATGTGTCTGATATCTAAGAGATTTTTTGGCATGTCAGGATTCCTCAAATGTGGTGATGGCCTCCCTGATATTTTCTTTTGGTCCTTCTCAATATTTTTTACTGTGGATCAGACAGTCCCATTTAAGGTGAGACTTTTCCAGTTTCTTTTACAAAGGAAATAAAATGTCAGAAAGGGAATTCAGACATACAACAGGCAAACATTAGAAAATTAAGTCAAGAATGTTAAATCAGCTTTCTAGGTGACCTCCAGCATACATTACCTCAGATTATGTTTTAAGTGAAAGTTTATCTACATTTACATTGTTAAGTATGTTAGAGTAAAAAAATAAATAGATTTTTTAGACTTAAAACCTTGGTTCTTCAATATTTTCAAAATTAAAAACTGACTACTCTCATACAGTAGAAAAAATGTCTGAACACTGTAGCTGGAAACATACAGAGATTTTAAGAAGAGAGCCTTTTTGATTAATAAGTTCAGCTTTCTGTTTTTCTAAGCTGTCTTCACGTTTCTTCAGAGTTTCTATGCAGAGCCGTTTTTCAGACAGATGCTGAACCTTCCAAGAGAAAAAAAAAAAAGGGGGTTATGAAGTAAGATTATTGTTTTATTGTTTCACATACTTTGATATTGTATGTAAGGATCTTGGTCCAGTTAAAACACAGCTGACATAGCTCCTGGACTAGCAAAGACATATTAGTTTTAACTCCCCCAAAGTTGGCCAATTTACCACAAAGTTTTTGAAAAGTGTTCTTTCTTTAAAAGACACATTTAGTGCCATTTATCTAATGTGTTGTTTTAAAACCTGTTCAGCCTAAGAGAATTTTTTTCACATTGAAATCAGGAAAAATATTGATCATGCAGGATCTTTTACCTATATAATACAATGTTGTCATTGTAATTGTGTAAAGCTCATCACATATCAAATGTGTGTTATGAGGGCATGAATTTAAGCTCTGCCAGGGGAGGTTTAAGTCAGATATTAGGAAAAAATTCTTTACAGAGAGGGTGATCAGGCATTGGAATGGGCTGCCCAGGGAGGTGGGGGATTCTCTGTCCCTGGAGGTTTTTAAAAAGAGACTGGATGTGGCACTCGGTGCCATGGGCTGGGAAGCACAGTGGCAGTGGATCAAGGGTTGGATTTGATGATCTCAGAGGTCCTTTCCAACCTGGGTGATTCTGTGATTCTGTGAGAGGGAGGGATATGCTTATATTTTTCTGACCACAATTTCTGGAATTCTTAGCCATAGAAGTATAATGGAAATAAGCTCCTTGCTTAATTTTTTAATTTTAACCATTAGGCCCCCCAAGGCCCAAATATCTATTTTGCACATACATTTAGTTTTCTTAATTTCAAAAAGTAGTTTAGCTGACAGAAGGACATACTGCTCAACCATTGTATTTTCAAAATTTCCATGCATCCACTGTATCATTGTCTAATGGAAGTTAAGATGTATAGTGGGAGAAACTATAACTGTAGATCAGCTAAGTGTTGAAGAATCTTAAAGGATGAGAATCATTCATCTGATGAAGTGGAGAAAAGGAGGTCAAGAGAATGACTCAGACTGTAATATTTGGAATAGGAAGGAGGGAAAGTAAGGTTAGCAGAATTGCCCACAGGTACAGTGTAAGCCTTTAGGTAAGTCAGGAAATGAACTGAAGAGTCAGGCTGATACATGGCTGTGCATGCAGAAACAGAAAAGACCAAATAATAGTGGTATTACACAGGTAAAAGATTATAAAATGAAATAATGTAGGTGATTTTGGAGAGGGTGCAGATGTTGTGCATCTGATCAAATGAAAAAAAAAAAAAAGCCCTAAAAAAGAATGTGAGAGTTGGAAGGGAAAGGACCAAATCTCTAGATCTTTTCCTTATCCATGATATGTCCAGCCTGTGAAATGGCCAGGGAATGATTGCCTAGACTTTTTGAAAATCTTTAACTTTTATTTTACCAAATAATTCAAATAGAGTAGATGTTCTCATACCACTGTATTTATATTACTGAATGAATTACCTGCAGTGTATTATCTCCATCTGTAAGATGCCAACTTAATCTATGCATTTGCAGCAGATTTTTTTTAAGAAATCATTGAGCCATGAATAGCAAAATGCTATAATTTGGGTTCTAATTACATGCTACTTGATTTTACAGAACAGAGGAAAAAAACAGCATTTCCTAGGAATGTGTGATTGACCACAGGCAGTCTCTGTGAAATAGATGTCAAAACACTTTTGAACTCACTCTCATCTGCTTTGTCAGGCATGAGCTGCTGTGCATGCATGTGCTTCTGTATATATGCTTATAAAGAATCACAGTGATTTGGTGAAGAACAAATAGAACAGCATTAGCTGAACAGCATTATTTAATATTATTTGAGTTAATAGTGCAGACATAGGTAAATTTAATTCTTCTACCAAAAAAATAAATTACTTTAAATAATTTCATAAACTATATGATCTTTAAAACAAAAAAGTCTGATTCAAGTACATTTTCCCATTCTGCTTGTTTTCTGTATCATTTCCTACCTACGAATCAATTTATGTAAGTAAGTAAAATACCTTTTTGTGGACATTAGTGAGATTATTAATCCTTGTGGGTAAAGCACTCAAGATTTAATTAGGAGTAGTTCTTCAGCTCTTCCCATTAGTCATTTACAATAATAGCTCTACTCTTGGGACCTCCTATACTTACTACATAAAACTTGATTATAAATCACAATGCATCAATAACAAATTATTATTATAAAGATAAAATTGTGATGGTCATAAATATATTTATGAACAAGACTACAAAGGACTTTACCTAACAAGCAACACACAGGTATAATCTATGATGGTTAAGTAAGTTCCTATATTGAAATGCTTTTGGGTTCTCAAATTGTGGTGTGCAGAATTGCAAGCATATGAGTGTCTATAGTCTCATTTGCAAACAGCAAATATTTGTAAATTAGTTCTCTTTTATTCTTCTCTCCCAGATTAATGTTGATTTTTATCATATATACGACACATATATAGCCTTTTACAAAAGGCAGAAGATCTTTGTTTTAGAAGAACGAAAATCATCCCCAAAACATTTTTTTTTCAAAAATAGGTGAGGTAATCCCCAAAACATTCTTGAAAATGTTTATTTAAGTGATAGGATACAACAGTTCTGACTTGAAAAAAGGCTTTCTATGCTTTCTTGTTGTGCATACACATTCTGTCATCACAGACACTTATGATCACTGGGAATGATATTTAAACTTAATTTTCAGGCAGAAACAGATGGAGTTTTAAGTTATCTGTAATCACAAGTATTAATGGTGAAAGACCTCTGCAAAACTGGAAGCTTACTCTGAAAATATGTCTGCAGTTTGGTTAAACAGAAGCCATTATAAAATCTTAGAAGCATTAAATAGCTTCAGAAACTTTCCTTTGGTGTCCCTAGCAAAGCCCCTAGACCTTGTGAGCCTCAGCTGTGAGCCTGGGCCTTAAGGAAGATCTTTAAATGTGGCTCAAGATGCTATGAAGTAAACATGGGAATGTTGCCATGTATTTTCTGTGAAAGGCCTTTAGCTAATGACAGTGGGCAAGGAAGGAATGGTTTCAGAGCCTCTGAAGGAAGGTGCAGTGAGAAGGTCCAGCACTGCTCACACTTGAGCAGATGGTTGGCTCCTGATGATGTCTGGTGGCCTTGACATGCGGAGGGACTGACCTGACAGGGCTTTCACTGCCTGCCAAGCACCATCAGCAGTGACTTTCATGTGTGCTGTATCCAGTGCTTCCAGATTTTGGAAGTGTTATCTGGGAATATTCCTTACCCCTGAGGTCAGCGAGTCTCCAGACATAGCTAGGAGCCAGCCTCAGGAGTAAGATTTGTGAGAGGAAAAGAATCACAGAACGTTTAGGTTGGAAGAGGCCTCCAAGATCATCCAGTCCAACCTGTGACCAACACCATAAGCTAACTACTAAACCACGTCCTTAAGGACCAGGTCCAGATGCCTTTTAAATGCCTCCAGGGATGGTGACTCCACCACTGTCCTGGGCCATTCCAGAGCCTGTGAACCCTCTCAGTGTAGAAATATTTCCTAACATCCAGCCTAAATGTCCCCTGGAGCACCTTACATCGATTCCCTCTGGTCCTATCACAATTTGCTAAGGAGAAGAGGCTGTTTCCCTCCTTGTTCCAACCTCCCTTGAGGTAGGTGAAGAGAACTCTAAGGTCTCCTCTCAAGGAGAAGGAAATGAACAGACCTTTTTTTCATGACAGAAATGCTCTGTTTGTTGTGTTATTTGGTAGGTGAAGCATGCTCCTTCAAAGTGTTTATGAATTTACTCCTGAAAGAATAGGTCATATATCAGTAAATACAGTGTATATCAGTAAATACAGTGTATTTCAGTATCAGGTACACCATAAACACACCCGCTTACCGTGGTCTCTAATTTTGTTTTTGCAGCGCTCAGCTCCTCTTTCATTTGGCTGATTTTTTCGTAGTTTCTGCTGATGTCAAATTTAGCTGCAAGATAACAAAAGCCTCTAAGAATGTGTTCTCAGTTTGTAAAGTTTACAAGAGCCCCCTGATGGCAGCCTGGTGGGGCCTCCCTGCTTCTCCCTCAGGAGACTGTGAGGAGATGGTGTGTGACAGACACTGCCACCGGGCCCACACAATGGCGGCTGCAGCCCAGACCTTGTTGGATGAGGCGCCTCTTCTCCCCTGCCTGCTTCTCTGTGAGCTGTATTTGCTGGAAAAAAGCATCCAGGTTCATTTCTATCTTCTGTGGGCTTCTCTGGCTGTCTCTGTTGGAGGGCTGGTTGGTTAAAGCTGGGATGCCCTGGAGGAAGGGGAGGATGGGTGCTGACCTTCCCTCAAGGCTCTGTGCCCCACTAGGTCTTGGCTCTGCCCCTTAGCTTTTGCCTCCCTAAGGTCTGGAAAAAAACCTCAGACCAGAGAGGGAAGGGACTGTGGCAGTCAGGACACAGCTGAGGAGGAAGAAGTGACAGAGAGGGCCAAGAGTGAGACTTGGGTAGGGGCAAAATGGATGACTCTGGGGGAGCCCACATGGGAAACATGGGAGATGGAAACCAGTGGGCAGAGCAGCAGCGGGGTCGGAGCAGAAGGAAGGTGTCTGGCTTGGCAAAAGGCAGATGGCTCTGAATCTTCTCAAACTTGTGCACACTTGTGAAATACTGGTTCTGGCTCAGGGTCTGGGGAGTTCTCAGACAGCTCTTTTTTTCTCTCTGGGACCATATGCTCTATACTGGTTTCATGGTTTTCAGGCGCAGGCTTTCCCACCCTTTCCTTTTTCTATAGAGTGATCACCATCCTTTAAAAATAATACGTATGTCTGCTTAGAATTATTTGCATTTTGAAGACTGATGCCAATACTTAGCAGTTAAGGAAGCAGGCTAAAAACATACAGAAGAAGATAGTAAAGCTGCCTACCTAAAACTCAGGTAACAGTGATCAGATTGTGACCGATTGGAATAGATTTTGGTGTTTCTGCTCCAGTTGCCCTCAGTAAGAAAAAATCGTAATTAAGCCCTTTGTCCTCTCTTCTGGAACATCCTTGTGTATTAATCTACTATCTCTTGAGCTTCTGCAACTTTCTGGTTTGTACACTACTGGATGGCATACCTGGAGATGTAAATACCTTGTTGAGAATATAATTCATATTACAGGGTTAGTTCCTACATCATCAGCTAGGTTCCCCACAGGGAATACTTGTATGACGTTGGCCTGTTTGCTTTGAGGCAGAAAAATCCTGGAGGAATAGAACTGCATAACCTTCCAGACTGTTTAACATTGAAAAAAAGATTAAGATTATTGGCAGTTCTGTCTTGCAAAAGAGGTTTCCTCAGAGGAGATACTGTCTTAGAATAGACTGCAGCAGCCAAGTTCAGATATCAGAAAGAGAAAATCTGTGACCACAAAAAGCAAAAAATATACATGAGAGTACAAATGTCTATCGGCAAAAAACCTCTCCTGAGTTAATAAGATGAAGCTGGAAATTCTAGAAAAATGTTATGTTATAGAATTTACTTCTTAAGAAGTGACTCTTTATAATTAATTGTGTGCTACAAAATGGTGCTTTTTACAGAAAAGACACTGATCTAACTAGGAGAGAAAATGTGGGTTTTGAAATTAAAAAAACCTGAAAGTAGCATATTATGTTGCAGGAAATGCAATTTTTTTTTTTTTTTTTAATAGAACAAAGAGCAACTAAGGGAGAAGAGTTCACAAAAGTGAATTTAGAAAATGTTTCAGTAGTGAGGCTTCCAACCCAAAGGCCAAAGGAAATGTGGATGAGTCAAACGGGAACATTTGGTGATTGAGAGAGTGATTTGTTACACAGGTCTGATGACTGAAAGTCATTTGACAAAATTCAAGAAAATTAAGAGCTCTATCAGTGGATCAAGGAAAAAAGAAAATTAAATGCTTTCTTTGAAGTTTTTCAGACTTGACTGCTTTTGTATTTCAAACTGAGAAAGCTGCTCTAGGCTGGGACAGTGTTCAGTGTCACTTATTAAAGAAACAACTGTATTTTGTTGAGGATGCTTCAGTGTCTCTAATTATGGCATAGGAACTGCTCTCCCTAGAAAGAGTCTGACTCCAACTATACTTCTCACTGTCTGAGAATGACCATTCAGCATGATTAAGTTCTGTAAAAGATGCCTTCAGAGACTAAAAAAATTCAAAGTGGGACAAGTATTTGACATTAGGCTTCACAGCTATTTGCCATGTGCTTGATTTTTACATGGTAAATAACTGGCAGTAATAACTCAGGATTAGAAAAAGTGAACCACAATGTGAAATAGACACAAGTGCTGTCAAGAGTCAAGATCAAGGCCATTGCTTCAAAGGTCGTGCATTTTTTTGGCTTTCATGGAAATGGATGAGATTGTATGTTTCAGAATGTTTCAGAATAAAAGTAAAATGTGAATTACATTTGCTCCCCTCCAGCCTTTGCAAAGGGTAAGATCATTTGCAAATCACTGTTAGAAAGGTGACTTTAATTTTATTTTGTCAATTGTATCAGTATATCCTAATCTTAATCTATATCTGTAGCTTAATCACCATGCTGTAATCAGGTCATCTTTTGAGTGTACTTCAAAATTAGTAATTGCCCTTTGTAATCAAGCTGCTGATAGTAAAGTTTCTTCTGTAAGTTTATTCTCTAGTTTGTGGAGGAAGAAGGAAAGAAAGATTTTGTAACTTCAAGTCATTATAAAAATATGTTAGTGTAATTGAATTCTAAAGCAGATAGCTTAGATTGTTTCAAAGATTTGTTTTTCTGAAACTCAAAAATGAAAGAGGCAACAGTGAAGAAGTGGCAGGGTAAAGATTAGAGGATACAATAAGGTCTTCACCTCAAAAAATAAATAGTGGAAACTGGACATTATAGGACAGTAGTTATGAATTTACTTTCTCTTTTGTTCTTAAGCATTTTTTCATATACAAACTATACTGCTTACTTTTGAACTATTGCATTTATTGCAAATCTTCTTCTCAGACTACATCTCTTTGGTCTTCCTTTGCTCTTGGTGATCTTTGTATTTGCCATCTATTTTTGCACTAACTTTTTTCATTTTCTCCGTGCTGAAGTTTGAGCTATCCTTTACTGGAAAATAGCATAAATGTGCATGTATAAATATGTGGAATATAGAAAGAGCACTAACAACTTGAAATTCAGTGTACAGCAGCAATGCTCATGCAGAGAAACCTAGTAATTATTTGCCATAAGCAGGCATAAAAAATAGCAGACTTGCTCAAAATTAATTTTGTAATGCAGCTCTTAAAAGCAGTGCTTTCTGTCTCCTATTTTAAAACTTAATTGTTGAAACACAGCAAGCAGTGGAAAGTGGCAACATGTAATATAGTGATTTTAATGCACATCAGAAACATTCAGTGTGGTTCCTCCCCTCCCTCTGGCCACCCATAGCACTTCAGGAGAGGATGGAGCTGGTCTATTGCCCTTGTCCTGCCCAGCATGGGTGCATCAGGGGCAGAAAAACACTTGGTGAACTCTGCTTGGATAGATCTGAGTTCCTAAAAAGATCCCAAAATGAACAACCTCAATGGCTTCTGAAAGTCTAGAGAAGAGCAAAGAATATTACCATGAAGTAATAACCTATAATTTATGACCTATCACTGATATGCTGAGGAGGTCATGTTAAACAGTTATCTCTGGAAGAGGGAGAGCAAACTGCTAACCCACAGATCAAAGCTCTCCAGTTCTAGTGAACTGTTCAACAAGGGACTCAAGAACGGACACTGTTTTCTCCTTGCAACATGGAGGACATAAACTCTAAAAATTCATATCATTAAATACAAAATAATGGAAAAAAATCCCAGGAAAACTATATGCAAATGAATATAGGGTGTTTCTCTGTCTCCAAAATCCCTTTTTTATGTCTGGTTTTTTCAGGTGACAAAATTGTTAGTCATGTTTTTATAAAAGCCATGGTTTTATAGTTTATTTAAAAACACCAAGAAGCAACTTTGTAGTCCCCTTAACTTACCTGGCTGCAGTGAAGAATTAGCTATACTCTTTTCATCTTATTAGGAATGTAAACAGCTTCACAACAAATGTTCTTTATAAGGACAGAGCCTGCTATTTGCCTTCTGATATCTCCACTTGAGTCTTACATCTAAGATTTTGCTTAATTCCCTCTTGAAATGCTTAATTGGATCCCTTTTGCTTACAAAAGTAAATGCTACTATTTATGATTTTAAATCTAAGTTTTCTATTGCCTTTGCTTATAATCATGCAGCACCTCCCCTATTTTTGCAGACTGACAACTGTGCTGTTACAGAGGTATCCACATTGTTCCTCTGTAGCATTTTGGAGTCTTAAATACAGCACTCTCTTTTAGTGGAATTAAAAGTCTATCCCAAAACTTTTTTTACTCGGATCTTCTGTAGTGTTTGGATAAGCAGAAAATGAGACTCACATTCTAAAACATTTATCAGAGCTCTTATTTATCCTGGCATAGTGGTAATAATTTTTCTAATGGAGAAATAATTAATAATATATATATATACTCCATCTATATATATATAAATAATTAATTCCAAAAGATTTGGAATGAATA